>NC_140019.1:12089660-12184660 GCF_964263955.1 Coregonus lavaretus
CTGATCTGTTGCATCAGACTCATTGCTTTTTTAAATGTTTAGGATGTATGAATTTGGGATCTACTCCACAATTGTCCCAGAGTCTGTTTGGAATAGGCTATTTCTTTTTCGCACAAAACGACATGCTGACCAATAGAATAGGGAAACTTGTCTACTATGGGGGATAGTAAATTGACATGGGCTAGTGATTTTGCTGTTCGTTACTCGACTTGTTGGCTGAGGAAAAGTACATGTAAATTGCGCATCGGAATTCGGTAAGAAGGACTCACACCGTTGTATCCTTCATCTGTTAAGATGAATTACCATAATGTAAATGTGATTTCTGTCATTCTAAGCATTGTGGGTGGATGCCCTAATCAGGTTGACTGCATATGGCTCCGGTAAATTTCTTAAATGTCTGATAAATTAAAATGCTGCCGGTGTGTGTCCTGCACCAGTGTTAGTGCAAAAAGGGTCAATGCAGATAGTCTTGGTAGGTATTTGGTTAACTATTTAACAAACAATTTAGCAGTCTTATAGCTTGGGGGTAGAAGCTGTTCAGGGTCCTGTTGGTTCCAGACTTGGTGCATCGGTACAGCTTGCCATGCAGTAGCACAGAGAACAGTCTATGACTTGGTTGGCTGGAGTCTTTGAAAATGTTTAGGGCCTTCCTCTGACACCGCCTGGTACAGAGGTCCTGGATGGCAGGGATCTCGGCCCCAGTGATGTACTGGGGCGTACGCACTACCCTCTGTAGCGTCTTGCTGTCGGATGCCAAGCAGTTGCCATCCTCGGCCCAGTACATCACTGTATGTGTGTGTGTGCGCGTGTGTCCTGCACCATTGCAGCCACTGAGGGAGCAGGCAGTGCAGTGAGTGTTACCGTCCCTTTCAATATTTAATCAGCACTGAGCTCGCTTACACCATAGGCAGGCCACAGCCATCTCACTCTGCTCTGCTACCTCTCTGAATCACACATACAGACTGCAGTGTCAGCTCCACACACACACACACACACACACACACACACACACACACACACAAGCAAACGCTCATACATACATACACATGCGTGCACGCACACACACACACACACACACTAAAGGTGATTAAAGAGCCTGCACTGGCCTACCTGCCGAGAGAGAGGGGAAGAAAAGTAGAAAACGTGAATCAAGAGAAAATCCAAGTTATTTATTCCCAGAGTTCTCCTCTAACAAACTGACAGACTGAGTAAAAATGAGAGCAAAAGTTCTGTTCTCCACCCACACACACACACACACACACACACACACACAGAGAGGAAGAATCAGGGTTTGAAGTTCACAGCACAATAACAGGAAACCAATTAAATTCTCTCCCCTTAACGATACGCCTAATTACCACTCGCCTACGCCACACACACACCATATACACACACCACATTTCACACACACACACACACACCACACACTCTCTCCTCTCCCCCGCTTTGAAAGACTGCTGTTTATCCCTCGCTCTCTTCTGCCTTTTCGCTCTCTCATCTCGCTCTCTCCATCTCCATCAGTTTCTAAGACGGTTCAGATCTATTCGGTAACTGGCAGGGTATGTCACACCAAAAAAGGAAACATGAAACCACACAATAGGCCATAAGGTTACCTAGAAGTACATCTCCCCCACATGCAGAATCAGAGGGTAACAATGGAACAATCCAACCACTAAAATAATGACATCTAGTCTGGAGGCAAGAGCAACCCCTTTGATTAGTCTCAGATTCAGCACCATAGCTTCTGAACCTGGAGGCAGAGAAATGCATGTAAGCCTTTTGTTGTAAAAGCTATTTTCCAGGAAGAGAGAGAGCGAGTGCGAGAGAGGTGACCCTATTGGTTTATACTTATTAAACACGGCAGCGGATGTGATTTAAAGGCCTGCTCTATCAGAGAGACAAAAACATCAAAGCAGAGCTCTGTTATTCAATAATCAATAATGAATAACAGAGCTCTGGACTGGCTCACTAATACCTAACACTGCTCATCTCTTCAAATAACAGGATGTGTCTCATATACAGTACTACACTATTCCACATAATATGTGGGTGCTGGTCAAAAGAAATTGAGGGGCGAGCATGCCCCCATTCACATCGACGGGGCTGTAGTGGAGCGGGTAGAGAGCTTCAAGTTCCTATGTGTCCACATCACTAAGGACTTGTAATGGTCCACACACACCAACACAGTTGTGAACAAGTACTAGTGCGTACGGCCCAGTACATCACTGGGGCCAAGATCCCTGCCATCCAGGACCTCTATACCAGGCGGTGTCAGAGGAAGGTCCTAAACATTTTCAAAGACTCCAGCCAACCAAGTCATAGACTGTTCTCTGTGCTACTGCATGGCAAGGGGTACCGATGCAAATAGTTTGTTAAATAGTTAACCAAATACCTACCAAGACTATCTGCATTGACCCTTTTTGCATGAACTCTTTTGACCCATCACATTCGCTGCTGTTACTATGGCTGTGGCGGTCATGACATGATTGTCAAGCAAATAACTGCCTGTCTCACGGTAATTGACCGTTAGTTAACATAAACACATTTAGCATCTCCTGGCTCTACGCATAGCCTACAAGCCACTGATGCAGACCTTTGGGACATCTACATTTAAAAAAGTCTAATAAATCCATGTTATATAGCCTACACCATCACAATACATCCATTATTTATTTTAGACAGGTCTAAAGAAACATGATATGTAGAAAATGTAGTCTATTTCAGAAGAACAGAATAGCATACTCTGAGTTGTCCTTTGTTAGGCCCTGATCTGGCTATGCCATATGGCTGTGGGCTACACTAGTTCATTTAGCAGACAATATTTAATATTTTATAGTATTTTATAGTATGAAGAATACAATTTAACATAGCTGAATAAAATAGAAAGGATATTTTCTCCAAATGATTTGAGGGAGTGCGCACATGCGGCTATTCTCTGTTGAGCAGTTAACAAAGAAACAGGTCCTCCTATATGCTTAATTTAGAGTAATTTTTTATTTTAGTATTTTAGTTGTGATACAAACGTTGGGCTATATGTTTAGATTTCTTATACATTCTAAGGCTGCATGATGCGACTCTAATGATGATTTGAAAAAAGTTGCATGAAAGGCATGAGCTCTGCTTTGTTTCTTGCACAGGCTGCACACACTTCATCAGTCTCTCATTCACAATTTGACAAGCACTTGATTAGGCCTCGAATTTCCCGGCGGCATCCCCTTTGTGTGGCCGTAATGCCCCACAAAAATATCCATGCCTTTTACGGCCAGTGGCCGTTGTGCCCTTGGGCTGAATATAATAATTATAATTCCCTTCTCCTGGCTGCGTGCTACGAAGCACCTCTCACTCACATGGCTCTCTCAGATATCTCAATTCTTATTGGCCAATGCCCGTCACGTGATCGGGTCCTTCTCACAGGCTACAAGTGAAGACAGACACATCGGGGACGCAACTGTGCATGTCCTTATTGAATTCCGAGGCGAATATTGAAAATGTTGGAAGAACTGTCCACATTTACTTTTCGTCAGCCAACAAGATGAGTAGGCCTAACGAACAGCAAAAGCACTAGCCTATGTCAATCTACTATCCCCAATAGTACTAAAGTTGACCTATTGTATTCAGTGCAGGAAATAAATATTCCAAACATAGTCTGGGACAGTTGTGGGATGCGATAGATCCCAAATTAATACAACCACTAGCATCAAAAAACATTTTAAAAGCAATGAGGCTGACAAAACAGATCAGAACGTTTAGCTTAAAATGTTGATAAACTATTAGGCTATTTCTTCACATTATAAGCACGGCAATGCACACAAGGCAGTAGGCTAAAGGCGCGAATGTTCCAAAATGCAATAAATTAGCGGGAAAACACCATTCTCAAAAGTGACTGCAAATGTGATTATGCATGTAATGCTTGTATTATAAAAGGTGCATTTCTATGGTGAAAATGATCTTCCCCAAACTTAAAACTCACATGCTGCGTATGTAAGCCAGTGAGGCTCTACACCCGATGTAAAGCGGATGAATGTGCTTGGCCGGGAGACCTATGAGGCGGGGCACAATTGGCTCAGCGTCATTCGGGTTAGGGGAGAGTTTGACCGGCAGGGATTTCCTTGTGCCATCACGCTCTAGCGACTCATATCGGCGGGCCGGTACCTGCAAGCTGACTTCGGTCGCCAGTTGGATGGTGTTTCCTCCAACACATTGGTGCGGCTGGCTTCCGGGTTAAGAGAGCAGTGTGTCAAGAAGGAGTGCGGCTTGGCAGGGTCGTGTTTCAGAGGACACATGGCTCTCGACCTTCGCCTCTCCCGAGTCCGTAGGGGAGTTGCAGCGATGGGACAAGACTGTAACTACCAATTGGATATCACAAAACTGGGGACAAAAAGGGGTGAAGGTAAAAAAATATATACAGTAAAAGTCAAAGGTTTGGACACACCTACTCATTCAAGGGTTTTTCTTTATTTTTTCTATTTTTTCCAACAGTCTTGAAGGAGTTCCCACATATGCTGAGCACTTGTTGGCTGCTTTTCCTTCACTCTGCCGTCCAACTCATCCCAAACCATCTCAATTGGGTTGAGGTCGGGTGATTGTGGAGGCCAGGTAATCTGATGCAGCACTCCATCACTCTCCTTCTTGGTAAAATAGCCCTTACACAGCCTGGAGGTGTGTTGGGTCATTGTCCTGTTGAAAAACAAATGATAGTCCCACTAAGCCCAAACCAGATGGGATGGCGTATCACTGCAGAATGCTGTGGTAGCCATGCTGGTTAAGTGTGCCTTGAATTCTAAATAAATCACAGACAGTGTCACAAGCAAAGCACCCCCACATCATAACACCTCCTACTCCATCCTTTACGGTGGGAACAACACATGCGGAGATCATCCATTCATCCACACCGCCTCTCACAAAGCCACGGCGGTTGGAACCAAAAATCTCCAATTTAGACTCCAGACCAATGGACACATTTCTACTAATGTTCATTGCTCGTGTTTCTTGGCCCAAGCAGGTCTCTTCTTCTTAGTGATGTCCTTTAGTAGTGGTTTCTTTGCAGCAATTTGACCATGAAGGCCTGATTCACACAGTCCCCTCTGAACAGTTGATGTTGAGATGTCTGTTACTTGAACTCTGTGAAGCATTTATTTGGGCTGCAATTTCTGAGGCTGATAACTCTAATGAGCTTATCCTCTGCAGCAGAGGTAACTCTGGGTCTTCCATTCCTGTAGCGGTCCTCATGAGAGCCAGTTTCATCATAGCGCTTAATGGTTTTTGCGACTGCACTTGAAGAAACTTTCAAAGTTCTTGAAATGTTCTGTATTGACTGACCATCATGTCTTAACGTAATGATGGACTGTTGTTTCTCTTTGCTTATTTGAGCAGTTTTTGCCATAATATGGACTTGGTCTTTTACCAAATAGGGCTATCTTCTGTACATCCCACTTACCTTGTCACAACACAACTGATTGGCACAAATGCATTAAGAAGGAAAGAAATCCCACAAATTAACTTTTAAGAAGGCACACCTGTTAATTGAAATGCATTCCAGGTGACTACCTCATGAAGCTGGTTGAGAGAATGCCAAGAGTGTGCAAAGCTGTCATCAAGGCAAAGGGTGGCTATTTGAATAATATTTTGATTTGTTTAACACTTTTTTGGTTACTACATGATTCCATATGTGTTATTTCATCGTTTTGATGTCTTCACTATTATTCTACAATGTAAAAAATAGTAAAAAATAAAGAAAAAGACTTGAATTAGTAGGTGGGTCCAAACTTTTGACTGGTAGTGTATATATTTTTTTTTAAACATGAGGTATGCGACAATGATTTGAAAAAGTGCAAAAAGAAAGGTGCTGTTTCCTGCCTTACTGCACACAAGCTGGGCATAATTCACAAGTGATAATATATCATTCCCAAGTGATAGGCTAATATTGTCACTCATCAGACTATTCTTGATTTAATCTTGTCTTTACATTTACAAAATAATATACAGTGCATTCAGAAAGTATTCAGACCCCTTGACTTTTTCCACATTTTGTTACGTTACAGCCTTATTCTAAAACGGATAAAATTGCTATTTTCCCCTCATCAATCTACACACAATACCCCATAATAACAAAGCAAAAACATATATAACACATTTACATGAGTATTCAGACCCTTTACTCTGTTGAAGCACCTTTGGCAGCGATTACAGCCTCGAGTCTTCTTGGGTATGACGCTACAAGCTTGGCACACCTGTTTTTGGGAAGTTTCTCCCATTCTTCTTTGCTGATCCTCTCAAGCTCTGTCAGGTTGGATGGGGAGCATCGCTGCACAGCTATTTTCAGGTCTTTCCAGAGATGTTGGATCGGGTTCAAGTCCGAGCTCTGGCTGGGCCACTCAAGGACATTCAGAGACTTGTCCCGAAGCCACTCCTGCGTTGTCTTGGCTGTGTGCTTAGGGTCGTTGTCCTGTTGGAAGGTGAACCTTTGCCCCAGTCTGTCCTGAGCGCTCTGGAGCAGGTTTTCATCAAGGATCTCTCTGTACTTTGCTCCGTTCATCTTTCCCTCGATCCCGACTAGTCTCCCAGTCCCTGCCACTGAAAAATATCCCCACAGCATGATCCTGCCACCACCATTCTTCACCGTAGGAATGGTGCCAGGTTTCCTCCAGACGTGACACATGGCATTCAGGCCAAAGAGTTCAATCTTGGTTTCATCAGACCAGAGAATCTTGTTTCTCATGGTCTGAGAGTCCTTTAGGTGCCTTTTGGCGAATTCCAAGCGTGCTGTCATGTGCCTTTTACTGAGGAGTGGCTTCCGTCTGGCCACTCTACCATAAAGGCCTGACTGGTGGAGTGCTGCAGAGATGGTTGTCCTTCTGGAAGGTTCTCCAATCTCCACAGAGGAACTCTGGAGCTATGTCAGTGACCATCAGGTTCTTCGTCACCTCCCTGACCAAGGCCCTTGTCCCCGGATTGCTCAGTTTGGCCTGCTCTGGTCAAAATCAGTGCACTATATGTGGAATAGAATGTAATTTGAGACTGCTCTGGTCATCCAGGCTCTGTCGTAGCCGGCCGCGACCGGGAGACCCATGGGGCGGCGCACAATTGGGCCAGCGTCGTCCAGGGTAGGGGAGGGAATGGCCGGCAGGGATGTAGCTCAGTTGGTAGAGCATGGCGTTTGCAATGCCAGGGTTGTGGGTTCGATTCCCACGCGGGGCCAGTATGAAAAATATAATAAAAAGATAATGTAAGTCGCTCTGGATAAGAGCGTCTGCTAAATGACTAAAATAACTATTATATTTTTTTTTTTTTGGGGGGGGGGGGCAATTTGAATACAGATCCTCAAAAAAGACTACTTTTTAAAACAATTTGAATACAGATCTCAGAAAGTAACAACTCTTTTAAACTATTTGAATACAGATCTGAGAAAGCAACTACATAAAACATTTATTTGAATACAGATCTCAGGAAGTGACTACTTTCTTAAATTATTGGATTGGCTGCCTTCAACTAATGGCAGGGCTGTATCTGCATATTGAAGAAAGTAATAGAATGAATAGAGCACACCAAATCTCCTATACTATTCCAATCTATCTGACAGTCAAATTTGATCTACACAATACATTTCTATCTGAACATTTTGTAAATGTCCATTCTCCTGAATGTCCATTGCCCCATTTGTACATAATCAAGTCAAACCAATTAAACAATGCTATTTTGTATCGATAAGTATAAATAAGTTGTGACACTCAACTATTGTATGACTCTTTCAACATGCCACTGAAAAGGTTGAAAGCTGCAATTAATTTTATGATTCCTGAAAATACTGCAGAGTAATTCAAAGCCATTTGCAAACATTGCAAACAGCAAGTTGGATGCTTAGCAAAAACAACTTCGAACCTCTTTGTCCACCTGAGGGTAAGTGATCTTGTTTAAAACACACACTATACCATGTTTAAAGGGATCGTTTACTCAGAATACAAATTAACATGATTTCCACGTAGTTTATTCAAAAACACCGTTTTTGAATACTTAGTTTCCTTTCGACACTTAATAGCCATATTTTGTAACTTTTATCATTATCAGTAACACTCAACATTAAACTGTTCTTGTGCCTGTGTAATAAAACTAATTCCTTTTGGAGCAACATTTTATTAGCATATTCTAATATCCGAACGGACGTTAGTATTTGAATACTTGCAAGAATAGCGAATACTACATAGGTCTACACAATTGTTGCTATTGTCAGCCAATCAAAGTGGCACTGTCTACAGTCTGTGGCACCATGTGTAGTAAGCAACGCGGGAGATCTCTAATCAATGCTAAATGGAATTACAATTACAGAATTAAGTTAGTTAAATGAGAAGGAGTAGGCTACAACAATGAGCAACCATCAGGTAGGGTGTTGTTTAATTTGAATGGAGTTGTTGTAGACAAGGAGGGGAAGCACAGAGCAAAATAGCCTCAATTACTTTCAGCCTAGCTAGCTAGCTGGCTAACATAGCTGGCTATCTTAGCTAGCTTCTTTACATCGATTTGATGCAGCCAAGACAGGCACTACCAGATTGGTTGATAGATAACCTATGGAATCTACATGTTTGTCTAACTAGCGCGAGTCTGTTTGGCTACTCTCTCTCTCCTTCCCATGTAAAACTCACCGGCCCCTGCCCATTGTACTGCTGCAAGCTAAATCTGAAGAAATATGAACATTTAAAAATGTCATGATATTATTCGAATAGTGAAATGATTTCAAATTCCCATCCCTAATATTGTTAGATAATACTTAGGTAATTGCATTTTAATTGCATAGCAATGAGCTGTGAGTTTTTCTAACTAATATACACAAGAGGAATAGTGACTGTTCCTTATTCCACTTATCTAATAACTTCATTATTATACAATTTTAAAGCAATTTCCAAAGTCCTATGTAACAACAATGTTGCTATTGTAATAATCAAAGTTACTACACATGTATAATAACTTGATGTCAAGTGTTCCTGTATTACCTTATGTCACTCATGAAAACATATTTGTTAGTCATTTTGAAGCTGCAAAAGTGGCCTACTCTAATGTTGAGGTGATTCCAAGTCCCTCATGTATTTAATTCTAGGCTACAGGCTATATTAACATTAATATCTAAAAGCCCTCCAAACCATGTGATTATGATAATATATTTAGACTAAATCAATTAGCTGTTGTAGTTTTTGATTCTTCATCAAATATTTGGCAGCCATCAAATACATATGTTTTGGTTTTCAAATAACTTACATATATTCAAATACCTTTTCTGAGAGGTATTTAAAATACTTCCGAATATTATTAGTTTTTCTGAGACCTGTATTTGAATATCAAAGAAACGAGTTGCCTTTTAGTTGGAACTAGATAAACTATATTCGACTACCTCAAGTATTTGCAAAGTTGGTATTTTCAAATAAACTACAAAATACAACTATTTCTGCCAAGCACTGGAATGCTGTAATAAAAATGTAGTATGGTTAGTATATAGGGTGTTATTTGAGGCCCTGTGTATGGTGAGTAATCAGGATGCGTCAGCCAGTGTGACAGAGTTTACTGGTGCACAGATAATCAATCCACTTTATTCAGCCTACCTGCCTGCCTGCCTGCCTGCCTGCTGGCTATTCCCTCAATCACTCGCTGAGCCTGTCATTACCGACACACACCAACCTGTTGTCATTACCATAACAACAGAACAGAGAGAGGGGGAGGGGAGAGAAGGGGGGGGGGGGGGGGGGGAAGAGAGAAAGGAAGGGGGGAGAGAGAGAGCAGCATACTGCAGAATGGGAGAGAGAAAAAAAAGTCAGAGAGAGATAAAACGAGTCGGAGAGAGTGATAGAGGAGGAGGGCTGCTGTGAATCTATCAGTCCAGTAGTTGTGTGAAGGTTGCCTGTCAGAGCTCTCCACTGCTCCCCAGCCTGCTGCGCCAGCCACAACACCCTCATTATAAACACCAGGGATACACTACCTATCGCCCCGTAGCACTCACTTCTGTAATCATGAAGTGCTTTGAGAGGCTAGTTAAGAACCATATTCTCTCCATCTTACCTGACACCCTAGACCCACTACAATTAGCATACCAACCCAACAGATCCACGAACAATGCAATCACCATTGCACTGCACACCGCCCTATCCCACCTGGACAAGAGGAATATGCTGTTCATTGACTATAGCTCAGCCTTCAACACCATAGTGCCTTCCAAGCTCATCACTAAGCTCAGGGACCTGGGTCTGAACCCCTCCCTGTGCATCTGGGTCCTGGACTTCCTGTCGGGCCGACCCCAGGTGGGGAAGGTAGGCAACAACACCTCCACCACGTTGATCCTCAACACGGGGGCCCCACAGGGGTGCGTGCTCAGCCCCCTCCTGTGCTCTATGTTCACCCATGACTGTGTGGCCATGCATATCTTTAACTAATTAATCAAGTCTGCCGACGACACAACAGTGGTAGGCCTGATTACCAACAAACGACGAGACAACCTACAGCAGGGTTCCCCAACTGGCGGCCCGCGAGTGGTTTTATTGTATACAGTATATACAGTGCATTCGGAAAGTATTCAGACCCCTTGACTTTTTCCACATTTTGTTATGTTACAGCCATATACCAAATTGGATTAAATCGTTTTTTTCCCCTGATCAATCTACACACAATATCCCATAATGACAAAGCAAAAATAAATTAAATATCACATTTACATAAGTATTCAGACCCTTTACTCAGTACTTTGTTGAAGCACCTTTGGCAGCGATTACAGCCTTGAGTCTTCATGGGTATGACGCTACAAGCTTGGCACACCTGTATTTGGGGAGTTTCTCCCATTCTTCTCTGCAGATCCTCTCAAGCTCTGTCAAGTTAGATGGGGAGCGGCGCTGCACAGCTATTTTCAGGTCTCTCCAGAGATGTTCGATCGGGTTCAAGTCTGGGCTCTGGATGGGCCACTCAAGGACATTCAGAGACTTGTCCCAAAGCCATTCCTGCATTGTCTTGGCTGTGTGCTTAGGTTGGAATGTGAACCTTTGCCCCAGTCTGAGGTCCTGAGTGCTCTGGAGCAGGTTTTCATCAAGGATCACTCTGTTCTTTGCACCATACATTTTTCCCTCGATCCTGACTAGTATCCCAGTCCCTGGGCTGAAAAACATACCCACAGCATGATGCTGCCATCACCATGTTTCACCATAGGGATGGTGCCAGGTTTCCTCCAGATGTGACGCTTGGCATTCAGGCCAAAGAGTTCAATCTTGGTTTGTAAATATTTGTAAATATTGGTGGGGCAAACTTACAAAATATTTTTGGGATGCATGCCAGCAAAGCTACACAATACAACACTAAACAATATATTAATTGGACTATAACGGTGACAAACGGTGCCCACAAACTGTTAGGGCCTACATAATGATGTCCCAACAGCAGAGTCCCAACACCTTACCACTGTTACACCTGGCTATCAGCGGAGCCTTGTTTGACAGCGAAACAGTTCATTCAGCCTCATTTACTGCCTTTAAAAAAAATAGCTGATATGGCTGACTTGCTTAAACAAATGAGATGTACAAACTATGGCATAAGGGGACGACGAGCGGATAAGAGGCAATCCGTAATTTCGATTAAGACATTAATGAGCGAGCTAGGACGGACGTAGTCAATATAACTATTTGTTCAGCACTTTTGAAATGTACAGCGACAGAATTCAGAACATGGGCCGTTCTTACAGTATTCTCCCTGTACACCAAGTCAGAACCGTAGGATAAATAAAGGGGGCATTTAAGCAGACAATGAAAGCTCTTACAATATTCGATTATGACGTTTCTCTAAAACAGGCTATAGGCTACATGTGCACCACCAAGTCAGAACAGTAGGCTAAATTATGAGGGGAAAAGGGACCCAATTATTAGGGTGAGGCACATGGGCTACTAACAGCTTACTAAACAACATACCCTTAGTATTACTTTTTTAACGACAGTATACATGTCTCCCTGGCATATTACATCATTTATGCAGCAGCGTATAATACATTTTTGGACTCACCTTGTTGTGCTGTGCTCACTTGAACAGGAAGGTGGCGCGGCGGTCCTTCATGGCCAAATTTTGTCATCAAACTTTGTCATTAAAGTCTGGCATTCTCTGGATTTATGGTGCTTTCAAGACAACTGGGATCTCGGGAAAAAAAATAGTTTGAATCATGACGTTAGTGATCTTCAGGTCGGAGCTCTAGAAAGAGGCCTGTGTTCCTGACTTGGAATCCCGAGTTGGATGACCGTTCAAAATGTATTTTCCCAGTCGGAGCTAGTTTTTTCCCGAGTTCCCAGTTGTCTTGAACTCACTGAAGTCTGAGATTTCCCAGTTCAGAGTTTCCAGTTGTTTTGAAAGCGGCAGAAGTCATGCTGGATTGACAGCATGGCCAATGTTGAATGTTTATCCTTTTAAGCTTGGAAAAAAGACTCTTAAACCCAGACTTGGACCACACATCCACTCCACTGAATACCAGGCTTGTGATTGCTTTGCAATGCTTACAGTTAGCCACTGATTCCTTCCAAACCCCTTAATGTTGAATTTGCTTGTTGTGTAATGTTTAACATTTAAATGTCTTGGAATGGCCTAGTCAAAGCCCAGACCTCAATCCAATTGAGAATCTGTGGTATGACTTAAAGATTGCTGTACACCAGCGGAACCCATCCAACTTGAAGTTTTGCCTTGAAGAATGGGCAAAAATCCCAGTGGCTAGATGTGCCAAGCTTATAGAGACATACCCCAAGAGACTTGCAACTGTAATTGCTGCAAAAGGTGGCTCTACAAAGTATTGACTTTGGGGGGGGTGAATAGTTATGCACGCTCAAGTTTTCTGTTTTTTTTGTCTTATTTCTGGTTTGTTTCACAATAAAAAATATTTAGCATCTTCAAAGTGGTAGGCATGTTGTGTAAATCAAATGATACAAACCCCCCAAAAATCCATTTTAATTCCAGGTTGTAAGGGAACAAAATAGGAAAAATGCCAAGGGGGGTGAATACTTTCGCAAGCCACTGTATGTGACACGTATTAATGCCAAAATAATATGCAAAACAGGCAAAATAATAATTTTAGCTAAACAGGTGGGGCTCAAAACAGGTGGGGCTTTGCCTTAGCCCCACACATCTCTTTAAGAATTAACATGTGAGGCCATGTACTAAACAACCAAAGATTTCAAGACTAAAGGCTGGTTTATACTACGTCTATTGACAGTTGTCGCGGTGACATCATGAACATTCTATTGTCGTCCGACATCAAACTTGTCGTTGTCGTTATGAAAAAGCATAAACACAACAACTACAGGCTACATGACATCAGCAGCCTGGTGGTCCAAAATAGCATAACTAGAGTATTTTAACACCAATAAATCAATGTTTTGGTTCGTTTCTAGCTTGTAAGTTAGCTGGCTAGCCAGTTCAAATAATGACCATATCATATAGCTGACAACGTCTTCACTTTAGCACATTTGTCTTCATTATTACAGGAAAATAAACTCACAACAAGATCATTATTTACAAGTTAATGGCGAGCCAATTACAGAAAATAGCTTACGGTTGTGAGTGTGACGAAATAAAAGCAGGGCAATCTACCGGATAATTATTTTACTTGGACACTGTCTCGTTGGCCTAACGTTATATCCTAATTTGACTTTGGTGCAGGTCATGTTCTTCACATTACCGTCTCTGGTAAACACATACTATATCAAATAAAATCAAAGTTGATTTGTCACATGCACAGGATACAGAAGGTGTAGTAAAATGGTTACTTGCATAGTAGAGTATGTTGTTTAGACATGTAGCTAGCAAGCTAAACAATGAACCACAATCCAAACTAGCTAACATTAGACTAAAACTAGCAATGAAATGGCTCTGAGATACGAATAATATTACTACACAGATCATACACGTAACATTAGCTAGCGAGCCAGCCAGCTAACGTTAGCTAGCTAGCTAACAGTACGCTTTAACTTCTAATGAAAACAACTTACTGAACAAAATTAGAAACGTATAACATCTGAAAATGTAGTTAGCTAGACTATCTTACCCATATACATGGATGGACGCTTCTCCCTCTCTGTTAAGGATGCCATTGTTGCCCTTAGTTTGAAGATGTAATCCGGAGACAGGGGTTTATACAACAGCCTTCTGTGTGTTCTCTTTTTGACTCCCTCTGCATATTTGCAATCAAACGCCATCATTTTCTCCCTCTCCATAGCTATCATGCTCTTAATTCCACCGGGCATTCCACTGATTTCAAAACTCGGTCCTCAAGAAAGTGGAGAACAACACTTTTGCAGTTCTACTACGTGATATCTTTCAAAAAAGCTGCGTTAGAAAGGATTACCTACACATACTGACCAACTCATGTTATAGACAGAAGCGTGGTACATGGCAGACCAATCCGAACTCATCTCTCGGCATGTCCAGCCCATCCATTATCTCAGCCAATCATGGCTAGCGGGAAGGTTCCTGTCTTTTTCCGTGGCTAAACCAACTAGGCTCGTAATTTAACAATTGTATTTGTATGTACAGATGGCATACAAGTTTGTTATTAAGGCACATAAAAGTGCACATGTTCCAGAAGGTATTTCTGCCCAAAAACGCATTTTGATAAAAAAAAAAGTTGATGTTCAAATGCCTCTCCTGTGAAGTAGTGACGCGCTACATACACCTAGTTTCCTGAAATGAGTCACATTTAAGAATGATGGAGGCCACTGTGTTCTTGGGGACCTTAAATGCTGCAGACATTTTTGGGTACCCTTTCCCATATCTGTGCCACGATACAATCCTGTCTCGGAGCTCTATGGACAATTTCTTCGACCTCATGGCTTGGTTTTTGCTCTGACATGCACTGTCAACTGTGGGATCTTATATAGACAGGTGTGTGCCTTTCCAAATCATGTCCAATCAATTGAATTTACCACAGGTGGACTCCAATCAAGTTGTAGAAACATCTCAAGGATGATCAATGGAAACAGGATGTACCTGAGCTCAATTTCGAGTCTCATAGCAAAGATTCGGAATACTTATGTAAATATACTTACTTATGTAAGTATTTATGTTTTTAATAAATTTGCAAATAAAAATATATATATATATTGCTTTGTCATTATGGGGTATTGTGTGTAGATTGAAGACGTGGGAAAAAATCATTTTATCCATTTTAGAATAAGGCTGTAAAGTAACAAAATGTGGAAAAAGTCAAAGGGTCTGAATACTTTCCGAATTAAATTGTTGGACATAAACACTGTAAAAACACCAGGAAATCAGCTCCAATTATTCCCACGCATAATAGAGAGAGACACGTGATGGTATACAAATGTAAGCAAGGTTTGAAATTATTATGTTTTAACATCATATCTGTTTGGGCTTCTTGCAGTCAATTATGTTCCGGCCCCCCGACCATCCACTCAAGAAAAAGTTGGCACGAGGCTAAATCTAGTTGATGATCGCTGGCCTACAGGGAGGAGGTGAGTGTCTTGGCGGAGTGGTGCCAGGAAAATAACCTCTCCCTCAACATCAACAAAATGAAAGAGCTGCTCGTGGACTACAGGAGACAGCAGAGAGAGCGCGCCCCCATCCACATCGACGGGGCCGCAGTGGAGAAGGTCAAAAGCTTCAAGTTCCTCACCGTGCACATTTCTGAGGATGTGAAATGTTCCCTTCACACCGACAGCCAACACTAGACGGCCTCTGCCCAGAACCCTTCCCTCCGCCCAGTACCCTACTATGCCCCTTTGTCCCTGTCTAGTGGGGGAGGGGCAATTGACCAGACCAGACCAGGTTACACCAGACCAGACCAGTTTACACGGGTATGTTAGTCTGACCAGGTAAGGCTGTAAATGTGCTCTAGTCCAGGGTCCAGGGTTTCCCAAACTTTGTTTTTTGCCCTAGCACTACACAGATAATTCAAATAATCAACTTATCATCAAGCTTTGATTATTTGAATCAGCTGTATAGTGCTATTTTGAAATATAGGAAATACTACATGAAAAATCCCTTTTTGTGCCTACTAAGACAGATGAATTTACACAACCATTGCACTCAGACAGAGAAACAACACAGTGACATGTATATGTATGTATGTATGTATGTGTATGTATCCTGTATGAATGTCAAAGAAGCGAGCAGAGCGTGAGCTGTCCATTGTGCTGAAACTATGTGATACAAGAGAAAGGAGCGCATAGTCCAACCATGGAGTACACACTATCATGGAGTACAGTACAGCAGAGTGGATAAGCATGTAGTGGCCAACTGTCCAGTTTACACAAACAACAATATGTAATGAGCCATAACTACACTACCCCATGGGAATGTGATATCACAAACAACTCCAATTCCCATGAGGCCCTTCTCCTTCACCTTCCTGCCTATACAACACTCAGTGGGTCACAGCTGTGACGAATACTGCCTACGTTACCAAAGGGGCTATTGGCACTTGTCAAGAGTGCTGATGTGGATGCGGTGGTGAAGTCAAGCGCAGGACACAGAGGATAAGTCAAGACGACTTTTCTAATAAACTCTATAGGTACACAAAATAAACGGCCTCAAAACACTAGAGGCGAACAAATACGCGGAGTGCGTAAAACAACACGAATAGCCAAGGTACCGAACCTATACAATCAAGACAAGAGGACAATAACACACAAATGCAAACATAACACAGGGGAACTTATAGGTGACATAATCAATACAGAATACGAAACAGGTGCACCAACTAGACATGACAAAACAAACATCGAAAACATCAAGCGGTAGTAGCTAGTACTCTGGGGACGACGAACGCCGAAGCCTGCCCGAGCAAGGAGGAGGTGCAGCCTCGGCGGCATCCGTGACAGCACTACCATATTGACGCACATAGAATGACTTTACATGTAATATTCATCCCGCCCTTAGGGTTTGGGCCTGATACAGCCTACGTTTCCCAAGGGGGCATTCTGTCAAGAACAGACAAGTTGTTTGACTTTTCACAACCACATAGAAATAACAAGATGGAGGATATGTATGGGGGAAACAAAACAAAAAAGTGTTTCAAGTCTCTGCAGTAAATGCAGACGCCCTAGATCTTTTATCTTTTATGAGAAACTGTAGGAATATATAGACTACTCTCTCTGTCTCTCTCGCTCACTCTCTCTTATTCCCTCTTTACCACAGACAACAGCTGCAGTGGCAGAAACCTTTTGAATTATTAAAGAAGGGACATCACACACAAGCACACAGTAACTGTATCCTGCACTCGGGGGGGGGGGGGGATAATGACCAATTCAATCTGACGGTTATAGAACCGTGTCAGAGAGAGAGCACATGTAGAAAGTAGAGGAAGAGAGAGGTGGCGTTGGTGAGATTGAAAGAGGCAGTGGGAAAAAACAACGGTAGAACCGGACAGGAGGAGAGTGAAAAAGGAGGAAAGATGGTGACAGTGATAGAGAGGGCTGGGATGGATTGAGGGAGTGTGAAAGGGAGAAACAGGCAGGCGGTGGTCTATATATACAGTGACACACTCCTCCGAGGGTAAGTGTTATATTTGCCGCTGAGCAAAAGTAATATCATTTATAATAAACAGTAGAAGTTGTTTCCCCAGTGATTCTGAGGGAAAGTGAGAGGAACGGAGAGAGCGTGTGGAGGAAGTGTGGGGTGTGAAGAAAGGTTGTTTTAGTACAGGCAGGTTCAAGTGGAATGAAATATAGTAGTGATATGTAGGATATCTCTATCAAATTCAACAGTCAAATAGGCAAACTAACCAGAAAGAATACAACTTTCAATCACCAGTCTCCATTATGGGTGTTAAAGAAAGAGAGAAGCTTGTCCATCTACACACATGCACACACAGACACAGACACACACTCACACACAGCGTGTAGCAATGCTGGGTGTCTCTCAGTGGGAGGGGCTCTGCTTAGTGAGAACAGGATGAGTGACAGGGCCTCCAGCTATCATTATGGGATGCTGAATAGTGGGCACCATTGGCCTTGGGAGCTGTGGTAACAGACTTAAGACGGAGAAAAGTGGAATAATTGTTGTGTTCTGATAACCAAACAGAATAATAATGAGTTATGAACCACTCTGTCTCACCTTGGCATTTCCACTGATTTGTCCTGTCTGGTAATTGCTTGCTTGCTGGCTGGCTGGCTGGCTGGGTGTGTGTGTGTGTTGGCTGTGTGTGTGTGTGTGTTGGCTGGGTGTGTGAGTGTGTGTGTTGGCTGTGTGTGTGTGTTTGTTGGCTGTGTGTGTGTTGGCTGTGTGTGTGTTGGCTGTGTGTGTGTGTGTGTGTTGGCTGTGTGTGTGTGTGTGTGTGTTGGCTGTGTGTGTGTGTGTGTGTGTTGGCTGTGTGTGTGTTGGATGTGTGTGTGTGTGTGTTGGATGTGTGTGTGTGTGTGTGTGTGTTGGCTGTGTGTGTGTTGGCTGTGTGTGTGTGTGTGTGTTGGCTGTGTGTGTGTTGGCTGTGTGTGTGTGTGTGTGTGTGTGTTGGCTGTGTGTGTGTGTTGGCTGTGTGTGTGTGTGTGTGTGTGTGTGTGTGTGTGTGTGTGTGTGTGTGTGTGTGTGTGTGTGTGTGTGTGTGTGTGTGTGTGTGTGTGTGTGTGTGTGTGTGTGTGTGTGTGTGTGCCTGCCTGTCTGCTGGCCTATCTGCCTGCACGTCCCTGCATGTAGTTGTGTGTCATTACCAGGGACAATGGTGGCGTTGACAATCTGACTCTGTCACACACGGCTCTGTGGAACATGCATCATGGAATAAACAAAATAACTGAATAATGAGAATGTTCCTCTGATAAAAGAGTGTGCCAATCACAGGGTGGAGGAAAGAGTGCATATGCATCATTCATTCCCCTTAATATCGTGGCTGAATATTAACAAGTCACAACCTTAAGAGACTGAGAAAGGGGATGGAAATGCTGAAAGAGAGAATGAAAGAAAAGGAGAAAGAGAGAGAAAGGCAGAGGGGGGGGGGGGGATAGTTAGAGCTCTCTACCAGTTGTAAATAATGGTGCGAGAGTGGGAGGGATAATAATAATAATATAATAATAATAAATAGAGATAGAGAGAGAATGAAAGAGAAGGACAGAGTGAGAAGAGTGGTAGAGAGAAGCAGAGGAAAGTATAGCTAGCTGGAGCCCTCTCCTCAGTCTGTTTAAATCGTAGCTGGGTGACACACCCAAAGTCATTGTGATGACTCCTGCACTGGAAGCCCATTCCCTATGGCTAACTGTGTTATGTATGGAGAATCACATCAGTCCACATGTGAATGGTAATTATCCTTACATTACACCATAATACTGTGCCTTTCAAACTGAGGCAAAGAAGGCTGCTACAGCTAATCCACATTCAACCCTGCATAGATCACACACACAAGTACACGCACGCGTGCACACACACACACACACACACATTTATATGCATAGCATGCCAAAACGGCAGGTAGCCTAGCAGTTAAGAGCATTGGGCCAGTAACCAAAAGGTTGCTGGTTCGAATCCCCGAGCTGACTCGGTGAAAAGTCTGTCGACGTGCCCTTGAGCAAGGCACTTAACTCTCATTACTCCTGTAAGTTGCTCTGGATAAGAGTGTCCGCTAAATGACTCAAATATAAAAAGCCGTAGGGAAGACCATCTAATCAAACACCAATACCTCCCAACACTGGGATGAGAACTTCATTAGTGCAAAACCTACACACACCACGCATCACACAGACACACATGCATTCACACATTACACCAGATAAAAGAAGCATATCAAGCACAGCTGCAGCCGTTGATGCTAATCATTTCTATTTACGTCAGTGTTAATGTTGCTCATTAGCATACAGCAGCCTTCCAACAGTAGCTTGATCATGAATATGATAGATGGACTCAAAGAAACAGCTGTTCTATCAAGCATTATACAACTGTAGTATACATGGGGTGGTATTGATGAGGGGTTGTGTAATGGCTAGTGGTTAGAAACGTGGACCTGAGGTTAAGTGCTTTTCCTGCAGAGAGAAACTAACTCTCTGGCTTCTGGTCCATAATTACTCATTCGCCAGCTGATGAATGGAATCTGGAGAGTCTATGGTACTTAGAAACAGAGAAAAAGTGCGACTTTCTCAAAAACACAATCAGTGTTTAAGAGAAATGTGAAGGATTGTTCTCACTCTGCTGCAGTCATGGGAGTCGGAAGCAAGAAGGGTGTGTGTGTGTGTGTGTGTGTGTGTGTGTGTGTGTGTGTGTGTGTGTATGTGCCACTGGCATAGCGCACACCTCCGCTTTGGGGGCCCCCAAACCCCTGCCTTGCTTAGACCTTGCACGGGGCCCCGCGAAACTGAGCTATGCCACTGGTGTGTGTGTCTGTGTGTGCGCGTGCGTGTGTGTGTGTGAGTGTGTGTCGAGCATGTGCTTGTGTAATTACCTAACTATTCCAATTCTCCGAAGCACAGACATGAGAAATCCTGGACAATTACGCTGAGCTGTTGTATTTAGAACATATTCACACACACACACTCACACACACACACACACACACACACACACACTAATCTATCTACAGCTTAGGAGAGTAATAGTCCAGAGCCAGATAGACAAACTGTACTGTAGTCCTTTAGGATAGAGAGAGAGTGAGTGAACTCTATGGTTTATGTATGCTGGACAGAGTATTGGGCATTTGACAACAAGCTTGTTTGCATGCAGTCCATAACAATATATATCAAGCTATGAACACAACCCGACGGATATCCATATGAACACAGTGCCTGGTGACATGAATAAATATGTTCTGCCCAACATGTTTGGAGGAGGATAAAATAAACAGCATATCCACCTCTCCTATATCTCCATCCCTCTATCCGTCCAGCTCAGAGCTGTGAAACAAGGCCATGGGACAAACCTTAAAGACCCAGATTCCCTCCATCAGTCTGGCCTATATTTATTCTCCTTTTTCCCTCTCTTCTGTCTCCAAAACCTACACAGTACCCTCTCTACTCTCCTCTGTTTCTGTTTCTACCTGGTCCTCATTCACCCTCCTTATCTTCCTCCCCCTCGCTCTCTCTCTCTCTCTCTCTCTCCCCCCTCTCCCCTCCTCTCTTTCTCTCCCCCTCTCCCCTCCTCTCTTTCTCTCCCCTCCCCCACTCTCTCCCCCTCTCCCCCTCTCTCTCTCCCCCCCTCTCCTCTCTCCCTCCCCCCTCCTCCTCTCCCCCCTCTCTCTCCCCCTTTCTCTCCCCTCCCCCTCTCTCCCCCTCACCCTCTCCTCTCTCTCTCCCTCCCCCTATCTCTCTCCCCCTCTCTCTCTCTCTCCCCCCTCCCTCCCTCTATCCCCCTCCCACTCTCTCCCCTCCCTCTCCCTCCAACCCTCTCTCCCCCCTCTCTCTCCCTTCCTCTCTCCCCCTCCCACTCTCCTCCCCCTCTCTCTCTCTCCTCCACCTCTCTCTCCCCCCTCTCTCTCCCTCCCCCTCTCTCTCTCCCCCCTTTCTCTCCCTCCCCCTCTCTCCCATCTCTCTCCCCTCCTCCCTCTCCCTCTCTCCCCCACCCTCTCCCTCTCTCTCGCTCTCCCTCCCCCTCTCTCTCTCTCTCTCTCTCTCCCCTCCCCCCTCTCTCTCCCCTCCCCCCTCTCTCCCTCCCTCCCTCTCTCCCCTCCCCCTCTCTCTCTCCCCTCCCCCCCTCTCTCCCTCCCCCTCTCTCTCCCCCCTCTCTCTCTCCCCTCCCCCCTCTCTCCCCTCCCCCTCTCTCTCCCCCTCTCCCTCTCTCCCCTCCCTCTATCTCTCCCCTCCCCCCTCTCTCCCCTCCCCCTCTCTCTCCCCCTCCCCCCTCTCTCTCTCTCCCCTCCCCCTCTCTCCCCTCCCCCTCTCTCCCCTCCCCCTCTCTCTCCCCTCCCCCCTCTCTCTCCCCTCCCTCTCTCTCCCCTCCCCCTCTCTCTCTCTCCCCTCCCCCCTCTCCCCCCCCCCCCCTCTCTCTCTCCCCTCCCCCTCTCTCTCTCCCCTCCCCCTCTATCTGCTGCTTATACAGTCACACGCCCGTTGTCTGAGATTTGCCCCTTTGTCCTCCTGTGTATGTGTCATCCCGGCTTTTCAGACATTTATTGATCACATCAAGGCTCCCATCTCGGCTGCCAAGCCCTGTAAATGTACTGATCGATCACACAGGGTGCCACAGGGCAGACATTTAGGCCTTTCAGATGTCAGAGTCTGTGTGTGAGAGAGTTTGTGTGAGAGAGTGTGTCTCTGTGTGTGGGAGAGTGTGAGTAAAAATTGGTATTTTCTGCATGTACATTTTCCCTACATGGAGCAAAGATGAATGCAGAGATGTGCAGATTTTCCACCTGTCTGGTAATAAGTTATCACATTTGCTTGCTCTCTTACACACACATATGCACACAGGCGCTCTCACCCACACACACACACAGCTCTTCAGTGTGAAGATTGGAATCAGCCTTTTTCAGGGATCCGAGTCAATAGAGTTCAGAGAGTGAGAGGAAGGGAGAGAGGGAGGGAGGGAGGTACTGTAGCAGCAGAACTGAATGAAAAGGACGAGAGATAGTAAGAGAGGCAGAGAGAGAGAGAGAGAGAGAGAGAGAGAGAGAGAGGTTTGACAGGGAGGGCAGCATTTCATCAGCAATTAGTGGTGCATGAAACGAGTTGTCAGCCAAGCAGCTTTCATCAGAGAGAGAGGGAGAGAAAGAGAGAGGAAGAGAAAGAGAGAGGGGAGGAAAACGAGAGAGGAGGAGAGGAGAAACGGTAGGAGGGGAGGGAGAGAGAAAAATAAAGACGAAGTAGAGCGTATGAGGAAAGTTAGTAGAGGGAAAAATAAAGAGAGAGGAAGGATTGGTTAGGAGGGAAGGATAAGGCACAGGCAGACGAGGGAGGAGAGAGGGAACAGGGAGTTAAGGAGGGAGGGAAAAGAGAGAAAGAGGGAGGAAAGAGATAAGAAAGAATGACAGTTGCTCAGCCAAGCCTTCCCTTACTTGAAGGTGCTCCATTGGCGATGGGGGAATATGCACTCCTATAGAAGATGAGGGAGGGTGGGTTGGTGTGTGTGTGTGTGTGTCCAGTATGGGCCCTATTTTGGCTGTGATATTAAATCCTGCTCTCTGATTGGCTGGCGGCTGAGCCCTGGGGGAGGGGCTGGAAACGATCCAGAGGAACAGCTTAGACATCACAGAACCCTGGAGTCACCTTCACAATATAACATACACACACACACACACACACAATAATAATAAACTGGTGAACCCAAGAGAGATAGACCACACGGTCACCTTCACATCAACCGCAAGACCAAGCACACACAGCAATAACAACACACACACACACACACACACACACAGGCACACACACAATAATAGCCTCTTCTGAACCCTTGAGAGGCCTTACATTAGGGATTCATATTTTCCCAAAAATCTACCAAGTTTCAAAACCCGAAATAATTAATATTTATCCTGAGAGTCCATTTAAGTGTCCTTTTAAAGCGTTTAAAACCAAGATATTGTCACTATGCCAGGGTTCTCCCCAAATAAGAGAGGCGCTGCGCCACCTTGTCGGCTTGTCTGCACCACCTTGTCGGCTTGTCTGCACCACCTTGTCGGCTTGTCAAACAACAGTCAAATGACGAAAGTTGCTAAGCTTGCTAGATACGTAACCTCCTTCAACAAATGACAGAATATCTCCCATATTTGGCAAAATCATGATTATTGATGATTATACAAATAGCAGATCAGCTCATGAATAAAGGGAAGGTGAAGAGTGGAACTAGTTTAAATATCAAGGTATCTTAACAGGGACAAACTCAGTTTTAAAATATCCATATCTACTCTCATTCCGTTTTTTGATCACCCATTCTCTACCGAAGCTCTCATATGGGCAGCAAGTACGCGAGAGTCCAGAGAAGCAGGGGAAATGTTATAGCGGTATATTGACATGCATAGGTGAGAGATGTGCTTTGATGAGAGGGATAAAGTTAGGAATTTTCATGTGAGCAGGAACGGGCCGGACCGGGCTGGCGACGCGCACCACTGGTTTGGTGCGAGGGACAGGAACAGGCCGGACCGGGCTGACGACGCGCACCACTGGCTTGGTGCGGGGAGCAAGAACGGACCGGGCTGGCGACGCGCACCACTGGTTTGGTGCGAGGGACAGGAACAGGCCGGGCTGGACTGTGGAGACGGACTGGAGGTCTGGAGCGGAGAGCTGACACAACCCGTCCTGGCTGAATGCCTATTTCCACACAATCAGTGTGAGGCATTAGCACAGGACGTACAGGGCTGTGCACTCGTACTGGCACTACAGCACGTGGCACTGGTGCAGGATATCCGGGACCGAGGAGGGGTACTGGAGGCCACGAGCGTTGAGCCGGCACACTCCGTCCTGGCTGCATGCCCACCTTAGCATGACACGTGCGTGGTGCTAGCACAGGACGTACAGGACTGTGCCGGAACACTCGCGGCACAGTACGTGGCTCCGCATAACTCGGAACCTGTCCCGTCTCATGCTGCCTAGCCTGAGTACGGGGAGTTGGCTCTGCTCTACCTCTAGGCTCCGCCAACCACCCTTCCAGCCCCCCAAACCTGGTGGCCTCCTCTCCTAAATCGCCGATGTGCCCTGTAGCTGCCTGCAGCAGCCCCGTCGTCCACGCTGTGTGCCCCCCCAATTTTTTTTATTGGGGTTGCCTCTCGCGTGTCCGTTGTCGGCACGGTTGGCAGCGTTTCTCCTCTCTTGCCAGGGCCTGTACCTTTGCCCAGGGCCCTCTGCCCGCTAATATGTCCTCCCATGACCACCATTCGCCCACCTGAGCCATCGCCAGCTTCTCCTCCTGGGCACGCTGCTTGGTCCTTTTATGGTGGGATCTTCTGTCACGATCGTCGTTAGATGATGAAGCGGACCAAGGCGCAGCGTGATATGCGTACATTCTTTTATTGCAGTACACAACACGAACCAAAACAACAAAACAAACGATACGTGAAGTCCTGGGTTGAACACAAACCTTCCGGAACAAGATCCCACAAAGTAACATGCCCGCAGGCTGCCTAAGTATGGTTCCCAATCAGAGACAACAAGCTACAGCTGCCTCTGATTGTGAACCACCCTGGCCAACATAGAAATACACGAACTAAAAAAGAAAACTAAACAATGAAACCTACACACCCTGGCTCAACATATAAGAGTCCCCAGAGCCAGGGCGTGACACTGGATAATAACACAAAACAAATCATAAGGCTAGAGAAATATATTGACAAATATTACAACAACACGCAACACCCAAACATGGCGGAAGATAAACGAAGACAACCAATCTCCAAGAGGAAACGCGACTCGTCGACTGATACAGATGATATGTGCTTTTCACCACTGGGTCTGGTAAGTGTGGAAAGCGACCTGTTGAAGTCGATAAATGACAAATTGGGCATACTAGAATTGGTCAGTAAGGACGTAAAAGAGTTAAAAGCGAGTCTTCAAATGAGTGACGAAAAAGCATTGTTAATGGAGAAAGAAACCAAAAAATTAAAAGTGACAGTCTCTAAGATGGAAACGGACGTTAGGGAACTTAAAAAGGAGAACAACCTTCTGAGAGAAGCCTTACTAGACATCCAAACTAGATCGATGAGAGAAAATCTAGTACTTACAGGTATTCAGGAAAAGGAGGGAGAAATAACCGAGAATATTATGAAGGACTTCCTGCTTACAGCGCTTCAAATCCCACTCGAGGCTGTCGATAAAATCCAACTCGAACGTGTACACCGTTTTGGAAAAAGAGGACAGAAATATGAGCGCCCAATCGTTGCCAAATTTGCATTTTTTAAGGATAAAGCAATGGTTAAAAGCCTAAGGAAAATACTTGCTGGCACGAAAATAGGCATGAATGATCAGTTCCCGAGGGAGATTGCAGAAAGGCGCAAAGTTCTGTATCCAATCTTCAAGGAAAACAGATTAAAAGGGAAACTTGTTGCACTCGTGGTGGATAAACTGTATATCGACAACCAAATGTTCAGAGACACAAAGAATACTCCATGGCTATTCTAAAAGTTGTAATAGAGGAGTCGAATAATGGAACACCCAATACTAGCAATGATAGGGATTGTAATATTAAAGAACATTTATAGTAAGTATAGTATTTTATAAAAGGATAAAACCATATAACAAATACAACTAATTAGAACATGGCTTTTTTGGCGGGCAATTGTTGTTTTGGCGGATGGTTGTTGTGGTTGGTCCTGTGTTCTCTCTGGCATCCTTTCCCCCTTGCGGCAGGTGTGGATGCGGGTGCGTTTGCACGCTCTGCCCATTTCTTCCGCAGTCAACCATGTGGTGTGCATTTTTGTGTTTGGAAAGGTGCGGCGTTTAGTGAGTGAGAGGGGAAATGGTTGCATATGCCAGAGCCGACCGGGGGTCTATGAGCAGGGGTAGTGAGAGAGAGCTTTCAATTTTGTGTAGATGAGGGATATACATTTTTAAATATAGTATACATCTAATCTAATTTTTTATTGTCCTATCGTGATGGAAATATCCCTAACCCTATATCCTGAACACCCACCTGAGCGACCCATACACCAAAGAGAAGTTCCCATCTGTTTTATGGACCTGCTGTGAGTATGCAGCCTAAACAGAGAAATAAATGCGGTCAAAGACCTACTTGAGCAGCACTGCCCCCTCAAGATTCTGAGCCTGCCTGGCAGGGTTGGTCCTATAAAGCCAGAGCCCCCTGATGGGAGAGCATAATATACAAGGACATTCTCAAAGCTGCTAATGAGAACCTTGACGACCTTGTACCTAGCCGGTGGGGATTCCGGTGGGGTACCCCCACCCAGGTAGTGGCAGTGCTGGCAACACTGGCTGCAGTAACCCATGGGGAGGGGGTCACACTCGCACAATCAGAGAGGGGGTTTATCATTGTTGCCCAGGTGGCAAAAAATAATCAAAGGTCTGACTGCACGGAGATGCTTGGAAAAAATAGTTACAACGGGGGACCAGAGTGTTTGTGTCTCAGGTGAAGAGGGTGGATCTGATCTCCATCACCTAGGACTTGACATAGATTAAATAGATTAATCAAATCTCACATTGTTGTCAATTCCTGCTCAATCTTGCATGCTTTCTCAATCAGCTGTAACTGTATGTGCACCCGTAAATCGGGTCCTTTCTTGAGTTGGGCTCTGGGATGTAACAACCGTTGAGCATCTGATTTTATGGTTGATTGTAGGGGAGGGGGGTTGAGTGTGTTGGAGTATGTGAGTATGTGCGTGTGTGTTTGTCCCGCATCTGTTGTGGTGGGGGTGGGGATGTTGGGGGGAGTATGGGATGGACCGCAGTATTTGTTTGCTAGGATAATAATTGCTTGTCAATAAATTAAATGTAATACAATGGCAATCCAGGTTATATGTTAAAATCCTACACATGAACTGCCGACATTATTACGCATATTAATTGATAATGATGGAAAATATGATATGCATTATTTTTTTATAATAGTTATATATATATATATCTATATATATATATATATATATATATATATATATATATATATATATATATATATATATATATAGAGAGAGAGAGAGAGAGAGAGCGAGAGAGAGAGAGGTGACAGCATTGGAAATGCTTTTGGCGGTTAATCTGCTTCTGTTTTGTGGGTGGCACTGTGTGCTGTTTTCGATGGATGGGTCCTGGCCTCTCGGGGCCTTAGGGATCCGGAGGGACGTGGGTGGGATGGCGATCACTGGGATGACGGCTCAACTTGGGATGGGGAGGGGCTTTAGCGGGGGAATTAGTGGAGAACAATTGAAGGGTTACTCAGCAATGCATATATCATGGTACAGCTATATGGACACTCAATCATTACAGTATTTTTTATTGGTAAATCTACAAACATATATAATGATAAATAGACTTGAAACTTGTATCTCATTATGGTGTATGGTGAAATAAGTATAGCCAGTTATAATTGTAATGGCTTAGCTGATAAAAATAAAAGAAGAACAATATTTACATGGCTCAAAGAGAAGGAATATAATATCTATTGTTTACAGGAAACTCATTCAACAATTCGAGATGAAGTTGCATGGAAAAAGGAATGGGGGGGGGGGGGGGGGGGGGGGGAATATACTTCTCCCATGGGCAAAGAAATTCAAAAGGGGTGATGATATTAATTAATAGTAATTTCGATCCGAATGTGCAAATTGTCCAAATAGATACGCAAGGTAGATAGATTATTTTAAATATGTTATTGGACCATAAACAGATATGGCTCATTAACCTTTACGGACCAAATAATGATGATCCACACTTCTTTGACAATATACAGTGGGGAGAACAAGTATTTGATACACTGCCGATTTTGCAGGTTTTCCTACTTACAAAGCATGTAGAGGTCTGTAATGTTTATCATAGGTACACTTCAACTGTGAGAGACGGAATCTAAAACAAAAATCCAGAAAATCACATTGTATGATTTTTAAGTAATTAATTTGCATTTTATTGCATGACATAAGTATTTGATACATCAGAAAAGCAGAACTTAATATTTGGTACAGAAACCTTTGCTTGCAATTACAGAGATCATATGTTTCCTGTAGGTCTTGACCAGGTTTGCACACAACGCAGCAGGGATTTTGGCCCACTCCTCCATACAAACCTTCTCCAGATCCTTCAGGTTTCGGGGCTTTCGCTGGGCAATACTGACTTTCAGCTCCCTCCAAAGATTTTCTATTGGGTTCAGATCTGGAGACTGGCTAGGCCACTCCAGGACCTTGAGATGCTTCTTACGGAGCCACTCCTTAGTTGCCCTGGCTGTGTGTTTCGGGTCGTTGTCATGCTGGAAGACCCAGTCACGACCCATCTTCAATGCTCTTACTGAGGGAAGGAGGTTGTTGGCCAAGATCTCGCGATACATGGCCCCATCCATCCTCCCCTCAATACGGTGCAGTCATCCTGTCCCCTTTGCAGAAAAGCATCCCCAAATAATGATGTTTCCACCTCCATGCTTCACGGTTGGGATGGTGTTCTTGGGGTTGTACTCATCCTTCTTCTTCCTCCATACACGACGAGTGGAGTTTAGACCAAAAAGCTCTATTTTTGTCTCATCAGACCACATGACCTTCTCCCATTCCTCCTCTGGATCATCCAGATAGTCATTGGCAAACTTCAGACGGGCCTGGACATGCGCTGGCTTGAGCAGGGGGACCTTGCGTGCGCTGCAGGATTTTAATCCATGACGCCGTAGTGTGTTACTAATGGTTTTCTTTGAGACTGTGGTCCCAGCTCTCTTCAGGTCATTGACCAGGTCCTGCCGTGTAGTTTTGGGCTGATCCCTCACCTTCCTCATGATCATTGATGCCCCACGAGGTGAGATCTTGCATGGAGCCCCAGACCGAGGGTGATTGACCATCATCTTGAACTTCTTCCATTTTCTAATAATTGCGCCAACAGTTGTTGCCTTCTCACCAAGCTGCTTGCCTATTGTCCTGTAGCCCATCCCAGCCTTGTGCAGGTCTACAATTTTATCCCTGATGTCCTTACACAGCTCTCTGGTCTTGGCCATTTTAGATTCCGTCTCTCACAGTTGAAGTGTACCTATGATAAAATTACAGACCTCTACATGCTTTGTAAGTAGGAAAACCTGCAAAATCGGCAGTGTATCAAATACTTGTTCTCCCCACTGTATATGGAGGCTTAAATATCCTGATCTAGTGAGATATACATGGCGGAGACTCAATCAAGCTAGTCGTCTTGACTTCTTTCTTATCTCATTCTCGTTGGCACTAAAAGTTTAAAAAGTGTTGATAGGGGAATGCGGTCGGACCATCATATAATTGGCATATACAGTGGGGGAAAAAAGTATTTAGTCAGCCACCAATTGTGCAAGTTCTCCCACTTAAAAAGATGAGAGAGGCCTGTAATTTTCATCATAGGTACACGTCAACTATGACAGACAAATTGAGAAAAACAATTCCAGAAAATCACGTTGTAGGATTTTTTATGAATTTATTTGCAAATTATGGTGGAAAATAAGTATTTGGTCACCTACAAACAAGCAAGATTTCTTGCTCTCACAGACCTGTAACTTCTTCTTTAAGAGGCTCCTCTGTCCTCCACTCGTTACCTGTATTAATGGCACCTGTTTGAACTTGTTATCAGTATAAAAGACACCTGTCCACAACCTCAAACAGTCACACTCCAAACTCCACTATGGCCAAGACCAAAGAACTGTCAAAGGACACCAGAAACAAAATTGTAGACCTGCACCAGGCTGGGAAGACTGAATCTGCAATAGATAAGCAGCTTGGTTTGAAGAAATCAACTGTGGGAGCAATTATTAGGAAATGGAAGACATACAAGACCACTGATAATCTCCCTCGATCTGGGGCTCCACGCAAGATCTCACCCCGTGGGGTCAAAATGATCACAAGAACGGTGAGCAAAAATCCCAGAACCACACGGGGGGATCTAGTGAATGACCTGCAGAGAGCTGGGACCAAAGTAACAAAGCCTACCATCAGTAACACACTACGCCGCCAGGGACTCAAATCCTGCAGTGCCAGACGTGTCCCCCTGCTTAAGCCAGTACATGTCCAGGCCCGTCTGAAGTTTGCTAGAGTGCATTTGGATGATCCAGAAGAGGATTGGGAGAATGTCATATGGTCAGATGAAACCAAAATAGAACTTTTTGGTAAAAACTCAACTCGTCGTGTTTGGAGGACAAAGAATGCTGAGTTGCATCCAAAGAACACCATACCTACTGTGAAGCATGGGGGTGGAAACATCATGCTTTGGGGCTGTTTTTCTGCAAAGGGACCAGGACGACTGATCCGTGTAAAGGAAAGAATGAATGGGGCCATGTATCGTGAGATTTTGAGTGAAAACCTCCTTCCATCAGCAAGGGCATTGAAGATGAAACGTGGCTGGGTCTTTCAGCATGACAATGATCCCAAACACACCGCCCGGGCAACGAAGGAGTGGCTTCGTAAGAAGCATTTCAAGGTCCTGGAGTGGCCTAGCCAGTCTCCAGATCTCAACCCCATAGAAAATCTTTGGAGGGAGTTGAAAGTCCATTTTGCCCAGCGACAGCCCCAAAACATCACTGCTCTAGAGGAGATCTGCATGGAGGAATGGGCCAAAATACCAGCAACAGTGTGTGAAAACCTTGTGAAGACTTACAGAAAACGTTTGACCTGTGTCATTGTTATATACCCTTTGTTGGCAAAGTATTGAGAAACTTTTGTTATTGACCAAATACTTATTTTCCACCATAATTTGCAAATAAATTCATAAAAAATCCTACAATGTGCTTTTCTGGATTTTTTTTCTTCTCATTTTGTCTGTCATAGTTGACGTGTACCTATGATCAAAATTACAGGCCTCTCATCTTTTTAAGTGGGAGAACTTGCACAATTGGTTGCTGACTAAATACTTTTTTTCCCCACTGTATATATAAAAAACATGGGGGATTGGAAGTGATGCAGACAATTACATTGATGGAAGTTACAATCTATCTGCAATATTAAGCTGATATACCCCCCCCCCCCCCAAAAAAAAAATAATAATAATAAAATTTAAAAAATTCAGTAAATAGCCCACAAAAATAAATTAAAGGTTTTGTTTTTCCAGGTTTCTGTCTTTCCCAGTTTTTTCAGGTTTTCACTCTCAAAATCACACTTTTTTAAATAGAAAAACTAAAAATGATGTTCTAAGTCCACAATAATGCTTAAACCACATCAGGAGACCATATTTGAGGTCTGGGAAAAATCTGAGACAATTAGATTTTTGGGTGTAGTTACCCTTAAATTCAAATGCGCACCTAGCAAGACGTTGTTGTTTAGCTGTGTTTTTGTAGCTCACGTGATGATAGAGTTTGCAAAACAAATACCCACTGGATTGATGAAAATAATGATGATATCATTCTGCCAGGTAAGCATCTTTATTGTCGTGGGTGACTTTAACCAAGCCCGTCTAAAACAAATGTTCACCAAAATATCACCAACATGTATCCTGCCCCACAAGAGGATCCAGTGTGCTTGACCATGTAAACACAAACATCCGTGACGCGTACAAAGCCATCCCCCGCCCCCACTTCAGCCAATCAGATTTATTTTATTTTTATTTTATTTCACCTTTATTTAACCAGGTAAGCCAGTTGAGAACAAGTTCTCATTTACAACTGCGACCTGGCCAAGATAAAGCAAAGCAGTGCGATAAAAACAACAACACAGAGTTACATATGGGGTAAAAAAAACATAAGGTCATAAAATACAACAGAAAATATATATACAGTGTGTGCAAATGTAGCAAGTTATGGAGGTAAGGCAATAAATAGGCTATAGTGCAAAATAATTACAATTAGTATTAACACTGGAATGCTAGATGTGCAATAGATTATGTGCAAATAGAGATACTGGGGTGCAAAAGAGCAAAATAAATAACAATATAGGGATGAGGTAGTTGGGTGGGCTAATTTCAGATGGGCTGTGTACATGTGCAGTGATCGGTAAGGTGCTCTGACAACTGATGCTTAAAGTTAGTGAGGGAGATAAGAGTCTCCAGCTTCAGAGATTTTTGCAATTCGTTCCAGTCATTGGCAGCAGAGAACTGGAAGGAATGGCGGCCAAAGGAGGTGTTGGCTTTGGGAATGACCAGTGAGATATACCTGCTGGAGCGCAGACTACGGGTGGGTGCTGCTATGGTGACCAATGAGCTAAGATAAGGCGGGGATTTGCCTAGCAGTGATTTATAGATGGCCTGGAGCCAGTGGGTTTGACGACAAACATGTAGTGAGGACCAGCCAACAAGAGCGTACAAGTCACAGTGGTGGGTAGTGTATGGGGCTTTGGAGACAAAACGGATGGCACTGTGATAGACTACATCCAATTTGCTGAGTAGAGTGTTGGAGGCTATTTTGTAAATGACATCGCCGAAGTCAAGGATCGGTAGGATAGTCAGTTTTTTAAGAGGGCATGTTTGGCAGCATGAGTGAAGGAGGCTTTGTTGCGAAATAGGAAGCCAATTCTAGATTTAACTTTGGATTGGAGATTCTTAATGTGAGTCTGGAAGGAGAGTTTACAGTCTAACCAGACACCTAGGTATTTGTAGTTGTCCACATACTCTAGGTCAGACCCGTCGAGAGTGGTGATTCTAGTCGGGTGGGCGGGTGCCAGCAGCGTTCGATTGAAGAGCATGCATTTAGTTTTACTAGTGTTTAAGAGCAGTTGGAGGCTACTGAAGGAGTGTTGTATGGCATTGAAGCTCGTTTGGAGGTTTGTTAACACAGTGTCCAATGAAGGGCCAGATGTATACAAAATGGTGTCGTCTGCGTAGAGGTGGATCTGAGAGTCACCAGCAGCAAGAGCGACATCATTGATATACACGGAGAAAAGAGTCGGCCCAAGAATTGAACCCTGTGGCACCCCCATAGAGACTGCCATAGGTCCAGACAACAGGCCCTCCGATTTCACACATTGAACTCTATCTGAGAAGTAGTTGGTGAACCAGGCGAGGCAGTCATTTGAGAAACCAAGGCTATTTAGTCTGCCAATAAGAATGCGGTGGTTGACAGAGTCGAAAGCCTTGGCCAGGTCGATGAAGACGGCTGCACAGTACTGTCTATTATCGATCGCGGTTATAATATCGTTTAGGACCTTGAGCGTGGCTGAAGTGCACCCATGACCAGCTCGGAAACCGGATTGCATAGCGGAGAATGTACGGTGGGATTCGAAATGGTTGGTGATCTGTTTGTTAACTTGGCTTTCAAATACTTTCGAAAGGCAGGGCAGGATGGATATAGGTCTGTAACAGTTTGGATCTAGAGTGTCACCCCCTTTGAAGAGGGGGATGACCGCGGCAGCTTTCCAATCTCTGGGGATCTCAGACGTTACAAAAGAGAGGTTGAACAGGCTAGTAATAGGGGTTGCGACAATTTCGCCGGCTAGTTTTAGAAAGAAAGGGTCCAGATTGTCTAGCCCAGCTGATTTGTAGGGGTCCAGATTTTGCAGCTCTTTCAGAACATCAGCTGTCTGAATTTGTGTGAAGGAGAAGTGGGGGGGGGGGGGGGGGGGCATGGGCAAGTTGCAGCGGAGGGTGCAGAGTTGGTGGCCAGGGTAGTGGTAGCCAGGTGGAATGCATGGCCAGCCGTAGCAAAATGCTTGTTGAAATTCTCGATTATTGTAGATTTATCGGTGGTGATAGTGTTTCCTAGCCTCAGTGCAGTGGGCAGCTGGGATGAAGTGCTCTTATTCTCCATGGACTTTACAGTGTCCCAAAACTTTTTGGAGTTAGTGCTACAGGATGCAAATTTCTGTTTGAAAAAGTTAGCCTTTGCTTTCCTGACTGCTTGTGTATATTGGCTCCTAACTTCCCTGAAAAGTTGCATATCGCGGGGGCTATTTGAAGCTAATGCAATACGCCACAGGATGTTTTTGTGCTGGTCAAGGGCAGTCAAGTCTGAGGAGAACCAGGGGCTATATCTGTTCTTAGTTCTGTATTTTTTGAATGGGGCATGTTTATTTAAGATTGAGAGGAAATTACTTTTAAAGAACAACCAGGCATCCTCTACTGATGGAATGAGATCTATATCCATCCAGGATACCTGGGCCAGGTCAATTAGGAAGGCCTGCTCGCTAAAGTGTTTTAGGGAGTGTTTGACAGTGATGAGGGGTGGTCGTTTGACCGCGGACCCGTTACGGACGCAGGCAATAAGGCAGTGATCGCTGAGATCCTGGTTGAAGACAGCGGAGGTGTATTTAGAGGGTAAGTTAGTCAGGATGATATCTATGAGGGTACCCATGTTTACGGATTTAGGGTTGTACCTGGTAGGTTCGTTGATAATTTGTGTGAGATTGAGGGCATCTAGTTTGGATTGTAGGATGGCCGGGGTGTTAAGCATATCCCAATTTAGGTCACCAAGCAGTACGAACTCTGAGGATAAATGGGGGGCAATCAATTCACATATGGTATCCAGGGCACAGCTGGGGGCTGAGGGGGGTCTGTAGCAAGCGGCAACAGTGAGAGACTTATTTCTGGAAAGGTGGATTTTTAGAAGTAGAAGCTCAAACTGTTTGGGCACAGACCTGGATAGTATGATAGAGCTCTGCAGGCTATCTCTACAGTAGATTGCAACTCCACCCCCTTTGGCAGTTCTATCTAGACAGAAAATGTTATAGTTGGGGATGGACATTTCAGAATTTTTGGTGGCCTTCCTAAGCCAGGATTCAGACACTGCTAGAACATCAGGGTTGGCGGAGTGTGCTAACGCAGTGAATAACTCAAACTTAGGAAGTAGACTTCTGATATTTACGTGCAAGAAACCAAGACTTTTGCGATTACAGAAGTCAGCAAATGATAGCGCCTGGGGAGTAGGAGTGATACTGAGGGCTGCAGGGCCTGGGTTAGCCTCTACATCACCAGAGGAACAGAGGAGGACTAGAATAAGGATACGGCTAAAGGCTTTAAGAACTGGTCTTCTAGTGCGTTGGGTACATAGAATAAAGGGGGCAGATTTCCGGGCGTTGTAGAAAAGATTCAGGTCATTATGTACAGACAAGGATATGGAAGGATATGAGTAAAGTGGAGGTAAACCTAAGCGTTGGGTAACAATGAAAGAGATAGCATCACTGGAGGCACCAATTGAGTCGGTCTCCGCGTGTATGGGGGGTGGGACAAAGGAGCTATCTAAGGCAGGTTTAGCTGGGCTGGGGGATCTACAGTGAAATAGTACAATTAGAAATAACCGAAACAACAATAAGCTAACCATATTGACAAGGGAGAGAGGCATAAAGCAATCACAGGTGTAATTTGAGAGAGCTAAGACAACAGCTGGTAATGACGACACAGTTTGGGCTGAGGCTAAACATAAACAGGATGCAGTACCGTAAAAAGGAACAGTCCAGCAGACATCAGCTGTATAGCTGAGTTATTATAAGGTCCGGTGAACAGCAATAGGATAGTTCGGAGGTAGTTCGGGGGCTGCTAAAGCACTAGCGAGCAAGAGGGCACAGCTAGCGTGTGCTAGCAGGCCGGGGCTAGCAGATGGAATCTTCGTGGTCGACGTTGTAACGGGAAGCCTGTTGTAAAATCTACCTCATCAGACGATTTCGTCGGCAGACCAGTCGTGTAGGATCGGCTGGGCTCCGTGTCAACACTAGGTGGTCCCGTCCGGTTGACAGAGAGGTAGATAGCCGGGAGATGGGAGATGGGAGATGGGCCTAGCTCAGGATGATTAGCCAGACCTCAACGTCCATTTTGTTGCAGCTAGCTGGTAGCGATGAATCCGGAGTTAAAGGTCCAGTGATTCAGTGATTCCGGCAGAAAAACTGATATGTTCTGGGTCGATAATGCGCTGTGCAGACAGTGCAGACTGGCCGAATAATAGTCCAGACTAGAGCTGGCTGGTAGGTGGTGCAGGCCACGGACAATGGTGAAAAACCGCTAACGGTAGCTGATAGCAAGTAGCTAGTTAGCTGGCTACTCCCGTCCGGTAGACCTAGAGGTAGATAGCCGGGATATGAGCCTGGCTCTAGGCTAGCTCGAGGCTAACTGGTGCTTGCATCGGGGGCAGTGGTGATTAGCCAAACAGCAACATCCATTCGGTTGCGGCTAGCTAGTTGCGATCCGGTGATTAATGTCCAGTGATTAAATTATTCCGGCAGAAAATCCAATGTTCTGGGTGAAATAGCAACTGTGGCTAATAGCAAGTAGCTAGTTAGCTGGCTAGCTAGTTTCAACTGGAGATTCTAGATAAAAGGTAAGTCAATAATAGAATCCGTTCCACATTGAGTGAGGCGGGTTGCAGGAAAGTATATTTTGTAGAAGGATGAAAAGTCTGATAGGAAAATATGTACGAAAAATACAAAAAAAACAGGGTATTTACAGGCTATTTACAGACACACGACAAAAACAGGACTGCACTACTACGCCATCTTGGATCCACAGATCACGTCTCTCTGTTCCTATTCACCACCTACAAGCAGCAACTCAAGAGGGAGCCACCAACACAGAGAATAGTGAGGCGCTGGACAGAGGAGGCAGATTTAATGCTGAAAGATTGTTTTGAGAATACTGATTGGAATATATTCAAAGATTCATCCACCCAGGACTCATTCATCAACATTGAGGAATATACATTGTCAGTCACAGGCTTCAATAAGAAATGTGTTAATGATGTGTACCCACAATAACAATCCAGACATACCCCAACCAAAAATCCTGGACGAATGGAGATATCCGTACAATGCTGAGAGCCCGCACTGCAGCATTCAATGTCTACAGAACGAACCCTGATGATTCAGTGGCGCACGGCGCATGCAAGGCCAGCAGGTACGAGCTCCGCAAATCCATTAAGACAATACAGACTCAAACTTGAATTGACGTTCCACAACTCAGACTCGCATTGCATGTGGCAAGGACTACAGACTATCACAGACGACAAAGGCAAATCCAGCTGTCCGGTGCCCACCGAAGCCTCCCTCCCAAACGAGCTTAACACATTCTCTGCTCGCTTCGAGGCAGACAATACTGAGCCATCCTGGAAGACTCTTGCTGCTCCGGACGACCAGGTGCTTTCGCTCTCCGAGGATGACGTGAGGAAAACTCTCAAAAGAGTGAATACTCAAAAAGCTGCCGGCCCATATGGCATCCCTGGCTGTGTCCTCAGAGTGTGTGCTGACCAGCTGGCGGGTGTCTTCTCAGATATCTTCAACCTGTCCCAGGCTTTAGTCCCCACCTGCTTTAAGGTGCCCAAGAAAAACAAGGTGACATGCCCAAATGACTATCGCCCTGTCGCGCTCACCTCTGTCATCATGAAGTGCTTTGAGAGGCTGGTCAAGGCCAGCATGCCAGGCACACTGGACCCACTCCATTTTGCCTACTGCTCCAACAGATCCATGGAATATGCCATTTCCATCGCTATTCACACAGCTGTAGCACATATGGACAAGAGGAACACCTATGTGAAAATGCTGTTGATTGACTACAGTTCAGCATTCAACACTACCGTTCCCTCCAAGCTTGACACCAAGCTCAGTGCCCTGGGTCTGGACACCACGCTCTGCAACTGGATCTTGGACTTCCTGATGGGCAGACCACAGGCTGTAAGGATTGGCAACACACTGACTCTTAACACATGGGCCCCCCAGGGGTGTGTCCTCAGTCCTCTGATGTACTCCCTGTTCACCCACGACTGTGTGGCTTTGCATGACACCAACTCCATCATCAAGTTTGCTGACGACACCGTGGTTGTAGGCCTGATAACCAACAACGACGAGTCAGCCTATTAGGAGGAGGTAAGTGAACTGGCATTGTGGTGTCATGACAACAACCTCTCCCTCAACATCAGAAAAACAAAGGAGTTGATTGTTGACTTCAGGAAGCAGAGGAGGGAACATGCCCCTATCCACATCAACGGGACTGCAGTAGAGAGAGTCACAAGTTTTAAGTTCCTCAGCGTTCACATCACTGAGGACTTGTCATGGACCAACAACACCACCACTCTTGTCAAGAGGGTGAAACAGCGTATCTTCTTCCTAAGGCGGCTGAAGAAATTCAGCATGCCACCTTGAGTTCTCTCCAAATACTACCGCTGCACCATCGAGAGCGTCTTGACTGGTTGCATCACGGCCTAATATGGGAATTGCTCCGTCCACGACCGCAAAGCCCTCCAGCGGTCCAGCGGGTGGTGAAGATGGCCCAGTACATCACTGGGACCGTGCTCTCACCCATCCAGGACATCTACTTGAAACAGTGACGGAGGAAGGCATGTAGCATCATCAAGGACCCCATACACCCCAGCCACGAGCTGTTCTCTATCTTACCATTGGGCAGACAGTATTGGAGCATGAGGTCTGATACCAATAGGCTCAGAGACCGTTTCTATCTACAAGCCATCAGACTGCTGAACACTTGAACTGGACTAACTACCTGCTCTGATTCGCCGCACCTGAGCACACATGCATTCACTCATGCACCCACCCACACAGACATACACACATACACACACATATACTGTACATATCGTTGATTCTAGCGGGAGAGGGCTCAACGGACTGGCGAATTAAAACTTTTAAATGAAAAGTAGCCTACTTAATATGAAGTGGAAAATGTAGCCGGAAAATGAGTCTGTAACCGGCTGATAAGCCGACAGCCGGCGCTAATGGAAAACACTGTTTTTTAACTGCATTAAGGTCCATTGTGCAGTCCAGCAGTGTCAATTATGCATATGCTTTGAATTTATGGCGACTCTGTGTGGAGTAAATATGCTAGGCTAAAGACATCCATGCGACAACCTGTTTGGATAATGTGCTCTTTTATTTTTTGCTAATACATGTTGTGTATTTTGTGGAATTGCATTAGTGTCGACATTGGGGGAAAAATTTGTAATTTCCCGGGTCTTGTCATTTAATTTTTTCAGGAAATGTGAAGAGTGTTCCCGGGATAGTCCTGCGATCCCGGTTTCCCATGTTAATCTCTACCGTACACTAACCTATTGACCTAAACAGTAAGCACAAACAACAATAACCACACAATAGCTACAGTCACCTTAACCTCAAGACACAATACATGGACTACCACAATATTACACACCAAAGAGTAGTGACAGTGTCTTATCAGACTGACAGACAGCCCCTGAGAGCCTTGTCAGGTGAAAAAGAAACGATTTGTAATAACAAATTACACTACACTGAGAAGGCTGAGAAAGACAGGCTGTCTTGCCAAGGTACGTGAACAGCAGCCAACCACAAGCGGCTAATGAACAGGCCGCCTGATGAAAACACACACAAACACTAATGCACATACACACACGAATGCACACACTCAGTGTTGTGCAAGCACACACCATTAAACATCTGCATGCAGAGGCAAAGGAGAGGAGTTCTCTCTCTGTCAGCACTTCAGAGAGAGAGAGAGAGAGAGAGAGAGAGAGAGAGAGAGAGAGAGAGAGAGAGAGAGAGAGAGAGAGAGAGAGAGAGAGAGAGAGAGAGAGAGAGAGAGAGAGAGAGAACAGGTAAATAGGGAGGGAGAAGGGAAAATAGAGAAAAGCCTTCGAGGAGAAACAAACAATTGGCTTCCCTGATGGAAAACAACTTTTCCACCACTTCAGGATCAAAGAGGAGCGCTTGAGTGGAGACGACAGGCTTTCTGTCACCATTACCACAAAGAGGCACTGATGACAAGCACTGGCTGAGACACACACACAAGATATGTGGGCTGCTTCACACACACTCTTCAACAGAACACAAACTCAAAGGTGAATCTGTGTGTGCGTGTGTGCGTGCGTGTGCATGTGTGTCTGAGTTATCCATTTCTGACAGAAGATGTGGTATATTACATAGGTGGGTTTTAATTTACCATGTTTCTTTTACCCCCTACCCCTTTTAGATATATACAAAAAAGCAGGCATAAAAAAACAGGCATGGTAAAATAGTGGGATTTTGGTCTGTGTATGAAAGGGATATGTTGTGTGTCTGTGCATGCGTATCTCTGAACATGCATATCCCTGTATGTGTGTGTGTGTGTGTGTGTGTGTGTGTGTGTGTGTGTGTCTACTCTGGGTGGAGGGAGCTGTGCTCTGCAGCAGCGGCGCGATGGTAGCTGCTGTTTCTTGGTTCTTCCCTGCTGGGTATTTATAGACAGCCAGCAAGCCAACCAGGCAGGAAGGCGTGAGGTGTGACAGATTGACCCAGCCAGCCCAGAGACAGAGACGTAGGGTACTGTAGCGTACATCAGACTAGCAGGGGAATATTGTCCTGTGCAGTGAGCCTGTGGAAGACCACAGCCCTGAAGGACACTGGGAAAATTAGAACCCTGCCTGACCTCCCCACCTGGGGCCCAATACTATATCAAATGATCTTTCCTTCTTGTACTCTCCTCCTTTCCTACTGTCCCTTTCTCCACTTGTTCCTTTCCTCCTCCCCTCCTCTCCTCTCAGTCAGTCCTAGAGAGAAACCTCTGCTCTGCTCTGCCAGACAGATAAATTACTGTATCCTTCTCCTCCCCATGAGGACACCACAACTCCACAGAGTGAACTTTCTAGCTCAGGGTTTCCCAAACTCGGTCCTCAGGACCCCAAGGGGTGCACCTTTTGGTTGTTGCCCTAGCACTACACAGCTGATTCAAATAATCAACTAATGATGAAGCGTTGATCATTTTAAATCAGCTGTGTAGTGTTAGGGAAAAAACCAAAACGTGCACCCCTTGGGGTCCCGAGGACCAAGTTTAGGAAACGCTGGCCTAGCTGGAGAGGTTAGAGATCTGGATTCTAGGGACAACTATAGTAAACAACAGCTAGACAAACAGACAGATGGACAGATAATTGGCAGCAGTCCAAATACCTCGTAAACCGTCCTTCTCTCCAGTTCTCCTCAGCTCAACCCCCTCTACCACTTTGACCCTCCACCTCTCAAACCAGTCTCCCAGTACCAGCTGTGTGCTGTGCTAGCAATCTCACAGCTGACAACACTCACACATACACACACCACTGCGCCCCTTTCCCTGCTCCTCTGTCGGATCTCATGGAGAGCCACAGTATAATTGACCTGAGAGTACACACACACAGATAAACACTGCAGCATCGTACCATAGTGTCTAGTAGTCAGGGTGATACTGGCATACATTCCACTACCGCATACACAAACGCTCTCGCTCTCACACACAAAAAACACATACATTATTGAACAGGGAACAAGTCGGCTCAGAGACAGAGAGGGAGACATGGCAGGAGGGTCAGGGTGGGGGAGAGAGGGAAAAGGGAGGAGTGGGGAGTTCATCTTCTCCTTTCCCCCTTCTGATAACCAGGTGGCGAATCGCATCTCTGCATGTCTGGCAGACATATCAGTGTGGATGACGGATCACCACCTCAAGCTGAACCTCGGCAAGACGGAGCTGCTCTTCCTCCCGGGGAAGGACTGCCCGCTCCATGATCTCGCCATCACGGTTGACAACGCTGTTGTGTCCTCCTCCCAGAGTGCAAAGAACCTTGGCGTGACCCTGGACAACACCCTGTCATTCTCCGCTAACATCAAAGCGGTGACCCGATCCTGTAGGTTCATGCTCTACAACATTCGCAGAGTACGACCCTACCTTACACAGGAAGCGGCACAGGTCCTAATCCAGGCACTTGTCATCTCCCGTCTGGATTACTGCAACTCGCTGTTGGCTGGGCTCCCTGCCTGTGCCATTAAACCCCTACAACTCATCCAGAATGCTGCAGCCCGTCTGGTGTTCAACCTTCCCAAGTTCTCTCACGTCACCCCGCTCCTCCGCACACTTCAGGCTCTGATCAGTCCCTACACCCAAACGAGGGCATTGCGTTCGTCCACCTCTGGCCTGCTGGCCCCCCTACCTCTGCGGAAGCACAGTTCCCGCTCAGCCCAGTCAAAACTGTTCGCTGCTCTGGCACCCCAATGGTGGAACAAGCTCCCTCACGACGCCAGGACAGCGGAGTCACTCACCACCTTCTGGAGACACTTGAAACCCCACCTTTTTAAGGAATACCTGGGATAGGATAAAAGTAATCCTTCTACCCTCCCCTTACCCCCCCCCCCCCCCCCCAAAAAAAAAAAATTATAATGATATTTTGTAAAGTGGTTGTCCCACTGGCTATCATAAGGTGAATGCACCAATTTGTAAGTCGCTCTGGATAAGAGCGTCTGCTAAATGATGAAAATGTAAATGAAAATGGGAGGGAGTAGACATGGCTGAGAAGGCACAGTGTCATTTAGTAGTGATGGGAAGTTTGGTTCTTTTTACTGACTGATTTGCTCGACTCGTTCAGTTAAAATAAGAAATCTTTCAACTAATTTCATTAATTTGAGTCAGTACTGCCCAGAGCATGCAGGACCACCTATAAAACTATATCATTAATTGGGCCAGTGGGTCAAACGAACAACTAAAATGAACAAGTCACTCAGAAAAACGAATCATCCCAGCAAACTGGGAACATTCCCAGAACATTAGCTAAGATTCCCATTAAGTTCTAGTTAGGGTTTTATCTAACATTAGGATGATAACATCCCAAACACATTCAGATAATATTTTTGATCAAATCTATTTATTTATCAAAAATGTTTTAGATTAAATATCCTTGGAATGTTCTAACATTCACTAAAATGTTGTGCACAACATCTGTAACAACCACCACAGAACAGTCCCCAAAAGTTTGTATGTTTCTATAAAACATTCGCCTGATGTTGCAAGAATGTTACCAGAATGCATTTTGTCTGTTCTTTAATGGTTCCCAGAATGTTTCATTAGGTTGTGGGAACAGTCTGATGGGAACATTATGGGAACATCACAACAGATATGTTCCCAAAATACAAAAACTGTCCAGTTGTGCAGGTGATCCTACAATGTTTCTTTTAGGGGGAAAAAAACATTATCCTGATGTAACAAGAACATTCCCAGAACAAATGTTTCTGTTCTTTAAAGGTTCCCAGAATATTTCATTGTGGGGACATGACAGGAGATATGTTCCCAAAACGCAAAAACTGTCCAGTTGTGCTGACATTCAGATAATGTTTGTAACAGGTTGCAAAAAAACATTCCTTTAATGTAGCAAGAATGTTGACAAAACAGCTTTTCTGAGTTCTTTAAAGGTTCCCATAACATGTAATTAGGTTGTAGGAACAGTGTGGGTACATTACAAGAGATAGGTTCCCAAAACACAAAATATGCTCAGTTGTGATGACATTCATACAATGTTTGCAATAAGGCTCTAAAGTAATACTGCAATGAATTTGGCAAAGATATTTATTTATTTTTGTCCTAAATACAAAGCGTTATGTTTGGGGCAAATCCAACACAACACATCACTGAGTACCACTATTCATATTTTCAAGCATGGTGGTGGCTGCATCATGTTATGGGTGTACTTGTCATCGGCAAGGGCTAGGGAGTTTTTTAAATATAAAAATAAACATAATAGAGCTAAGGACAGGCAAAGTCCTAGAGGAAAACCTGGTTTCATTAGGTTATGGTAACATTGTGGGGAAATGACAGGAGATATGTTCCCAAAATGCAAAATATGCTCAGTTGTGATGACATTCATACAATGTTTAAGTTAGGTTGCACAGGACATTCCCTTTATGTTGTAAGAATGAAATAAGTCAGTTGTTATGACGTTCATAGCATATTTGTTTCAGGTTTAACATAATTTTTAATTGATGTTCATGCAATATAAATTTTACCTTGTCTTGGAGGTCCTCAGAACATTTCAAGAACATTTAGAAAATGTTATATTTAAGTATTACTTAATATTACCACAACATTCTCAGCATCCAAATAAACATAAGAAACGAGTTTGGAATACATCCATTTTTACATTTTAGTCATTTAGCAGACGCTCTTATCCAGAGCGACTTACAGTTAGTGAGAGCATACATTTTCATACTGCCCCCCCGTGGGAAACGAACCCACAACCCTGCTTTGCAAGCGCCATGCTCTACCAACTGAGCTAAGGGGACTACGTCCCCATTATGTTTCTCTCCAGATTGAATAAAGTACCACAGTGTGAGTCATAATACCCATAAAACCTAGCGGTCATTTACATTACAGGGAAATGGTTCAAATAGTTTTTTCCACCATTCAATTTTCCATAGGGGATTTTAGAAACACTTAAAATAAGGGCTGTGTTTTGTGTAGGCTTACCCTGGCATGACGTTTCGATAACCATGTAAATCTCTCTAGGACAAGGTGACTTATCAATATATTCACCTGTACTTACCACCCAAAAAATGAAATGTTAATTGGCTGCTAATGTGGCTATCATGAAGAACTACAAATGCCATGATGATATCTGGATGAGACTGCCGAATCGAGGCAAAGGTAAGAATCTCTGGATTAACTATCTAACGTTAGCTAAATGTAGTAATTAATAAATTGTATACAATTCTTTAAATGGACAATTCTGTGAACTGGCTTGTGCAAGTTTTAAATTGACACAATACCTGTTAGCAAAAGTGTCAGCTAGAGATGACGTGCAGGAGCTTGCAGGGATTTGTAGTTTAGCATTATGTCTAATTTGATGCTAATTAGCATTTTCGAATCTGAGAGTCAATAGAGCCGAATATATTGATAAAAGTCACCTTGTCCGAGAGAGATTTACATGGTTACCAAATGTCACGCCAGGGTAATCCTAGACAAAACACAGCCCTTATTTTAAGTGTTTCTGAAATCCCCTATGGGAAAAATGAATGGTGGAAAAACGATAGAAAACCTTGAAGAAGGCACAGTGATGCCGGAATTACTGGGAGTTTATTTATTTATATACAGTGGGGAAAAAAAGTATTTAGTCAGCCACCAATTGTGCAAGTTCTCCCACTTAAAAAGATGAGAGAGGCCTGTCATTTTCATCATAGGTACACGTCAACTATGACAGACAAAATGAGAAAATAAATTCCAGAAAATCACATTGTAGGATTTTTTATGAATTTATTTGCAAATTATGGTGGAAAATAAGTATTTGGTCAATAACAAAAGTTTCTCAATACTTTATTATATAGCCTTTGTTGGCAATGACACAGGTCAAACATTTTCTGTAAGTCTTCACAAGGTTTTCACACACTGTTGCTGCTATTTTGGCCCATTCCTCCATGCAGATCTCCTCTAGAGCAGTGATGTTTTGGGGCTGTCGCTGGGCAAAACGGACTTTCAACTCCCTCCAAAGATTTTCTATGGGGTTGAGATCTGGAGACTGGCTAGGCCACTCCAGGACCTTGAAATTCTTCTTACGAAGCCACTCCTTCGTTGCCCGGGCAGTGTGTTTGGGATCATTGTCATGCTGAAAGACCCAGCCACGTTTCATCTTCAATGCCCTTGCTGATGGAAGGAGGTTTTCACTCAAAATCTCACGATACATGGCCCCATTCCTTTACACGGATCAGTCGTCCTGGTCCCTTTGCAGAAAAACAGCCCCAAAGCATGATGTTTCCACCCCCATGCTTCACAGTAGGTATGGTGTTCTTTGGATGTTGAGTTGAGTTTTTACCAAAAAGTTCTATTTTGGTTTCATCTGACCATATGACATTCTCCCAATCCTCTTCTGGATCATCCAAATGCACTCTAGCAAACTTCAGACGGGCCTGGACATGTACTGGCTTAAGCAGGGGGACACGTCTGGCACTGCAGGATTTGAGTCCCTGGCGGCGTTGTGTGTTACTGATGGTAGGCTTTGTTACTTTGGTCCCAGCTATCTGCAGGTCATTCACTAGGTCCCCCCGTGTGGTTCTGGGATTTTTGCTCACCGTTCTTGTGATCATTTTGACCCCACGGGGTGAGATCTTGCGTGGAGCCCCAGATCGAGGGAGATTATCAGTGGTCTTGTATGTCTTCCATTTCCTAATAATTGCTCCCACAGTTGATTTCTTCAAACCAAGCTGCTTACCTATTGCAGATTCAGTCTTCCCAGCCTGGTGCAGGTCTACAATTTTGTTTCTGGTGTCCTTTGACAGCTCTTTGGTCTTGGCCATAGTGGAGTTTGGAGTGTGACTGTTTGAGGTTGTGGACAGGTGTCTTTTATACTGATAACAAGTTCAAACAGGTGCCATTAATACAGGTAACGAGTGGAGGACAGAGGAGCCTCTTAAAGAAGAAGTTACAGGTCTGTGAGAGCCAGAAATCTTGCTTGTTTGTAGGTGACCAAATACTTATTTTCCACCATAATTTGCAAATAAATTCATTAAAAATCCTACAATGTGATTTTCTGGATTTTTTTTCTTCTCAATTTGTCTGTCATAGTTGACGTGTACCTATGATGAAAATTACAGGCCTCTCTCATCTTTTTAAGTGGGAGAACTTGCACAACTAGTGGCTGACTAAATACTTTTTTTCCCCACTGTATATATTTATATATATATATATATATTTATATATAGAGAGAGAGAGCGACACTCTTTATGTATTTTTATAGCTTACAGTTTATTCGCCGTTAGTCAGCACCTCCACACAAAATAATTTTCTCTGGGTGTGCTCCAGCTCATGCCTTTTATTGGAAAAACGATTGGAACCATTTCCTTGTTTGACTGCTAGGTTTTATGGGTATTGTGACACCTCCACTGTGGGGCTCTATGGCAATTCACATTTCAGCACTGTACTATAGGTGATATGGAGACACATGGCATTTTAATTTCATTCATAGGACATTTGAAAAGTATTTATTCATACAAACACAAACATATTTTTTTACACTTCATATGTTGACAATCTGCATATACAGTGCCTTCAGAAAGTATTCACACCCCTTGATTTTTTTACACATTTTGTTGTGTTACAGCCTGAATTAAAAATGGACAACATCTAGATTTTGTGTCACTGATCTACACACAATACCCCATAATGTCACCGCGGAATTTCATTTTTCAACCCCTTTGTTATGACAAGCCTAAATAAGTTCAGGAGTAAAACTGTTGCTTAACAATTCACATAAGCCTCCCAAGTGGCGCAGCAGTCTAAGGCACTGCATCGCAGTGCTTGAGGCGTCACTACAGACCCGGGTTTGATCCCAGGCTGTGTCGCAGCCGGCCGCGACCGGGAGACCCATGAGGTGGCGCACAATTTTCCCAGCGTCGACCGGGTTAGGGAGGGTTTGGCCGGCCGGGATGTCCTTGTCCCATCGTGCTCTAGCGACTCCTGTGGCGGGCCGGTTGCATGCACGCTGACACGGCCACCAGTTGTTTGGTGTTTCCTCCGATACATTGGTGCGGCTGGCTTCTGGGTTAAGAGAGCAGTGTGTCAAGAAGCAGTGCGCATGGCTCTCGACCTTCGCCTCTCCCGAGTCCGTACGGGAGTTGCAGCGATGGGACAAGACTGTAACTACCAATTGGGGGTAAAAAGTACCATAAAAATACTAAAATAATGCACATTATAAATTGCATGGACTCACTCTGTGTGCAATAACAGTGTTTAACGTGATGTTTTTTCCCCCAGTCAATACAAAGATACAGGAGTCCTTCCTAACTCAGTTGCCGGAGAGGAAGGAAACCGCTCAGGGATTTCACCATGAGGCCAATGGTGATTTTAAATCCATTACAGAGTTTAATGGCTGTGATAGGAGAAAACTGAGGATGGATCAAAAACATTGTAGTTACTCCACAATACTAACCTGCATTACAAAGTGAAATAAGGAAGCCTAAACAGAAGAAAAAATTCCAAACATGTATCCTGTTTGCAATAAGGCACTAAAGTAATACTGCAATGAAGTTGGCAAAGATATCTATTTTTTTGTCCTGAATACAAAGCGTTATGTTTGGGGCAAATCCAACACAACACATCACTGAGTACCACTCTTCATATTTTCAAGCATGGTGGTGGCTGCATCATGTTATAGGTATGCTTGTCATCGGCAAGGGCTAGGGAGTTTTTTTTCAATAAAAATAAACGTAATAGAGCTAATAGAGTCTGCTTTCCAACAGACACTGGGAGATAAATTCACCTTTCAGCAAAACAAAAAACTAAAACCAGAGGCCAAATATATTCTGGAGTTGCTTACCAAGACAACATTACATGTTCCTGAGTGGCCTGGTTACAGTTTTGACTTAAATTGACTTGAAAATGGCTGTCTAGCAATGATCAACAACCAACTTGACAGAGCTTGAAGAATATTTTTAAAGAATAATGGGCAAATATTGTCAAATCCAGGTGTGTAAAGCTCTTAGAGACTTACCCAAAAATACTCACAGCAGTAATCACTGCCAAAGGTGATTCTAACGTGTATTGACTCAGGGGGTTGAATACTTATCTAATCAAGATAGTGTTTTATTTTCCTTTTTTTTATACTATAATTTTTCTTCCACTTTGACATTACAGACTATTGTTTGTAGATCGTTGACAAAAAAATACAATTCAATCCATTTTCATACCGCTTTGTAACAACAAAATGTGGAAAAAGTCAAGGGGTGTGAATACTTTCTGAAGGTACTGTAATTTCATTCATAGGACTTTTGAACAGCATTTAATCATACAAACACAACCAGATTTTTTTTATTGACAATCTTCACATGTAGGGCTTGAACCTGCAATGTTTGGTTCTCAAGCCAGGTCTTTTATCCTCTGCGCCACCAAGGAAGCGCTCTTTTGTTGTCTTTTGGCAGTATATAGCCATGGCAGTATGGTCAATCAGGAATTCCATGCTTCCTTTTTAGCCTTCTTAGACATAAATAACCCAGGGAAATTCTGGTAAGTGGGTTATTCACCATCACGTCACCCATCCTCTTTATATGCTGCGTACTTCTGGGCTCATATTTACAAGGTATCCAGTCAATTTTTACACAATGTTCTATGTTTTTACAGTTAGTCTAAATTCTGCATTTCTGACAATATATATAAAAACTAAGGGCATGTCCTGTGCAACCTAACTTAAACAGTGTATGAATGTCATCAAAATGAGCATATTTTGTGTTTTGGAAAACTCTCTCTTATAATGTAGCCACACTGTTCCCACAACCTAATTAAATGTTCTGGGAACCTTTAAAGAATAGACTAAATGTGTTCTGGGAACGTTCTTGTAATACTAGGTGAATGTCTTTTGTACCCTAAAAGAAACATTGTATAATCATCTGCACAACTGGATATTTTGGTGTTTTGAGAACATCTCTTTTGTGATGTCCCCACAATGTTTCCACAACCTAATGAAACATTCTGGGAACCTTTAAAGAACAGATTAAATGTGTTCAAGGAAGGTTCTTGCATCATCAGTTTTATACAAACATTCTATAAATCATCACCACGCCTGCACAGTTTTTGTGTTATGAGAACATATACCGCAACCTAATGAATGTTCTGGGAACAAATGATTTGTGAACCGCACATCACTATCATCCAGTGTCTCACAGACAGAGAGAGAGGGAATGAGGGGGAATGAGAGTGAGATGTATGACCATATTAGAGACACATATTTCTCTCAGATTACACAGACCCACAAAGAATTCGGAAAAAAAATCAACTGTTGATAAACTCCCATATCTATTTGGTGAAATACCACAGCGTGCAATCACAACAGCAACATTTGTGACCTGTTGCCACAAGAAAAGGGCAACCAGGTGAAGAACAAACACCATTGTAAATACAACCCATATTTATGTTTATTTATTTTTACTTTTACTATTTGCACATCGTTACAACACTGTATATTGACATAATATGACATTTTAAATGTCTTTATTCTTTTGGAACTTGTGTGAGTGTAATATTTACTGTTCATTTTTTATTTCACTTTTGTTTATCCATTTCAGTTGCTTTGACAATGTAAGCATGTTTCCCATGCCAATAAAGCCCCTTGAATTGAACTGAATTAATTGAGAGAGAGCGAGAGAGAGAGAGAGAGAGAGAGAGAGAGAGAGAGAGAGAGAGAGAGAGAGAGAGAGAGAGAGAGAGAGAGAGAGAGAGAGAGAGAGAGAGCGAGCGAGAGCGAGAGAGACAATCAGGAAAAGAAACAGACGGTTAGGAGAGTAAATGAGGCAAAATGGGGTGAGAGGTAAGAGACTAGATGACACAGAAGTAAAGGGAGTGATGCCAGTAATAGCCAAGGTATTCAAAGGGAAGAGAAAGAGTGAGAGGTATGGAGAGAGCTGAGAGGGAGGGGAAAGAGAGAGGGGAAGAATAATTGATGACCTGAGTGGCTAGAAAGAGCCTTACGACCTGCAGGTATGTGTCTGCAGACACACACCATAGTGCTGCCCTCTCAGGCCGGGAAAAAACAACATAAAATATTAAACCAAAATGTCACAGCCCATCTACACTCCTCCATCCCTAGTCCCCCTCTCCTCTCCTCCCAGACAGCGAGCAGCTTCCACGTAATGAGTTCAATTTGCATTGAAGACCTTGGAGAGTGTCGGTGTGTAGGCCGCACACGCCACACACACACACACACACTCACACACACACTCCCTCCACCCGACCCACACATACCAAAAGGCTTTAAGGGATTTTGCTAACGCTTGCTCTGGCTCGCGCTCCAGCTTCCTCGCTTAAGGCCATTTACATGCTGCGTTGTGGCTAGGTCTCACACCGCCACTCCAATGAAGAATAATGCAGGGCCAGGGTCAATCCTAGCTCCCACATCACTGACTCCAGTCAAGAGAAGGTTAGCTTAAGTTCATGCAAACCTTCTCACTGCTGCATGCCTTATTACACAATAACCATCATGGCACGGCTAGCTGAGACAGCTGCTAACAGAAAAAGACCATTGCCCACTTCAAGATCTATCCTTCATACATTAGAGAGAACACAAAGGAGGTTATGATGGCCCCCTATTCCCTATAGCCCTATGGGCCCTGGTCAAAAGTAGTGCACTATATAGGGAATAGGGTGCCATTTGAGACCCCCTAAAACACTGTGTTCTTCTGATTACAGAACCAAGCAGTGGTGTCAGAGTGGTGTCAGGGTTGTGTTGAGGGTGAGCAGGGCTATGGTTCCATTGTATTGCATGGTATCTCAATAGGGCGTGTCCCTAGCCTGCATGGTATCTCAATATGGCGTGTCCCTAGCCTGCATGGTATCTCAATATGGCGTGTCCCTAGCCTGCATGGTATCTCAATATAGCGTGTCCCTAGCCTGCATGGTATCTCAATAGGCCTTTTCGGGGCCCTAAGCGAGGGCAGAGAGAAAAATGTACATTTTAGAGTTAATTTCCTGCAATTCTACACATTTTGCCATGGGGATTAGAGAAAATGTTGCTGTTATAAAGCAAGCTTTCTGCAATTCTACACATTTTGCCATGCGGGGGAGAGGCTTATGCCTGGCCCTGAATGTCCATACTGTATCTGTCTCTCCCACTCCCTCTCTCTCTCATACACACCCATACACTCTCTCTCGCACACTCTCTCGATGTGCCTCATTCCCTTACTGAGTGAGCAGTTCATTCACAGCACATGAGCTCCACTCTAAACTGTTCTACCTGCTGAGTGCCCACACATTGGATTAAGTCCACTGCCTGCCTGGCTGGGACTCACTCACTTACCTACTGTAAGGGTGTGTCAAGGACGGGGCTGCATACACACCTGCGTCAGTCAAATCACCCAACCATTACTGGGACTGCAACAGCAAGGCAGGGCCTCGTGGTCAGCCAGTCTTTCTAACATTGTCCTGGGCTACAACAGTCGCCAAAATGGCCAAATTGTGAGGAAAGTTGCGAAAAAAACACAGTAACTAGAAACTCACATCTCTGAATTTGTTCCAATATCTGTCCTTGTCGTATTGAGATACGGTGCTGAGCCATTTGTCGTTGTCCAGCGCGTGGCCAATGTTTTTGTTACCGACCACGGTTCCCCCGCGCCTGCCCTCCGTGCGCAGCAAGAGAGCCGCGAGAGGCAGCAGACAGAAAAGCATCGTCTGAAATAAGAGAGAAAAGGAAAGAGAAAATGAGAGAGAAAGTGACATTGAGAACGAGAGGAATTAAGACAGCAAGGGAGGTAAATGAGCCTGCTGCCCTGATGCGCATGAAGTGGACTAGGCATAATTGTTCATACAAGTATACACCTACATGTAGGTTAATTCACCTGCACTTTGTCATGGATTGAATATTAATTTCATTATGTAAATATGTCAGCATCAAAATGGACAAGGACAGGATGTTATTCAATCTATTAGATTGGATGAATTAGACTGAGTAAATACTGGAGATTGCCTCTTATGAAATTGCTGCTCCTCCTAAGTTGATTATAAACATTTGGAGACATCGCATTTGCACACCGTGGCAGATGGATCACTGGAAAACGATTAGCTCGAGAGGCTCTCAGCCGGTATAAATAGGCAATTACCGTCTACTTGGAGCGCGCGCCTCTCTCATCTCCTTTTACCAAAGCAGGAGTGAACCAGAAATGCGTAGACTACATAACTCTCTCCCTTTCCTTCTCATATACAAATCTGTCTCCACCGGTCCTAGTTCACAAACCCACCCCGCTCTTCCGTCCACCTACCTCGGATAGCTTGTGTCCAGCTCCTGGGGAAAACAGAGGTCTAGGGTGGGAAGTTTCTGTGGCTGTCAGTTAGACGTTTTTTTTTCGGTCAGACGGTAGAGTAGCCTAATTATCCACGGGACCTCCGGTAGCTCTGAACTCCGCGGTAATACTGACCGTGACCAGGAGCAGCAGGAACAAGCCTCGTGAGAACTGTCTCTCTCCCACCCTCGGTAACTCTTCCGCTCAGACTCCGCCTCTCTGATAGCGGTCTCTCTCTCTCTCTCTCCCAATCGCTCCCCCCTCCTCTATACCTCCCTCTCCATGTCTCCCTCCATTCTTCCCTCTCTATTTGTCTTTGCAGTGCTGGTGTGTCATTGATTTACAACGGAGGGAATGGTGCATTCACAAGGGAATAAACGAATGTTTGTTGTTGCAAGGCAATATTTCCAGGTGATACTACTGCCAATAAGAAGGATATGTTTTGGGGTGATGGATTATTCTGTACTTTCATGATTGAGATAAGCATACACATTTTTCCTCTATAGTTGTTATCCCTAGATAACTTTTCTGGTCATCAAAATGCGAGCCGAGTATAACCTAGGCAGTCTTTTTAGAATGCTCCTTTGAGTATAGTCCTATAACATATGGCAATGTTAGGCTCCATTAAGGCTTCTATAGAATAGAGCACTGTGAATATACCTGTCACTTACAATAATGTTTATTATCTGCTATAGGCCTATTTCATATAGCCTCGAGTTGTCTCCCATTTCAATATGGCCTGTGCGCTTCGCCTTCTGACCCGCTGCAGAGTAGAATTGCGAGCGCCGATCTTTCCGCACCCCTGTCCTTTCAGAACCAAGCGCCGCGCCCGATGTCACTAGGAGCAGAGGGACTCGACTGTGGAAAAACAAAACGGTAAAGCCTACACCCCTCAAATTCAAAATTTGACCTCGAAGCCAGTTCCACTGCTCTTTTTCCTTCTTCCCCTCTTATCAGGGACTGATTTAGACATGGGACACCAGGTGTGTGAAATTAATTATCAGGTAGAACAGAAAACCAGCAGGGTCTGTCATAGCAGCCAAAGAAAAACGGGTCCAAACAAAGCGTTTCTCATTCACGCCTACGTGGCCTGCAGCATGCGATGTAAGTGACACGGTCGTTATAATAAACGGGGATAATCTCTCCCAACCCAGTCCTTCCACATCCTCTCTCATCTCTCCTGGCTCTGGGACCAGGCAGTCCGACATGTCTTCACTCTGAGTGGATACGGAGCGGCTGTCGCTCCCCGGGACTATTTTCATCCGGTGCCCAGTGTGACTGATGAGACATGCAACCGCAGCGCCACCAGTGCGATGAGGGGCAACCCGCCTGATTTGGAAGTGTACAAAAAAAAAAAATGGTGCTATGAATTGATTTGCTTTGCTCTGCTTTCTATAGGTCTTGTTTGTATTCTTATGGCAAATGTTTATCAAAGCCATGTGCACATAGCCTTATTTAAAAAATTGCTAGATAGTTTTCACTTAAAATGACAACCAAATAATTTCATTTTGGTATGATAAAACGCGTCAATCTAGTCTAGCAATATCGTTTATATTCGGTTGTTGGCCCCCGGAGGCCCTCGTGATCCCACCTAATTACCAATATTCTAAATAAATGAGAAACGACTCAAATACGGAGGCAATAACTTCACGCCTGCTAACTGCTGATAAATGTAATTGGAACTTTTAGATGTGCGCTCAGGTGAGGAGAAACAATATTGAAAGCGTTTCACATTACTCACGAGAATAAATCCGTTGGGCTATAATTTTTTTGTTGATTCATTTATTTGAATGTTCATATAGCAACCCAACTCCTGGCTTTCCATCAAGCTCTATTTAATGTCATTGCTGGTTGATTTCCTTCTAAAATTGACGTATAATTAGGCCTATTGATGCAATAACAAGGAGTGGAGAATGTGACTTGAACCTACAAAAAAAGCACACTGTTTGTGACGTCAGTGCCCTCTAGCGGTGGACCTCTAATTTATTGGATCATATTTGAGTTACTGTGCTAAAATACAAGTCATTCCAACGAAGGCTTTAATTCAGATCAATTGGTTTGAGAAACATTTGGTTGAGTCCTCGGGTAAAAAAGAGGCAGCAAGTTTTTGGAAACGTTTAATAATCATCTCTAATAATATCATTATACATTCTCATTTTTCCCTTGTAGGTTTATGTACAATGCATATATGTGGTTAACAGTGGACTTCAACCCACAACACACAGAGTAGAGGAACACAGACTTGCATAAGGCACTATCTGAGGAGAAGAGAGGCCAATAGAAAAGAGAGAATGTCTGTGACAGTCCACATAGTGTCACATAGTTTGTATGAATGCTCAGCATTCCTTTAGACAATACTGGAGTCTTCCCAATGCTAGGGTCCTCCTGGTCTTGAGGTTGTTAGGACAGGCTTTGGGTAAAGGCTGCTGGTGTAGGGCATGGCAGTAGGATGAAATTGCCCTTAGACACTGATCTAAAGTCATTTTTGGGTTTGCCACCAAGGTTAGGATATGTGGAAGCCAATCTGATCCTGGATCTGTTCCTACAGGCAGTTCTACCCAGGTTAGGTAATGTTGTGTGGGGTTCACCAGTGGTTTGTTTGAGCAGCGTTGTCCTCATCCATGATTCGTGGGAGCCGGCCACTAGCCCCGCCTTCTAGGTAGACTGGCTTCACAGCAGGCGTCTCTGACAGTTTCCTCTTGCTTTTGTTTAGGTCTGGATGTATGGGTGGATGGAGAGAGAGAGCGAGAGAGAGATGTTCTATACATAAGATGTCCACGTTAGAAAAGTGGATTGGTTTTATATGGTGTTTACCGATCACTCACCTGAGATGGCCAGTAGCATCTTCCTTCTCGCTCCAAAGGTGGACACTCCCACCTCTTTCAGATCCTCGTCAGACAGAGTCAGGAAAGTCTGGAAATCTATCTGCGGAAATAGGGGGCATGAAAACACAGTTCTTCAGACAGTACATAGACTGGATGATCATTGAGTCATCCTCTGTGCCACTGAAAACACCTCAGTCAGTCCTGCCTATGTAGGCTACTTCAACAGATCGAGGAATGACCTGTTTCTCTGTGAATGTGTTACTTCTATGCCCCAGGGGGCACTAGCTGTCTGTCTGTACCTCTTGCTGTTGGAACACGTCGATGTACTTCCCCATACCCAGCTGGCTCAGTAGCTCTGGGAGGTCATCTGTTGGCTGGGGGGAGGGGCTCCGCTGGCTAGCAGTCAACGCCCTCACCGAGGACACGCACTCAAAGTAGTTACTGCAGCTCAGGAAGCTCTCCGCTAGGGGTCAGAGGTCAAAGGTGAAGAGGTCAGGGAGGGATGGGGAGAGTAGGGGAGTGACAGAAGGAACAGTTACGCATAACAAAGTATTCTCATATCTTTCTATAGCTGTCAGATGGAAGACATTTAAAGCAGAGCTTTGATACTGACTACATTGAAGATTAGCCAGACATTGGAATTGCATTTCATTCAAATTTCTCTTTGTAGACACACTCTCTCGCTCTCTCTCTTAGAGACACAGAAAAAAACATACAGGTTTTATCGGTTCGGGGTCTGTTTGTTGAAGACGCAAATGCCGGGAAGGACGACGTGGAGGAGGAGAAGGAAGAGGAGAAGTTAGAGGGGGAGGAAGAGGAGGAGGAAGATGGAGAAGGGAAAATGGGGGAGGATGAAGAGGATGATCCTCGTCTGTCACGCCAGTTCTCTGAATTACTGCCATTAGACACTTTCTCCTTCCCATTCTGCGGGACCCAGGTCTACATGGAGAGAGAGAGCAAAAGAGAGAAAAGAGTGGGAGAGAGAAGGATGGGGGAGAGAAGGATGGGGGAGAGATGGGGTTTAATTGCATATATTCTGCTTGTTTACACTTCCTTTGCTTTGTTCCTCACTTTTCCTCCACCCCCCTCTCTCACTCACTCTCTCCTTCTCTCGCTCCCTCCCTGAGGATGAGTGGATGAGACAGGGAGGTAATTGGTGCTCACAGTTTCTTTCCTCCGCTCTGGGTATTTCTCAGTGCAAGAATACCAATCGCGCCAAATAACACTGAGAATAATCATATTTCTAAACAAACTCTCAACCAGCTCAATACCTCTCCAAGCTCGCTAAAAAATAATCAGGCACTTAGGCGAAACGCACACACTCCTAAATCCCCTCGCGCAGAACAACACAGAAGCCATCAGACAGTTCCCAATCTTATCTATTAACCCAAATTAGCGTGGTGTTCAGTGACTGTCCACAGAACATTTAGCGAGGGCAGCTGCTTAACGGCTGATAAACCCTGCCTGGTGGAGACTAAGAGGACAGGTCAGCAATACAGCCCATGGAATATTTATCGTTGTACTAATCTGTTGGTTGATGTAAAAGCAGGTAAGATGATAACCCTAGTACAGGTGAAATAGTATCACAGGTGAGACAATGCTGGTTTAAACCCTTTGGCCAATTTTCCACAGGTAAGCTGATAGTAGCTAGTAAGGTGAGCTGTACCTGTTGCTATCCAATGTTTGTCAGGTAGGGTTTATAGGGATTCTAGTACAGGTAAGATATTAGCAGTTGTACCTGTTGTTGTTGTTGGCCAGTGTTTGCCTGGTAGGGTTTGTAGCTGCGTCGGCTGATGTTGCGTAGCTCCTTAACAGCCTCGGCAGGCATGGACTTAGAGAAGCCCAGACCACTCCAGGTATCAGTGGGGGTCCGAACCTCTGTCACCACCGGATTCCTCTGCATGGCTGGGAGAGTACAGATAAAATGCATCTCACACACACACGTAGGATGCGTTTACACAGGACAACCAATTCTGATTTTTTTGCCCAATTATTGGCAAAAGATCTGATCTGATTGTTCAAATGACCAATTATTGGCAAAATATCCGATTTAGACTGCCTGTGTAAACGCAGCCATAGACAGATCAGATAGATACACAGACAAAAACATAAAGACACACATAACTTACTTACTCTAAGAAACATACACACAAAGTTATAAATATCAATCACTCACAAACAGTGGTTTAATTGGTAGCCGTTGTTGTCAGGTGTTGAATAATACAGATAGATTCATAGAGAATTGCACTGATATAGAATGCTTAATGAAGAATCTCATAGTCATAGACACTAAACACATTGAAATTAGTGTGAGAGTGTGTATTCCAGGATCCATGTATGAGTGTGTGATGTGTAAAAAAAACATTGTGTGAGTGGGAGTGTGTGTGTGCACGTGCACGTGTGTGTGTCTAGCTCTCATAGATAGACATATGGGTATCATAATGACCAAGAGGCAGATGGCTCATTCAAACTGCTAATTCATAATCCCATAAAGCAACACTGAGGGAATTTAGAACCATTTGGCTAAAGATCCTCAGAATATCCCTAATTCTGAATGATGGTGAAGAGAGTGTGTGTCTGTGTGTGTGTGTGTGTGTGTATGTGTGTGTGTGTGTGTGTGTGTGTGTGTGTGTGTGTGGTTGTGTGGCTGAGACAGTGTATCAGACACCAGAATGTGTACATTCAGTGGGAGTAGCAATGATCCTCTATCTAACTTTGGCACGGTGCACACCATAAGTGTGTCCCCTCCATCACCTCTCTGGCAATGTGCAGAAAATAAATGGGTCCTCTCTCAAGGCTCTGGCTCATAGTCTCAGGTTAATGTATTCCCTCCATCACTGATCTGAATAACAAACACGAGCTGCCTTGTCTCTCAATAGAAGACAGTGGCAAGTGACCCATTCCAATGATATGCAATGAAAACTAATTTGGCCAGGTGCAGCTGCTAAATGGGTCCCTCTTGGTAGGACTCCTCTGCAGGTCCAAAAATACCTTTCTGTGTGACTGAACCCTGGACAAACCAAAATGATGTTTTTAATGAGCTGAGCTTCTGATCACACAACAGGATATTTAAAAGGACTCACCTCTAGTTGCCAGCAGTTTCTTCATCTCATAGTCGTAATCCTGCAGAAACAGGAAAAGGGGGATGAAGTCGGTAAATAAAGGAGGAAATGCAGTTACGCTGTTCTGTAAATGATGTGTTCTGTGGGGGAACCTGATTTACTGAGAGAACAGAAGATGACTTGACCTAGCACATCCTGTCATTACCGTGGAGATAAACATGTTTTCCCCACGGTAACCTTTGGTACAGCGGCACAAATAGGACAAATAAGGGCAAAAACAACAACCACCACAAACACACAATCAAATTCTTCAAATGAGATTTTGTAAGACTCAAAGAAAGAGTTGAAATCAATTGGTGACACAGTCTACAAAGTCACACTGTGTGACACAGTCTACAAAGTCACACTGTGTGACACAGTCTACAAAGTCACACTGTGTGACACAGTCTACAAAGTCACACTGTGTGACACAGTCTACAAAGTCACACTGTGTGACACAGTCTACAAAGTCACACTGTGTGACACAGTCTACAAAGTCACACTGTGTGACACAGTCTACAAAGTCACACTGTGTGACACATAACATGCTCTTCTATATTTCTCATTTAGGTTTTTTAAGTTCTAGCTGGGGGAAGTTCTCACCTCATCCACGATCAATGTGCAACAAAACCTATTAATGAATCATTGTAAATCAGAGTGAGAGTCTCACCTCATTCCTTGACACGTCAGAGAGAGTGTCCTGAGTCTGAGTCGCATCCCTCCTCAGGCTGTTCCGTCTACTATCACCCCTCCCTCCCTCCATCTCTCTCAGGCTGTTCCGTCTACTATCACCCCTCCCTCCCTCCATCTCTCTCAGGCTGTTGCGTCTCTCACTCCGTCCTCCCTCCATCTCTCCGTCCAGCAGTCTGCAACAGAGCAGCAGCAGTGAGACCAAGGTCAGGTCTGAGCCACAGAGCATGAAGGCTGTTTGTAGGACTCACTTAGCCAAGTAGCTCTCTCAACTAATCCAAGGGCTGTAAGGAACATTGAGACATGATACTGGAGAGAGGGAATGAATAAATGCAATACCGTTCTGATATTATTATTTAGAATGAGAGTGTTGCTAAACTGCAAAAAAATAACACTGCAGTCCCAAATTAACTTGTTGTTTTCCAGAGGCAATATATCAAACAGCAGAACAAAAGGCAAAACATAAAAAATATTTTTTGGTTTTATAGTTTTTAATTCCCTTCTGAAAAAACAGGGGCCCCAGATCAAATCCACAGATATTTGGGCCTATCCAACAAAAATCCTAACCTCAACCATTGTGTCTAGGGACAACTTAATGTCACAGTACACTCCCTAGTGTGAATGTGTTTACCTCATGTTCATGACCTGGCCTGTTGAGTGGCGTCTCCCCTGGTTGAGGAACCTGCAGACTTCAGGACCCTGGAGGCTGCTCCTCCGACTTATCATCCTGACCTGGCTCATGACATCACTCAGCTCTGATGTCATCGGACTAGGGCTCTCGTCCTCGTCAGACAGGCCGGATGGATCCTCGTTTTCTGGGATCTGGGGAAACAGAGGTGATCTCATTGGTCAAACCTGATCCTACTGATCCAATAGCACCACCCTTAGGACAACTGCAGAATCAAATCCCCTGCAGGGAAACGCCTTACTACTGTATCAATCACAGGAGGCTGGTGGCACCTTAATTGGGGAGGACGGGCTCATAGTAATGGCTGGAACGGAATGAATGGAATGTGTTTGATACCATTCCATTCACTCCATTCCAGCGATTATTATGGGCCGTCCTCCCCTCAGCAGCCTCCTGTGGTATCAATCCAATATATCTCACACTCTCTCAAATTCTCACAGTACTTCACTTAACTGAGTCTAGTACAAGCGGGCTAACGGTGGCTGTTTTTTTTGTAATGTTGTCTGTTAGTTATATGGATTAATACTGTGATCTGATGGTGACCCTATCTCTCCACACCTTCTCCAGTTGCCTGCTCTCTTTCCCCTTCAGTCCCATCCTCACTTCCTCAGAGGGCGGAGTTAGGCCTGGTGGGGGTGACGGGTGAGGTTTAGTTTGGGAAAAAGAGCCATTCACAGCCTCAGCGGTGGGCACTGAGCCTGAGACAAAGGAAGACCAGATGAAAGATTAGAATAGGACAGGTGAAAACAGTGATACATAAATGAAAAGACACTAACACACACACACACACACACACAAACACACACACCGTGGTCGGAGAGGCGGAGTTGCTGCAGCAGCATGTTGAGCCAGTAGTTGGTCAGCCCGTTACCGGCCAACATGGGGTCAGAGTTCATCTTGGCTGTCATGGCGACTTCGCTGGACGCCAGCCCTAGCAGCAGCCGCCGAGCCTCGTACAGACTGGGGATGTTCCTCTCCAGACCCTTTACCACCACTGACTGGGAAATGTAGTCCAACACACAACACAATGTCATACGAACCAGGAAATGTAGTCCAACACACAACACAATGTCATACGAACCAGGAAATGTAGTCCAACACACAAAACAATGGGAGAATCTCAATTGCATACTCCTCGTGTCCTCTCTCCTCACCTCCTTCTCAAAACCAATTGGAGGAGAAGGTCAGAGGGGAGGGACCTCTTTCTCATCCAATGGTTTTGGGAAGGAGGCTAGGAGAGAGGAGAGAGGCCACGAGGAGTATGCAATTGAGATTCTCCCCATGTCATACAAACCAGGAAATATAGTCCAACACAGTACAGTACTTCATCACACACATTTAGCAATAATATGACTATAACACTTGCTATAGCACTATTGTACCTTGGCGGTCTGTTTGACTTTGGGTTTGACGCTGATGAAGACCCCCAGACTCTGCATCATCTGAGCCAGTTTACGAGGGTCTGCCTCCCCATCCTCACGCATGTCAAACATCAGGCACACAGGCAGACAGTCCTGTAGAACGACAACAGAGGGTTTTCTTACGGTCCTCTCTTAGCAAATTCTCCACAGTAAACAAGGTTCCACTTTTACCTCAAATCTAACTGTCTGTCTGGTTGAATAAAATAATCAATCAATTAATCAAAATAAAAACGTCAACTTTGACCGCTCCTCACCATGAGTTGCTGCCTGGCCAGACACACTCCGTCTGGGCTTCCCTGGATGAGCAGTGAGGGGGGGTTCTGTGGGGCGTTGAGGTCTGGCAGAACTATCTGGGTCTGAGTCTGGTGCATGACCCCCAGGAAGTGGGCTCCGTTCTGCCCCAGCAGGAAGAGGTGCTGCTGGGAGGTCACGTCCAGCTGGGTGCTGACCAGCCCCGTGACCCCACCCTGACCCCCAGCCCCGAGCTCCGACCCCAGCAGCAGCTCCATCAGCACACACACCGCCTTCTGTTAGGGTTCAGAGGTAGAGAGAGACAGAGAGAGAGAGAGAGAGAGAGAGAGAGAGAGAGAGAGAGAGAGAGAGAGAGAGAGAGAGAGAGAGAGAGAGAGAGAGAGTCTTCTCATGCTTTATTGATTTAAAAAAAGCTTTTGACTCAATTTGGCATGTGGGTCTGCTATACAAATTGATGGAAAGTGGGGTTGGGGGAAAAACATATGACATTATAAAATCCATGTATACAAACAACAAGTGTGCGGTTAAAATTGGCAAAAAACACACACAGAGACAGGGATACAGTTTAAGCCCCACCCTCTTCAACATGTATATCAACGAATTAGCGAGGGCACTAGAACAGTCTGCAGCACCCGGCCTCACCCTACTAGAATCTGAAGTCAAGTGTCTACTGTTTGCTGATGATCTGGTGCTTCTGTCACCAACCAAGGAGGGCCTACAGCAGCACCTAGATCTTCTGCAGAGATTCTGTCAGACCTGGGCCCTGACAGTAAATCTCAGTAAGACAAAAATAATGGTGTTCCAAAAAAGGTCCAGTTGCCAGGACCACAAATACAAATTCCATCTAGACACCGTTGCCCTAGAGCACACAAAAAACTACACATACCTCGGCCTAAACATCAGCGCCACAGGTAACTTCCACCAAGCTGTGAACGATCTGAGAGACAAGGCAAGAAGGGCCTTCTACGCCATCAAAAGGAACATAAAATTCGACATACCAATTAGGATCTGTCTAAAAATAATTGAATCAGTTATAGAACCCATTGCCCTTTATGGTTGTGAGGTCTGGGGTCCCCTCACCAACCAAGAATTCACAAAATGGGACAAACACCAAATTGAGACTCTGCATGCAGAATTCTGCAAAAATATCCTCCATGTACAACGAAAAACACCAAATAATGCATGCAGAGCAGAATTAGGCCGATACCCGCTAATGATCAAAATCCAGAAAAGAGCCGTTAAATTCTATAACCACTTAAAAGGAAGCGATTCCCAAACCTTTCATAACAAAGCCATCACCTACAGAGATGAACTTGGAGAAGAGTTCCCTAAGTAAGCTGGTCCTGGGGCTCTGTTCACAAACACAAACAGACCCCACAGAGCCCCAGGACAACAACAACAACACAATTAGACCCAACCAAAACATGAGAAAACAAAAAGAGAATTACTTCACACATTGGAAAGAATTAACAAAAAAAACAGAGCAAACTAGAATGCTATTTGGCCCTAAACCGAGAGTACACAGTGGCAGAATACCTGACCACTGTGACTGACCCAAACTTAAGGAAAACTTTGACTATGTACAGACTCAGTGAGCATAGCCTTGCTATTGAGAAAGGCCGCCGTAGGCAGACCTGGCTCTCAAGAGAAGATAGGCTATGTGCACACTGCCCACAAAATGAGGTGGAAACTGAGCTGCTCTTCCTAACCTCCTGCCAAATGTATGACCATATTAGAGACACATATTTCCCTCAGATTACAGAGATCCACAAAGAATTCGAAAACAAACCCAGTTTTGATAAACTCCCTTATCTAATGGGTGAAAAACCACAGTGTGCCATCACAGCAGCAAGATTTGTGACCTGTTGCCACAAGAAAAGGGCAACCCGTGAAGAACAAGCACCATTGTAAATACAACCCATATTTATGTTTATTTATTTTCCCATATATTTGCACATTGTTACAACACTGTATATATATATAATATGACATTTGAAATGTCTTTATTCATTTGGAACTTCTGAGTGTAATGTTTACTGTTAATATTTATTGTTTATTTCACTTTTGTTTACTATCTACTTCACTTGCTTTGGCAATGTTAACATATGTTTCCCATGCTACTAAAGCCCTTACATTTAATTGAATTTAATTGAAATGTAATTGAATTGAGAGAGAGAGACAGAGAGAGAGAGAGAGAGAGAGAGAGAGAGAGAGAGAGAGAGAGAGAGATAGAGGGAGAGAGAGAGAGATACAGAGAGAGAGAGAGAGAGAGAGAGAGAGAGAGAGAGAGAGAAAGAGAGAGACAGAAAGAGACAAAGACAGAGAGAGAGAGACAGAGAGAGAGACAGAGAGAGAGAGAGAGCGAGAGAGAGAGAGAGAGAGAGAGAAAGAGAGAGACAGAGAGAGAGAGAGAGAGCGAGACAGAGACAGAGAGAGAGCGAAAGAGAGTGAGAGAGAGAATAATGTGTGCATATAATTAATCATATTAAATTAATATTCTCTTTTAAGTGGAGGTTTCTTTTATGAAAGTAAGGAGGAAGTGCATCTAAAAGTCACAAAGAAATAGAGAAAACAATGAGACAGAGAAATGGGAGTGTGTGTGTGTGTGTGTGTGTATGTCTGTGTGTGTATGTCTGTGTGTGTGTGTCTGTGTGTGTGGCTCTCAGTACATCTGTGTTCCACTGACCTTGATGGCGGCGGCATTGCCCTGCAGTGCTCTAACCACACAGCAGCTGCTGTACAGTCTGGGCTGGGCCCTGAAGCTCACACTGACCCCCAGAGCCTGCGCCACCTGCTGGATGACCGGCGACGCTGCATCCGGCAGGGCCTGGGACACCAGGGTCACTGGGAGGTCAAAGGTCAACACCAGGGGCTGAAGATCCTGAGGGACACAAAAGAGAGAAGGGTGAGAGGTCATGATAATGTATAGATCTCATGCACAAAATAAGATGAAAGCCACCAATGCATTAAGATGTAGAGACACTGACTCGTATCCTCTTCCTGGCTGCCTCCACCCCTTGGACAGGCCCAGCGATGGACACCTGGACAGGGGAGGCAGAGAGAGGGAAGGGAGAGACAAAATACAATTGCTGAAGGACAATAGCTAACGGGCAGTACCTGGTTGCTATGGGACAATACTCAGTTACTAAGATGCTGTACCTGGTTGCTTAGAGACAGTTGCTAAGAAACTGTTCTGGGTTACTTAGAGACAGTACCTGGTTGCTCTTTTCTCCAGTGGCGTTGTGGCGGTTGGAGTCAGGAAAGTGGATGTGGCATGATGTCATCTCCATCACCTTCTTGATGTTCCCGCCCCCTTTCCCGATCACATGGGAGTGTTCTGTGTGGGCCACGTCCATCTTCAGGGTCACCTTGTTGACCTGGCTCAGGAGAACATGGGTTTAACTAACTGTATTTAGTTAGTTTACTTAATTACATGTGAGGTATTTGATTATACCTCAGTTTAGGACACTCACCTTTGTCTCCAAAAGTTCTAGAATCTTCTTTTTGGCCTCTTGAACATTGGCTCTCTTCCCATCCACTTTCACATGGGGGTCTGCAGTATCGATACAAGAGAAAGGATACTAACAATTCATCTAAAAGACATGTACTAGCAGGAAGTCTGATACATCTTTAGTATAATATTGCATATCATGTTGTATAGGAGATTGAGACAGATTGAGACAGGTTGACAGATTGAGACAGATTGAGACAGGTTGAGACAGATTGAGACAGGTTGAGACAGGTTGAGACAGATTGAGACAGGTTGAGACAGGTTGAGACAGATTGAGACAGGTTGAGACAGGTTGAGACAGATTGAAACAGGTTGAGACAGGTTGAGACAGGTTGAGACAGGTTGAGACAGATTGAGACAGGTTGAGACAGGTTGAGACAGATTGAGACAGATTGAGACAGATTGAGACAGGTTGAGACAGGTTGAGACAGATTGAGACAGGTTGAGACAGATTGAGACAGGTTGAGACAGATTGAGACAGATTGAGACAGATTGAGACAGGTTGAGACAGATTGAGACAGATTGAGGCAGGTTGAGCCAGATTGAGACAGATTGAGACAGGTTGTTTGAGTATTGAGGTGTCAGGTGTTCTGGACCAGATAGTGTTAACATCACCTTTTTTTGACTTGGCTCCTATTTTCAGCTTTGATGGCCATTTCACCTGGGTGTTAGTTTCCACCATCACCTGCAAGAAAAAATGCGAGAAAAAACAGGTGTCAATATGTGTGAGACAGAGAAACTAAGGAGTCTGAAAGACAGGTGTTTTACCATGAGAGCAACACCAGCCCCCCCCCCCCCCCCCCCCACACACACACACACACACACCAAAGCATGTCCTATTCAGAGAAGACAATACTTCATTAGCATCTCAAAGAGGTTCATCACCGCCGTAACAACGACAAATTGCTGAGAAACAATGTCGACAGTCAGTCTGTGACCTTTCATGTTCTCTATACAGACTTCCTCTGGGAAATCTGTAGACTTTTAAATGCAGGTCGTTTCATTTCAGTTATTTTCTGCATTATATGAATGTCTGCCTATCATTGTTTTTATTTGATCTCCATCCTTTATTCTCAGTGTCAGTGTGACCTTTGTTCTGCATACTTACTCTCTCAAAGAACTCTTCACCTGTAAGTCCCTCTCCATGTCTAGGGGCTGAGAAAAGAGAAAGATAGAAGGGTAAAAGAGAAGGAAGAGACAGAAAGGTAGAGAGAGAGTCACTTATTGCCCATAATCGGAGGTATAAAGATATACAAACATACAGTATAAACAATAATCAGACAGGGTTACTGGTTAATGGTTTGTTTGTGTCTAAGCAACACTTCTCTTCAAAGAGAGAAGTATGTGAGATCTAAAGGTCAACATTTAAACAGGGAGAGTTGAAATTTGCAGAGAAGAGGGGGACGAGGGCTGGAAGGTAAACATTTTTGAAAGGCCATCGCTTCACAAGGACATTTATGGGGGCTCCCCCCTCACCCTGTAAAAAGCCCCCGTCCTCTAATCGCCATGGGTTACGCTCCCTCGAAACCGAGGAATGGGCGAGCGAGCAGCATGGGGCGGAGAGAGAGGGGAGGGGGGCACCAAAAGCCAGCCCCAGAGACAGCTAATCGCGTCAAATGTATTTCACTGACGCATGGACCCCCTACCCCACCAGAAATTAAACAACAACCACTGTCACACTCTAGAAATGGATGGAAAAACAACTAGGATACCTATCCGTCTATAGTGATTATTTGCACCCTAACGTCCCAGATCACAGTCCCAACACAGCATGCTAACTAACACTCAAGGGAAAGAGAATATGATGTTTATCAAAAACTGGCTGGCTAGCACAGTGTGAGTTGTGTGGCTTATTCACAGCACTACCCATGCAATCTCTCTCTCTCTCTCTCTCTCTCTCTCTCTCTCTCTCTCTCTCTCTCTCTCTCTCTCTCTCTCTCTCTCTCTCTCTCTCTCTCTCTCTCTCTCTCTCTCTCTCTCTCTCTCTCTCTCTCTCTCTCTCTCTCTCTCTCTCTCTCACACACACGCACACACGCACACACGCACACACGCACACACTAAAACAAATCATACACTCTATGAACAGCATGAAGCCTTCTCAGATACTCAGATTCTTCCACATCAAGGCTGAAGGAGAGAAATAACAGCCTCTAATTCCCTACTCCTGCCAGAGTTTCCAATGTAACACAGGGATGGAAGTTTGCCACAGACCTGCTCTGCACTGATAACCAACACAGACAGACACCTCTACACTACTGTCATGCCAGAATGGGAATGATGATACTCCCGTACCCCTGTCTGAGCCTCACATCTGTGAATACACAAGCAAGATTATCTCATAAATCATCAAGGCAGAAACTTTAACCATGCTTAACAACAATGATGACAGCTGCTTAATGACCTGACAATTATATACTGAGGTGCCAGACAGGTGCTAAGAGCATCTCAGGATTCACATTATGCAGAAGAACTGTGGACAGCATTACAATTACTGTACTGTGAACTCATACATTTCTTTGAGTCAACTCAGGTAACTGTACGAATGTATGTACTATCACGATTCAATCTTGGTCAATTTATGACCACACTGAAAGTCAAAGCATAACCACAAGACCACATCACACCTGTTCAGCAAACTTACCATACAGCATGGCCTCCAGTTTCTTCCTATCGATACGGAATCTCTCCTCAACCCATTCCGGGTCTGAATGTTCACCTCCCATAGGCTCTGGTCCTGGTCCGGAGTTACCTCCTTCCTCTTCGTCCTCATCCTCCTCTTCCTCTCTGTCGCGGTGGGACGGGGATGGGGAAGGAAAAGGGGTCTGAGATAGAGTCTGGTCCTGGTTTAGGATGGGTCCAGGACTGGGTTCTAGACTACATTCTAGTCTTGGTTCTAGGTGAGGCTGATATTGTTCTAGCTGTCTCAGGATGGGTTCTGGGCCGGGTCTGTGTGGTTCTCTCTGGGTAGGGAGAGGAGAGCTTTCCTCCGTTGTGGTGGCCATAGTAAGACTGAGACTCCGTCAGTGTGTCCAAGGAGACAGAGAGAGAAAGAAGGGGAGAGAGGGGAGAGAAACACCCCCCCATAGCCCCCATTACATCCCCGCCTCCACACACACACACAACGTGTTGGAAACACACACACACACACAATACTCACACACACACACACATATAGGCCATAGATAGAACATGAGGAGGGGCATAGGTGGCGCATAAGAGGGGTTACAATAATACCCTATGCACTACTATTCCAGATTTCCTACTTTGAGGATATGACACTGGCCACACAGACAACATCAGAAGACCTTTGAATACCAACTATACATAGGCAAGCAGACACACACATTCCATCCTGATCAGAGATACATTTTCCACAGAAATGAAGGGAACCCAGAGTGCCACCTCTTGTACTGTGCCCCCCCCCCCGACCTCCTGAATGAGAGGAAGAGGGCTTGAGATTCCTGAGATGGGGGGAGGGGTCAGGGGGTTTGGATGGGTGTAGGGACTGGTTGGGGAAGGTGGAGGGGTGGGAGGGATGGGGTGGTCTGGGAGTTGAGGAACAATGCTGGGGATAAAAGAGCCCCTCCGCTAACAACCAGCTCCTGCTCTGTGTTTGCCAGAGTTGCCTGGCAACCCATTTGTTTACGAACAAGCAGGCGGTGAGAAAGTCATAAAACTTCAGCACAGAGGAAAGATGGGTAAAGAAAAGAGAAAAGTGACAAAAATAGGAAAAAATCGCCACTGCATTTCATACTGCTACATGCCCTTCTCGCTGTCCGCCAATCTCCATCCCCAAAAACAGAGTCCCAGGAGACAAACTTCAGAACTCAAACAGGGGTAAAACCAAAATGTCCAAATGGTGTAACTGGCAGGGATAAACTAGATTCAGCAGCAGTCTGTTTTACATATCACCCATACAAATATCACCTGAGGCAAGCCAACAAATCTGATTTTAACAGGTCAGACTTACTCGGTTTTCTGTAGCCCTTTCCTGCAGTCAAATGACCACATCGCCCTCTAGTGGCCTCATGGGTGGAATGTTATTTATATTTTTCATAATTACATAATTAATAAACAATCTTTCAAAACATAAGCCAAAAAAGTACTCTGTGATATATATAAAGTGTAATATTGGGATGCAAACTCAAAATGTAATACATTTCAACTCTATATCTGACATGGTCTAGATGTCTTCTTTTTTTAAGCCAATAACCATGAGTGTGAGGTGTACACTTTTGTTTCAAAGTAGATTTGTTTAAGACTACCTAGAAACACTCTGTGTGACCCTGATTTTAGCCCACTGCAGTAAAAGGTTAAAACTAAGACGATTCGCCTGAGGAAAACTAGGTGACTCTGACGTACATCATCGCCATGGAAACTGTCTGGTTACAAGGATTTATAACTCATCAATTTTAAGTTAGATTAAACTTCACTTCACAGTTCCAGCTCCTCTGCACCTCTGTGAAAGAGTGTGAGTGTATTCCAGTAAGAGTGGTGCGTCACTGTTAACCCTGGGACAGCAGCAAAGAGAAAAGCTAACCACCACACCGGTATCCAAGGGCCAAGGGGCCTGTTGTTTCCAAGGGGCTCTAATCACTGCCAGGAGACCCAGTGTTCAGGAATGGACCCTTTGTATGTGTCAGACACCTGCAAAATGATGACATGTATGCACTATGCGTGTGTGTGTGTTTGTATGTGTGTGTGTGTTTTCCAAAAAGTCTGTTAAATATCTGCTCCGAATTAAGATTAAAAGAGGTCTGCCGAAAGAATGGGGTGTCAGCTATGACATGACACCTTGAGTTTGAAAAAATCTATTTTGGTTACAGTAAGTGAAGTGGATTTACACCCGGTAACAGAATTACGGTAACGGAATTACATCCTGGGTCCCTGATCTGTACTACACAGAAATGCATAATTATGGATACGAATGTCATACTCTTCATGGTGATGTATCCTGAATAGGTAGACAAAGGTAGAAATATGCAATATCATCCTTTGCATATATGGGTATTATCTACACACTGGCTATTATACTAATGACCTCCGCCACCAAACAAGACCAAATTTGGTTGGTCCGAACTGGGACAAATCTGAACCAATCATAGATGTCTATGTTTCACAAGTTTGGAAATCTCAGTACAGCACAGTAGAGCACAGTAGAGTACAGTACTGTACAGCCCAGCACAGTAGAGTTCAGTCCAGTACAGTAGCATACAGTAAAGTAGATATGTTCAGTACAGTACAGTAGAGTACAGTACAGTAAAGGATATTATACTGTACCCTACTCTAGTGTGCTCTACCGTTCTGTACTGAACTCTATCTACTCTACTGTACAGTACTGTACCGCCATCCTTGGTGATGAAATCATTCGAGAAGCTAATCAAGAAGGATGTACTGTGTCAGGTTGAGAACTCCCTGAACCCCCTGTAATTTGCTTACAGGGCCAAGAGGGGGGTGGAGGACGCCACTCTAACCCTATTCAACTTCCTCTACAAGCACCTGGAGGGCCCAAAAAACTCACGTGAGACTTCTGTTCATTGACTTCTCGTCTGCCTTCAATACTATCCAGCCTCACATACTAGCGGAGAAGCTCCTCTCACACTTCAAGCTGGAGCTGAGCATTGTGGGCTGGATAGTGGACTTCCTTACCGACCGGTTCCAACAAGTGAGAGTTGGGATACTTGTGCATATGGTGGACGCGTGTGAATGCGCAAATGGAGGAGCGAAAGGGGCGAGGGGAAGGGGGTGATTTGAGATTCAGCCAGTATCCTAGACTGTCCTGATCACCCACTCCTTGCCGATTTTGGGCTCCTCCCCTCAGGTTGTCGTTTTCAAGAGCAACAGATCTAAGAACTATTTTATCCCACAGGTCTAAATCTGCACATTAAATTAAATTATGTTTATTTATTACTGCACTTTTGCACAATGACTGCTCCTTTTTACTGATCTTAGACTATAACCGATCTCATTATTTATCTTATATGTATATCTGTTGTATGGTTGCCTCTGTTTTAATGTTATTTTTATTGTATATAAAACCCTGACTGTACAACACATTTCCCAATTGGGAAAATAAAGATAATGATTGATTGATTCAAAAATTTACCTCTGTGGACGTTGAAATCAAGGCCGGTCCGGACCAAAAAACGACTTCTGTGGACGTTGAAATCGAGGCCAGAGCGGACTGACCAATTACTATTCAAGTCCATGGACGTCCGGTGTCGGTCGGTGAGGATGCTGGTTACAGTAAATGGAAAGATGGTAGGTGGTAGGTGTCATGGTAGGTGTCAGAAGGAGCTGGGAGAGGTGACATTAACTGGAGAAAGAGAGAAATGAGAGAGAGGCAGAGCGAGGGAGAGGAAGAGGAAAGGGTTGTCCAGACTGTTTTCACAGTCTTGCTTTGACCACCAGATGACTGAAAGAGAAAGAAAACAGTTAGGCCTATGAGCTGAACATAACAGTATGCCAGCGGAAGGGAGGACAGTAGCAGGTGACCCAACCGTGGTTTGTGATATGGTAACATAATTATGAGTTTGAATCACTTAATAATTAATAAACAAAATTGATATCAGTAAAAACAATATAACTAATTGGTAGGTCTAAATTTACTTCTTACTTCTGTGAACTTTCATTATCCTCCCTCCAAATTAGAAAATATCTTAATGGTATGTGGGTTTTTGGTAACAGAATTACAAAGCAATGAAGGCAAATAATTTCTCCAAAACCAAATATAAGTGTTGATGCTAGTTGGCAGGGGTCTTCATTTCAGCATTATTGTGTTTTGATGTATATTTAAGAACTTAAGAATTTAAGACTTTTTCTGGTAGATGTTTTCAAAGATCCCCTTTCCATCAGTTTGACCAGAAATCAAAGCCTTTGCTTATTCCACATTTTTAGGATGGAAAATGGTTGAAAAATGTATATACAGTATGCCTAAATGTAAAAAAATATATATAGTCTTAACTTTCATTTGACACCCAATTTGACATGCCCCTATGAACTTCACATGTTGGTGCTCATGTGTCCTTTTACATGGAAATGCCTTGTGTTGGAGTGGGGGTTATGTCACCCCAGCCCTCACCTGAATTGGGCACTGGTCACAGAAACACACAGGAGGAGTATCACAATATAATGTATTAACAATGAATCAATATAAAAACATATACAGGGCCTCCTGTAGCTCAGTTGGTAGAGCATGGCGCTTGCAACGCCAGGGTTGTGGGTTCGATTCCCACGGGGGGCCAGTATGAAAAATGTATGCACTCACTAACTGTAAGTCGCTCTGGATAAGAGCGTCTGCTAAATGACTCAAATGTAAATACAACTAGGCTGGCAGGCTTAGACTGCCACAGAACGTACAGTAGAGCTACAGTTTATACAAGGGTCTTCAATTATAAGGGCAAATACATTAATCAGTGTTTACAAGTAAATAGATTTGTGTAACACAGCACAATATTCAAAATGGATTAATATCAAAAGAGTCCATTGTATTCAGGATACTTACAATTAACACAGAGATAGATTAGTCAATGGTGACTGGAATGTTGGTTTCACATGAAGGCTAGGTTGGGGTGTATTAACCAAATGGAAGAGAAGGGTGTAATTGTGGCCCACAATTCGGGGCATTCCTGCTTCTGCAGTAACACCTATTTATACTTCCATTGGTACATTTTTAAACTAGTATTCTGGTACACAGGCGGGAGGCGGGGTCGCTCCAGTACAGTAGGTGGCGGTAACTGTGTGCTAGCTAGCTAGGACTCCAGTACATACAGTAGGACAGGCGGGAGGTGGGATAGGTAGCTAGCTAGATAGGACACCAGTAGACAGTGTCCTTTGCCCCCACTTTCCCGCAGTTCAAGTTTCAAGTTTTATTGTCACGTGCACAAGTACAGTGAAATGCCTTTCTTGCAAGCTCTTCTCCAACAATGCAATAATCAGTATCAGTAGTACTATAAAGTGTGTGTGTGTGTGCAAATGAAGTGTGTGTGTGTGTGTGTTTGTGTGTGTGTTTGTGTGTGTGTAGAGTCCTGTGAGTGTGCATAGAGTCAGTGCAAAAATAAAATAAAAGGGTCAATGCAGATAGTCCGTGTAGCCCTTTTTGTTAGCTATTTAGTAGTCTTATGGCTTGGGGATAGAAGCTGTTCAGGAGCCTGTTGGTGTAAGACTTGTTGCTCCGGTACCGCTTGTAGTGCAGAAGCAGAAAGAACAGTCTATGGCTGGCTGTAGTCTTCTACAATTTTCCGGGCCTGAATGGCAGGGAGCTCGGCCCGAGTGATGTACTGGGCTGTCCGCATCACCCTCTGTAGCGCCATGTGATCAAGGGCAGTGCAGTTTCCATACCAAGCAGTGATGCAGCCAGATCAAGATGCTCTCAATGGTGCAGCTGTATAACTTTTTGAGGATTTGAGGGCCCCCTCCCCCGTGTTGAGGGTCAATGTGGCGGAGGTGATGTTGCCTATTCTCACCACCTGGGGTCGGCCCGTCAGGAAGTCCAGGATGTAGTTGCAGAGGGAGGTGTTCAGTCCCAGGGTCCCAAGCTTGGTGACAAGCTTGGAGGGGACTATGGTGTTGAACGATGGGTGAGGGAAGTGTGGAGTGCAATTGAGATTGCGTCATCTATGGATCTGTTGGTGCGGTATGCACATTTTGGTGGGTCTGGGATGATGGAGTTGATGTGTGCCATAACCAACCTTTCAAAGCAGGTGTGAGTGCTACAGGTCAGTAGTCATTGTGGCAGGTAGCCCTAGAGATCTTGGGAACAGGAATGATGGTGGTCAGCTTGAGACATGTGGGGATTACAGACTGGGACAAGGAGAGGTTGAAAATAACTGTGAATATGCCTGCCAGCTGTTCTGCGCATGCTCTGAGAACTTCACCCTGGAATACCGTCTGGCCCCACGTCCTTGCGAGTGTTGACCTGATTAAAGACCTTACTCACTTGCGAGTGTTGACCTGATTAAAAGTCCTTACTCACGTCGGTCTCTGAGAGCGAAATCCCCCAGTCCTTTGGGTCGGCGGGGGCCCTAATGCACGGCTCGTGCTGTTTTTGTCGAAGTGTGCATAAAATGCATTGAAGTCATCTGGTAGAGATGAGCAAATCATGGCTGGGTCTTCCTTTGTTATCTGTAATGGACTGTAGCCCCTGCCACATGCAGTGGGTGTCGGAGCCTGTGTAATAGGATTCCACCTTATTCCTATATTGTCCTTTTGCTTGTTTGATGGCTCTACGGAGGTTGTTGAATGACTTCTTGTACTTGTTCGTGTCCTCAACCGTAGCCTCAGGGATGGCTGTGATAGCCCTGTCTGTGGTAGCTCTGTCCTTTAGCTTAGCTCCAAGCTCTGCGTTGATCCAGGGTTTTTGATTGGGGAAGCAGCGAACCTTCACAGTGGGACAACGTTGGTAATGCATTTTCGAATGAAGCCGGTGACGGAGGTGGTTAGCTCGTTGATGCTATCGGCGGAGTCCCAGAACATATTCCAATCAGGGCTAGCAAAGCAGTCCTGCACCACAGCCTCCGATTAGGAGGACCATTTCTCTATGGAACGCATCACGGGTATGTCCTGTTTGAGCTTCTGCTTGTAGACAGGAAGCAGAAGTATAGAGTCATGATCTAATTTGCAGAGTTCTGTTAATGACGGCGAGGGACGTTTTTTTTGCAGGTGGGAGCGAAGGACACTGTGTGCTAGCTAGCTAGCTAGCTATCTACGACTTCGGTACACAGAAGTGGGGGCGACACCAGTAGCTGTCCTTCGCCCCCTAAAAACTCAGATAATACTTTTATTTCCCTTCTGACCCACATTTTAAATCAGGGGAAATCCAGAATATCAAAAGTGTCACACAAGCATGCAGGAACCAATGGGATGCCCGAGGGGGGGCGTTCATGCAGGAATCAATGGGAAGCTCGAGGGGTGGGGGGGGGGTGCAGGAATGCCCACATGCAGGAACGCCCCGAATTGCAGGCCGCAATCACACACTATTGAAATGCCTCAGCTTCATTTTGTAGGACACAGGTGGAGGTGCATTCTTGTCACTTATGCAACCAATCAGAGCAGACAAACAATTCAAACGGGCCAATCAGCTCAAGTTCATAATCACATGGCTACCATCATTCACTGAATAGAGGCACTTCCACCCTTTTACATATATACAAGTTCATATGGTAAATTCGGTCTTTACACATTGCAACGATTTAAACCAAACCTTCTGATATTGTGTGGATTGTGTTAGAATAAATACTGCCTATTTAACGAGTCGGACACAAAGAATTTACTGCTGATACCGGACCAGGCCCAAATCGCCGTCATTCGCATGAAGAAGAAACGCCGAAACAGGGGACGCAGGTCCGGGTGCCTTGTGAGAATTCGTCAGCGAGTGGGTAACCCGCCTCTACCATCCGTCCTATTGGCCAACGTGCAATACTTGGAGAATAAACTGGATGAGCTCCGTTCAAGAATATCCTACCAACGGGACATTAAAAACGGTAATATCTTATGTTTCACTGAGTCGTGGCTGAATGACGACATGGATAATATACAGTTGGCTGGGTTTTCCGTGCATCGGCAAGACAGAAAAGCTGCCTCCGGTAAGACAAGGAGTGGTGGTCTGTTTCTATTTCTCAAATCTAATATTAAGGAAGTCTCAAGGTTTTGCTCGCCTGAAGTAGAGTATCTCATGATATGCTGTAGACCACACTGATGACGCAATCTCTATTGCACTCCACACAGCCCTTTCCCACCTGGACAAAATAAACACCTACGTGAGAATGCTGTTCATTGACTACAGCTCAGCGTTCAACACCATAGTGCCCTCAAAGCTCATCACTAAGCTAAGGACCCTGGGACTAAATACCTCCTTCTGCAACTGGATCCTTGACTTCCTGACGGGCCGCCCCCAGGTGGTAAGGGTAGGCAACAACACATCTGCCATGCTGATCCTCAACACGGGGGCCTCTTAGGGGTGCGTGCTTAGTCCCCTTCTGTACTCCCTGTTCACCCATGACTACGTGGCCAAGCATGACTCCAACACCATCATTAAGTTTGCAGACGACACAACGGTGGTAGGCCTGATCACCCACAACGATGAGACAGCCTATAGGGAGGAGGTCAGAGACCTGGCAGTGTGGTGCCAGGACAACAACCTCTCCCTCAACGTGATCAAGACAAAGGAGATGATCGTGGACTACAGGAAAAGGAGGGCCGAGCACGACCCCATTCTCATCGATGGGGCTGTAGTGGAGCAGGTTGAGAGCTTCAAGTTCCTTGGAGTCCACATCACCAACAAACTATCATGTTCCAAACACACCAAGACAGTCGTGAAGAGGGCACGACAACGCCTATTCCCCCTCAGGAGACTGAAAAGATTTGGCATGGGTCCTCAGATCCTCAAAGATTTCTACAGCTGCACCATCGAGAGCATCCTGAATGGTTGCATCACCACCTGGTATGGCAACTGCTCGGCCTCCGACCGCAAGGAGCTACAGAGGGTAATGCGTACGGCCCAGTACATCACTGGGGCCAAGCTCCCTGCCATCCAGGACATCAATACCAGGCGGTGTCAGAGGAAGGCCCGAAAAATTGCCAAAGACTCCAGCCACCCTAGTCATAGACTGTTCTCTCTGCTGCCGCACGGCAAGCGGTACCGGAGCGCCAAGTCTAGGTCCAAAAGGCTTCTTAACAGCTTCTACCCCAAGCCATAAGACTGCTGAACAGCTAATCAAATGGCTACCTGGACTATTTGCATTGACCCCCCCCCCCCCCGTTTTTTTTACGCTGCTGCTACTCGCTGTTTATTATCTATGCATAGTCACTCTTTACATGTACATATTACCTCAATTACATCAACTAATCTGTACCCCCGCACATTGACTTAGTACCTGTACCCTCTGTATATAGATTGTTTTAATCACGCAGACTGGGATATGTTCCGGGTAGCCACTGAGAATAAAATTGACGTACAGTGCATTCGGAAAGTATTCAGACCCCTTTACTTTTTCCACATTTTGTTAAGTTACAGCCTTATTCTAAAATTGATTAAATAGTTTTTTTCCTTCATCAATCTACACACAATACCCCATAATGACAAAGTGAAAAAGGTTTTTAGAATTTTTTGCAAATGTATTACAAATAAAAAAACAGAAATACCTTATTTACATAAGTATTCAGACCCTTTGCTATGAGACTCAAAATTGAGCTCAGGTGTATCCTGTTTCCATTGATCATCCTTGAGCTGTTTCTACAACTTGATTGGAGTCCACCTGTGGTAAAAACCTGTGGTAAGGTCCCGCAGTTGACAGTGCATGTCAGGGCAAAAACCAAGCCATGAGGTCGAAGGAATTGTCCGTAGAGCTCCGAGACAGGATTGTGTCAAGGCACAGTTCTGGGGAAGAGTACCAACATATTACTGTAGCATTGAAGGTCCCCAAGAACACAGTGGCCTCCATCATTCTTAAATGGAAGAAGTTTGAAACCGCCAAGACTCTTCCTAGAGCTGGCCGCCCATCCAAACTGAGCAATCGGGGGAGAAGGGCCTTGGTCAAGGAGTTGACCAAGAACCCGATGGTCACTCTGACAGAGCTCCAGAGTTCCTCTGTGGAGATGGGAGAACCTTCCAGAAGGACAACCATCTCTGCAGCCCTCCACCAATCAGGCCTTTACGGTAGAGTGGCCAGACGGAAGCCACTCCTCAGTAAAATGCCCCACAGCCCGCTTGGAGTTTGCCAAAAGGCATCTAAAGGACTCTCAGACCATGAGTAACAAAATGCAGTGTTCTGATGAAACCAAGATTGAACTCTTTGGCCTGAATGCCAAGCGTCACGTCTGGAGGAAACCTGGCACCATCCCTACGGTGAAGCATGGTGGTGGCAACATCATGCTGTGGGTATGTTTTTCAGTGGCAGGGACTGGAAGACTAGTCAGGATCGAGGGAAAGATGAACGGAGCAAAAGAGCGTTCAGGACAGACTGGGGCGAAGGTTCACCTTCCAACAGGACAATGACTCTAAGCACACAGCCAAGACAACGCAGGAGTGGCTTCGGGACAAATCTCTGAATGTCGTTGAGTGGCCCAGCCAGAGCCTGGACCCGATCAAACATCTCTGGAGAGACCTGAAAATAGCTGTGCAGCGACACTCCCCATCCAACCTGACAGAGCTTGAGAGGATCTGCAGAGAAGAATGGGAGAAACTCCCCAAATACAGGTGTGCCAAGCTTGTAGCGTCATACCCAAGAAGACTTGAGGCTGTAATCGCTACCAAAGGTTTCCGTTTTTTTATTTTATAAATGTGCAAAACAATCTAAAAACCAGTTTTTGCTTTGTCATTATGGGGTATTGTGTGTAGATTGATGAGGGGAAAAAAACAATTTAATCCATTTTAGAATAAGACTGTAACGTAACAAAATGTGGAAAAAGTCAAGAGGTCTGAATACTTTCCGAATGCACTGTACACACGGACACGGTGACTGAGTTCATCAGGAAGTGTATAGGGGATGTTGTTCCCACTGTGACTATTAAAACCTACCCAAACCAGAAACCGTGGATAGATGGCAGCATTCGCACAAAACTGAAAGCGCGAACCACTGCATTTAACCATGGCAAGGTGACTGGGAACATGGTTGAATAGAAGCAGTGTAGATATTCCTTCCGTAAGGCAATCAAACACCTTCTTCTCCCGCTTTGAGGATAACACAGTGCCACCGACGCGGCCCGCTTCCGAAGGACTGTGGGCTCTTGTTCTACGTGGCCGACGTGAGTAAGACATTTAAGCGTGTTAAGACTGTCGGCCCAGATGGTATCCCTAGCCGCGTCAGCTGGCTGGAGTGTTTACGGACATATTCAATCTCACCCTATCCCAGTCTGCTGTCCCCACTTGCTTCAAGATGTCCACCATTGTTCCTGTACCCAAGAAAGCAAAGGTAACTGAACTAAATGAATATTGCCCCGTAGCACTCACTTCTGTCATCATTAAGTGCTTTGAGAGGCTAGTTAAGGAACGTATCACCTCTACCTTACCTGACACCCAAGACCCACTTCAATTTGCTTACCGCCCCAATAGATCCACAGACGATGCAATCGCCATCGCACTGCACACTGCCCTATCCCATCTGGACAAGAGGAATACCTACGTAAGAATGCTGTTCATTGACTATAGCTCAGCCTTCAACACCATAGTACCCTCCAAGCTCATCATTAAGCTCGGGACCCTGGGTCTGAACCCCACCCTGTGCAACTGGGTCCTGAACTTCCTGACGGGCCGCCCCCAGGTGGTGAAGTTAGGAAACAACACCTCCAGTTCGCTGATCCTCAACACAAGGGAGCGTGCTCAGCCCACTCCTGTACTCCCTGTCACCCATGACTGCGTGGCCACGCACGCCTCCAACTCAATCATCAAGTTTACAGATGACACAACAGTAGTAGGCCTGATTACCAACAATGATGAGACAGCCTACATGGAGGAGGTGAGGGCCCTGGCGGAGTGGTGCCAGGAAAATAACCTCTCCCTCAACGTCAACAAAACGAAGGAGCTGATTGTGGACTTCAGGAAACAGCAGAGGGCGCACGCCCCTATCCACATCGACTGGACCGCAGTGGAGAAGGTTGAAAGCTTCAAGTTCCTCGGAGTACACATCACTGACTATCTGAAATGGTCCACCTATACAGACAGTGTGAAGAAGGTGCAACAGCGCCTCTTCAACCTCAGGATGCTGAAGAAATTTTGCTTGGCCCCTAAGACCCTCACAAACTTTTACAGATGCACAATTGAGAGCATCCTGTCGGGCTGTATCACCGCCTGGTACGGCAACTGCACCGCCCGCAACCGCAGGGCTCTACAGAGGGTGGTGTGGTCTGCCCAACTCATCTCCGGGGGCACACTGCTTGCCCACCAGGACACCTACAGCACCCGATGTCACAGGGAAGGCCAAAAAGCTCATCAAGGACATCAACCACACGAGCCACAGTCTGTTCACCCCACTATCATCCAGAAGGCGAGGTCACTACAGGCGCATCAAAGCTGGGACCGAGAGACTGAAAAACAGCTTTTATCTCAAGGCCATCAGACTGTTAAATAGCCATCACTAGCCGGCTACCACCCGGTTACTCAACCCTGCACCTTAGAGGCTGCTGCCCTATATACATAGACATGGAATCACTGGCCACTTTAATAATGGACCACTAGTCACTTTAATAATGTTTACACACTGCTTTACTCATCTCATATGTATATACTCTATTCTATTCTACAGTATTTTAGTCAATGCCACTCCGACATTGCTCGTCCTAATATTTATATATTTCTTAATTGCATTATTTTACTTTTAGATTTGTGTGCATTGTTGTGAATTGTTAGATACTACTGCACTGTTGGAGCTAGGAACACAAGCATTTCGCTACACCCAAAATAACATCTGCTAAATATGTGTATGTGACCAATACCATTATATTTGATTTGTTGTTGTTATTTTACTGTTGCTCTTTAATTTTTTTACTTTAGTTTATTTTGTAATTATTTTCTTAACTCTTATTTTTCTTAAAACTGCATTGTTGGTTAAGGGCTTGTAAGTAAGCATTTCATGGTAAGGTCTACACCTGTCGTATTCGGCGCGTGTGACAAATAACATTTGATTTGATTTGTTCTAACCATGACAGCCGCTAGATGGCAATGTGTAACCGCAAACGATCTTCTTGCGTCACTTCACGTTTTGCTATTTCCGGGTGACGTTGTCCACCTCCTTCCAAAATAACTCGTGACCGTTCAATGCTTAATTTTTATGTCTAGCTAGCTAGAGCTACTGTGCTCATGGAGAGAGAACTCCCCCGAATTTTTTTTTTTTAAGAGACTCATTTAGCGCAATTATGGAGACATTTTCATATTGAGACTCGCTCTAGGACAACGAAACATGTGGAGAGTACAAGGGTTTGTTGGAAGAGGTGAACGAAATATCATTAACAATTTCCTCCATTAACGTTAGCTAGCCAGCCTTGTTTATGCACTCAGGTCGAAGTTTGCTAGATTTTTCTATAAAAGTGTAGTATTGTTTTATCTAGATTTGGAAATCAATTAGCTATCCAGCTAGCTAATATTTGATTTGGCATGACAGTACAGTGTTATGCGCACGAGCTAAAATCATTGACAGGCTTGCTAGCTCGTAAGTTCTCTAAAGTTCTAGAATGCACTATGCAAGAAGTCTGTTTTTAAAACTAGGGCACATCATGCTCAGTGTATGCGTAAACCAGCATGTAGGTACTACTTTCTGCTCCACATATCGTTGTTTATATGGGTACCTTAATTGACACTGCTGCCACCTAGCGGATTAAACTCAACTCCAATCGTTGCCTGGAAACCCGACGTAGAATTGCATAGAATTCTACGTCGGGCAGAAATTAGCGTTTGAATAAGTAAAGTTCTCTCACGATCTCTACAAACCAGAATGTTGAATGAAATTATATGTTAACATACTTTACGGTTGCGGTTGGTCTTTTACCGCTTGTCAGTGCGGTTGGTCCTTTTGGCGGTAAGAATGCGAGACAATATACCCACAGAAAAGTACACTGAACAAAAAGATAAACACTACATGAAACAATTTCAAAGATTTTACAGTTAATATAAGGAAATCTGTCAATTGAAATAAATTCATTAGGCCCAAATCTATTGATTTCACATGACTGGGAATGACACAATATATACAATATGTGGACACCCCTTCAAATTAGTGGATTCGGCTATTTCAGCAACAGCCGTTGCTGACAGGTGTATAAAATCGAGCACACAGCCATGCAATCTCCATAGACAAACATTGGCAGTAGAAGGCCTTACTGAAGAGCTCAGTGACTTTCAACGTGGCACCGTCATAGGATGCCACCTTTCCAACAAGTCAGTTTGTCAAGTTTCTGCCCTGCTAGAGCTTCCCCGGTCAACTGTAAGTGCTGTTATTGTGAAGTGGAAACATCTAGGAGCAACAACGGCTCAGCCGTGAAGTGGTAGGCCACACAAGCTCACAGAACGGGACCGCTGAAGCGCGTAGCACGTACAAATGGTCTGTCCTCGGTTGCAACACTCACTACCGAGTTCTAAACTGCCTCTGGAAGCAACGTCAGCACAATAACTGTTTGTCAGCAGCTTCATGAAATGGGTTTCCAAGGCCGAGCAGCCACACGCAAGCCTAAGATCACCATGCGCAATGCCAAGCATCGGATGTAGTGGTGTAAAGCTCGCCGCTAATGGACTCTGGAGCAGTGGAAACGCGTTCTCTGGAGTGATGAATCACGCTTCACCATCTGGCAGTCCGATGGATGAATCTGGGTTTGTCGGATGCCAGGAGAACGCTACCAACCCCAATGCATAATGTAAACTGTAAAGTTTGGAGGAGGAATAATGGTCAGGGACTATTTTTCAGGGTTCGGGCTAGGCCCCTTAGTTCCAGTGAAGTGAAATCTTAACGCTACAGCATATAATAATAATAATAATAATAATAATAATATAATATGCCATTTAGCAGACGCTTTTATCCAAAGTGACTTAGTCATGCGTGCATAAATTTTTACAATGACATTCCAGACGATTCTGTGCTTCCAACTTTGTGGCAACAGTTTGGGGAAGGCCCTTTCCTGTTTCAGCATGACAATACCTCGTGCAAAAAGCGAGGTCCATACAGAAATGGTTTGTTGAGATCGGTGTGAAAGAACGTGACTGGCTTGCACAGAGCCCTGACCTCAACCCCATCGAACACCTTTGGGATGAATTGGAACGCCGACAGTGAGCCAGGCCTAATCGCCCAACATCAGTGCCCAACCTCACTAATGCTCTTGTGGCTGAATGGAAGGAAGTCCTCACAGCAGTGTTCCAACATCTAGTGGAAAGCCTTCCCAGAAGAGTGGAGGCTGTTATAGCAGCAAAGGGGGGGACCAACTCCATGTTAATGCCCATGATTTTGGAATGAGATGTTCGACGAGCAGGTGTTCACATACTTTTGGTCATGTAGTGCACCTTTTTAAAAAAGGTAGATGCGTGGATCAGAAAACGAGTCGGTATCTGGTGTGACCACCATTTGCCTCATGCAGCATGACACATCTTTGCATAGAGTTGATCAGGCTGTTGATTGTGGAATGTTGTCCCACTCTTCAATGGCTTTGCGAAGTTGCTGGATATCTGCCGGAACTGGAACACGCTGTCGTACACGTCGACCCAGAGCATCCCAAACATTCTCAATGGGTAACAGGTCTGGTGAGTATGCATGCCATGGAAGAACTGAGACATTTTCAGCTTCCAGGAATTGTGTACAGATCCTTGCGACATGGGGCTGTGCATTATCATGCTGAAACATGGGGTGATGGCGGCGGATGAATGGTACGACAATGGGCCTCAGGATCTCGTCATGGTATCTCTGTGCATTCAAATTGCCATTGATAAAATGCAATTGTGTTGTCCGTAGCTTATGCCGGCCCATACCATAACCTCACCGCAACTATGGGGCACTCTGTTCACAATATTGACATCAGCAAACCGCTCACCCACATCATCTGCCCGGTACAGTTGAAACTTGGATTCATCTGTGAAGAGCACAATTCTCCAGCGTGCCAGTTGCCATCAAAGGTGAGCATTTGCCCACTGAAGTCTGTTACGACGGAGAACTGCAGTCAGGTCAAATTCTCAAAAACGGTGTTGGAGGAGGCTTATGGTAGAGAAATGAACATTCAATTATCTGGCAACAGCTCTGGTGAACATTCCTGCAGTCAGCATGCCAATTGCACACTCCCTCAAAACTTGAGACATCTGTGGAATTGTGTTGTGTGACAAAACTGCACATTTTAGAGTGGCTTTTATTGTCTCCATCACAAGGTGCACCTGTGTAATGATCATGCTGTTTAATCCGCTTTTTAATATGCCAGACCTATCAGGTGGATGGATTATCTTCGCAAAGGAGAAATGCTCAGTACCAGGGATGTTAACAAATTTGTGCACATTTGAGATAAATAAGCTTTTTGTGCCTATGGAAAGATTTACACTTTACATGTTTAATTTTACATTTTTGTTCAGTGTATAATTGCATAAATTTTTCAAAACACTGGTAGTGTATTCATATTTCTATCACCTTAAGCAAGCGCACCAGATAAAAATACATTCACGAGATACATGCATACTTGCTGAGCTCATGCACATATTTATTTGGTTCTGCGCATGCTTCAGGTGATAGAAAACACAAATGCACTACCAGTGCTTTGAAAAGTTGATGTAATTATACTTTCCTGTGCATATTATATTGTCTCGCAATCCTACCGCCAAAAGGACCAACCACGTGGACAACCGGTAAAGTACGTTAAAATATCATTTTATTCAACATTCTGGCTTATAGAGGTCGTGAGGAAAAACTTTCCTGAGTCAAATCCTAATTTCTGCCTGAAGATTAATTATATCGTTGAGTTCAGTCAGCTAGCCTCCACTGTGCCAACTATGATCAACCAGTCTGTTTTGGTCTCAGCCGGTTGGGGGTCCGTTTACAAAACATTTACTAACCAACCGCTGCTGTAACCTGTTTAGTGACACCTTGTGTTTTGTGGTTTGTTTGAACATCCTTATGACTAGAAATACCTGTGTTGCACAGAATACACAAGTACCTACACTGCCTTTATTAAAATGCATATAAAATATTTAAAAAGGATCATGCTTGTGCTCTGTGCATGTGACTTTAACCCACTATTAAATGTGCAGCAGAAATGCAATATCAGCAGTGTCTTCCGGGCTAACTCGATACAACCCATCTTGCTCCTCTGCCCCCAGTTTTTAGCCGGTGCCATGGCAATGCCCCCCTGCGCCTGTCTCAGAATCATCACGTGGAGGATGAGGTCATCAACACCTCCACTTTCCTCGGCCGTCACTCCCCCGACAGCAGGTACCTCATCCCTTCATTTTCCTCCCTTCTGCTCCAAACCCCATAGTGTCCCCCCCCCCCCCCCCCCCCCCCCTCCTGCGAGGGCTGGCCACGCTCGCCTTGCAGCTGGTTGCATCATCCTGTTGCCCTGGACTGTCTCTGCTCATGTAGAGTGCTGTTGGGGGAAACGGGGACAAACACCCTCTCTCATGTCTCGTTAAGGCTCCTGCTGTGATGGCGCAATATATAACTCTACAAGTTTATTCAAATGTTATTTGTATCACCCACTCTTTCATTTCTTTCTCTCACTCTTTCCACTTTTTCGTTCCCTCTCTCAGCTCTCAGAAAGGGGAGGATGGAGACAAGAGATGGAAGAAGAGGACCTCTCAGTTTTGCTACTCTGGGCTCCCGCGCTACACTGCTCTGGATGCTGTGGGCTGGGTATGACCTGGCCACGAACCAACACGCAATCACAAACACATTACCAAACATGCACAATAAAACATCACTCTTCCACCTAAATGTAGACTACAGACAAATGTTCCCAAATTTGCAAACATATATTTCCCTTGCGATGATGAAGTTGACATATGACCTCTCTCTTTCTCTAGGGGGCAGCTGCGGTTCTGTTGATCCAGATCTGTAAGAAGGTCCACTCTCAGTTCTCCTCTGGGGCCGAACTCAACCCCAACACAGGATGCCTGGCCATACAGGGTACCCTGCAGAAATTTGACTACCGCGTCCTACTGGAGATACGTGAGTTATGCCACAACCACTATAACCTCAAGCAATTCATCCAGTGAATTATCTTGAGGTGTGACATTCAGGTGTGGAAACTCTGAAACTCATTTTGTTTGGTGGGGGGGGGGTACATTTCCAAGCATTCTGAAAGTACATGAATGCAGAATGAGTCTGATCTCCTTCCGTTTGTGTACGTCCAGTGTCTCGCTGTGACGTGCTGCCCAGAGGGAGGAGTGTGAACTGTCTGCCACAGAGACAGCAGGGCCAGGAACACAGCAGCAGCAGCAGCAGCAGTAGTAACAGCTTCAGTAGCCCTGGCCAGCTCCATGGAGATGTGATCGCTGACGGTTTCCTCTCTGACCATCACGACTCCTCTGGAAGAGGTCAATCTCACATTCGACCTTTTTAAGAGATTAAGATCACTTTGTTGGCCAATTGCAAACAAGGTCCAACTAAAATGTGACTATTTGACGCTTTTAACCCAATCCCTCCGAACGACACACCATACAGGTTTTGGAGAGGTGCGGGGAGCTGTTGTTGTGGGGGGTTAAGTGCCTTGCTAAATGGCATCTACAATTTAATACCAGCAACCCTCTGGTTGCCTGCTCACTTCCCGACAGATTTTTCCCGTCGGACCCGGGATTTGAACTGGCAACCCGCCGGTTGCTGGCTCTCCTATAGCCGCTAGGCTACCTGCCACCCTTTACAGTCTAACAGTGTTTAGTCAGGGTAACAATATTTATCGTATGAGTCAATCAAATTGTACTCGTATAATCATGCTCTTTACATATCTATGCCTACCATATTTCTTGATTTACAAACACAGGCCTAAACGCATTCATATGTTGTGTTCTTGAATCTTCCCATGTTACAGAGGAGACATCCTTCTCAAAGTCCTCCCATCCTGAAGACAAACACAGAGCCAGAAAGAGAGAACAGCCTCCGCAGCAGAATGAGCAGGTATGTTTTTAGGCTGATTCTCTGTTTAACTCCTGTCTGATTGTGAAGCGGCCTCCTGTTCATGACCTCTGATCCTTAAACCCTGTGTTCCTTAGGATGCCCTAGCGGGGGCAGCCCAGAACCTCCAACAGGTGGCCGACTCCAGTGTTCCTGTAGTCCTCAACATCATTGGTCTGGAGAGTGCTCAGACTGGGGACTATGATGCAGCCTTCTCCTGTTTCCTGGCCTCAGCCAAACGGGGTTACTGCAAGGCCCAGTTCAACACCGGAGTCTGCTACGAGAAAGGCAGGGGCGTAAGCAAAGACTTGGAGAAGGTAAGAAACACTTGCAACTCACATAATCAATTGTACACACACAGTCCAAATCTGTACTTTTAACATTGGTGATATTAGTAATTCCCCGTCCCATTTCTAACTCATGACTCCACTCGTCGTGTTCCCTCTCCAGGCTCTTCACTTCTACGGCCAGGCAGCGTCTGGGGGTCACAGTCAGGCTCAGTACCGCTGTGCCAAACTCCTCCTCAGCAGCAGAGGGCAGCAGAGCACACGGCAGGACCTGGACACAGCCATCAGCCTGCTGCAACAAGCTGCCTCAGCTGGACTGAGAGAGGTGAGTGAGAAGGAAGTGTGTATAATGATTGTGTGACTTGGCCTAAAAGACGACATTGAAAGTCAATGATTTTAAGTCGTCTATTTCTGTTCCTGTCTCTCCCGTTCCACACTCTCTCAGGCCCAAGTGTATCTGGGTTCCCTGTTCTCACAGGAGCCAGTCAGAGACGGCCGTAAGTCGGTGCACTACCTGAAGATGGCAGCAGAGAGCGGAGTGAGTGACATCCTCTACACTTAAACACTACAACTGTCATTATAGCCCACTCATCCATCATAACCTGTTCTCAGTTCAGTGTAATGTGATGCTGATGTGTGTTTCTCTATCTGTATGTGTAGGACAGTGAGGCCCTGCTGTTCCTGGGCCAGTGTTATGAGAGTGGGTTTGGGGTGCCTCAGTGTTTCAGAACAGCAGTAGGGTTCTATCAGCGGGCTGCCCAGGCAGGAAACAGCCAGGCCAAGACCTTACTGACGCCCCCGTATGGAGTGGAGGGTAAGGATACACTCAATTCAGATTTGCACTTAGCCTATTTGCCCTAAAACGTATTATTTACACAAATCTCAATGAAATACAATCATGTAATGATATCATCTCCCTCTCTCTCCCTCTAGAAGAAGCCGTCCTGCGCTCTATCCGTTCTTCTCCGTGTTTCTCCGTAGTGGACCATCTGCGGAAACCGCTCTCCACCCTCGCCTCCCCTGTCCCTCCCTCCAGTCGCCCCACCCTTCCCCTCCCACACTCCTGGAGCACAGGGAGCATGGGTCCCCCTCCCACCCTGTCCTTCCTCCACCTCCACCCCCCCAGCTCTGAAGGGAACGCCGTGAGGTGGACTATAGGAGTGGGATAGTTAGCGCCCACAATCATGACTTACGAATGTAGTTCTGATTGGATAAGGATGAAAAGGATAGCGTGGTCATATGTTTAAACACTTGGTTGTGTCTCACTAAGGTTACTGCCTCACTATCAGCACTTATAACTGGATTTGTGTGTGTGTGTGTGTTTGACTGTAAGTCAATGTGTTGAGGAATGTGTGTGTAAGTATGGGAGATGGCAATACATGTCTGAAAGACATGCATGTCAAATATGTGGTATGGCTTTACCTGTTGGCTTTTCCTGAAAAATACCTTTAGTAGTAATTTTCCAACGTAATGCTCTCATGGCACATTCTTGGGCAGTTGTTGCACAATAAACTGCCCTATGGGAAGAAAGATGGTATTGAGATTTACTCGGGCCAGTTTCTTAGGTACACCCATCTAGTACCGGGTCGGACCCCCCTTTGCCTCCAGAATAGCCTGAATTCTTTGGGGCATGGAAATGTTGCTCAATTGGTATCAAGGGACCTAACGTGTGCCAGGAAAACATTACACCACCGCCACCAGCCTGTACCATTGAGACCAGGCAGGATGGGGCCATGGACTCATGCTGCTTACGCTAAATCCTGACTCTGACATCAGCATGATGCAACAGGAACTGGGATTCGTCGGACCAGGCAAAGTTTTTCCACTCCTCAATTGTCCAGTGTTGGTGATCCACTGGAGCCACTTCTTGTTTTTAGCTGATAGGAGTGTTCGCTTGCACGCCTGTTAGCTTGCACGATTCTTGCCATTCTCCTTCGACCTCCCATCAATGAGCTGTTTTCCCCACAGGACTGCCGCAGACTGGATGTTTTGTTTGTCCCACCATTCTCTGTAAACCCTAGACACCGTCGTGCGTGAAAAGGCAAGGAGGCCGCCCATTTCTGAGATACTGGAACCAGCACGCCTGGCACCGACGATCATACGACGCTCAAAGTCGCTTAGGTCACTCGTTTTGGCCGTTCTTACGTTCAATCGAACAGTAACTGAATGCATCGATGCCTGTCTGTCTGCTTTATATAGCAAGCCACATTACTCGCTGTAGGAACGAACCATTTCCGTGAATGGGGTGGGGTACCTAATGAACTGGCCACTTAGTGTAATGTGTGCCTTAGCCTGCTATGCCACTGTAAGTACAGTGTCTCTGGTGTTTACTTGACCCTGTTTAAAATACTGTCTATACATGGCATTTAGTTAGGCTAAAAGAGTGTGAATGAAAATTATTTTATTTTTGTCATTTTCAGAGTAAGTTTATCATAAACTACCAACAATGTTGCCATTATTATCAGGGCTTGAACTATCCAACCATGTCCAATGATGCAAAACATAAAGATACTCTCTAAGGGTGCCTGGGTTTTACATTGAGGCTGTGTGTGATGTGCATGTATGTGTTTTTATCCATAAATACTGTATGTTGTATTTTCTCATGCTTTAGGAACACTACTCTTGCTGAACGCACAAGGTGTCTTTAACACCAATAAAAATAAAAAGCTATTTTATACAACCCAGCCTGTGTGTCACTGAGATATGCAGAAAATGTAATTAAGTATTTGTGAAACTACATTGTCAACCTATAGTAAGCTCTGTCGCAGATAACCCTGAGGTTACAGCTGAGGACAGGAACAAGTACAGGAAGTCCCGCTATGACCTCCGCGCAGTCATCAGACGTGCAAAATGATCATTTAGGAATAAGGTGGAATCATACTACACAGGCTTTGATGCCTGCTGCATGTGGCAGGGGCTACATTCCATTACAGATTACAAAGGAAGACCCAGCTGTAATCTGCCCAACAATGCCTCTCTTCCAGACAAACTTAGACAATAACGTACCGTGCGTGAGGGCCCCCATCGACCCAGAGGACTGGGTGATCTCGCTCTCCGAGGCCGCAGGGCCAGACGGTATTCCAGGATGCCTAATCGGAGCATGCACAGATCAGCTGGCAGGCATGTTCACGGTAATTGTCAATATCTCCTTGTCCCAGTCTGTAAACCCCATTATGTCTTAAGATGACCACCATTATTCCTGTTCCCAAGAACTCTTAAGGCGTCATGCCACAATGACAACCACCCTGTAGCACTCTTCTGTATCTACCTCTATCACTCCAGTATCCCTGCACATTTTAAATATGGTATTGGAACTGACCCTGTATATAGCTTCTTACTTTCTCATGTTCTTATTTAATTTTTTCTTGTGTTTTTGTTCCCCCTTATGTTATTTTTAGTGCTACATTGATATTGATTTCTTCATTGTTGGGTTTGGAGCTTGCAAGAAAGGCATTTTACTGTACTTGTGCACATGAAATTAAAACTTGAAACTAAACTATTAAATACATAATCTCTGTCATTACACTGAGGGTATTAAATCAAATGTGTTTATAAAGCCCTTTTTACATCAGCAGTTTATACAGAAACCCAGCCTAAAACCCCAAACAGCAAGCAATGCAGATGTAGAAGCACGGTGCCTAGGGTAGGAGAGTGTCTGCTGAGTTAAACAAAAACCTGTGGCACTGCAACAGTTGATGGTCCTGTAGTTTCTTATTCCAGATTATACATTTCTTATTGGAAACTGATCACTCTTGATGGGCTGGCTCTGGCTAAAAAATTATACACAATCACTTCTCAATCAACTACTTTTTCTATAGAAGCCAAAGTGGTAGCCTACTCTAGGCAAAGTCGGTACATTTCGAGTTTTTCATTACATTAGTTAAATAACACTATAAACATCAAATATTAGTTTCATGATGGTCCTCTGGCTCTGCGTCTCTCTTCCGAATAGCTCTGCTCACACAGCGTCCAGCGTCCAGCGCTCTGATTGGTCCTGTGAGCTCCAGAGCGACGCGACGATTTGGGAGTTAGTGGCGCAGAGAGAGAGACTAGCTGTAGCGTAGCCTAGGTACCAGCACGGGAGGAGACCGGAGAGAAAGTGATGTGATCTGATACCGGAGGACTCGCGCTTAAAAAGTGGGCGTAATTTCTCTGGCCTATATCAGTGTCGTCGTTTAAACGGTTGCATAGAGGCACGATTGCCAAACGCGGTGAGTGAATTAATGTAAATAAAATGTTGTGGTTGTGGGTGCGTTGCGCCGTTCGCCTTCCAGTGCGGTGATGTGATGAGGCGAATCTTGGGTGGGAGAGAGACAACAGAAGATTTACTGCGTCTGTTATTGATACTGCCTTTCTAGCTTGTTTCCGGAATTGACAACAGATTGGCGATCCTTCTGCAATATAGGACGTTCCTGCTTGATTTATATTTAAATCGGTGAGGCTGCAAGGATGATGGTAAGGATAGAAATGTAGACTGCTGTATCCTAAAAGGCACGAGAACGGGATGCAAACGTACTCCACCCGTTTAGTGACATCTCCTTGACATGGTTATAAGTTAGAAGGTTCTATAGCCTAGTAGTTGAAGCGTTATGTTGGTGGCATGTGTAAGGCATATGTGTCCTTTATTATGATGTAACAATCCGATTATTAGCTTACAACACCTTTAAAAAAATACTAAGGCCTACCTTCAAGGCCTACACAAATTAAAGTATTTTCTTTCTTAATATTTCTTAACTGGAGTAGGCCCAAGCCTGTTTCAGTAATATAGGCTACAGTACAGATCTATCAAGACAGTGTTTGAGGTGACTATGTTAAATATTCATATTGATGCTACAGCATCTGTTCATCACAGTGTGTGAAAGACATAACACAACACAACTCTCTTTCTTATTTCTATTGAGATGTGTTATGTGTTATGTGTGCTCTTCAATCACACTGTGATCAAGCTGTGAAAACTCACCTACTGAACCAACCTGTTACCTGCTTGAGTCATAAGGGCTGCTCTGACAGCTGTGGCTCACCAGTATGTAAATATATAGAGGATACCAGTCTGTATCACCTCCAGTGGAGTGAATGATTGGTTATTCTCTCAACTCCAGATCTTTATTAATCCTACAGTAACACTTTGAGGGCTGGTTTCACAGACACAGATTAAGCCTAGTCCAGGACTAAACTTAATCTGTGTCCGGGAAACCGCCCCTGAATCTTGTAAACATTTCTCAGCTGTTTAAAAGGACACAGTTAGTTGACTTCCTGTAATATGGGTGGTAGTACCATGTTTGGCAAGGTCTCATGAATGACCTACAGTGATGGGAACACAAAGATGTGTGTGTTGTAAGACAACAGCTGAGCTGAGTGGCGATGTGAACTCAATGTCCCTGCTGAAAACTGCTGTGTCATTGTCCTCTCTCTCTAATAACATATATCGCTCCCCTATTTGTTTCGTGCCATTCTGCTAATTGAGACTTGCAGCATCAGGAAAAACACACTATCTCAATATGGATCTAGCAGCTCTCTCCATCTCTGAGATGTATGCAAAGAAAGCAGGCATTTGAGTATTTGCATATTGCACAGTTGTTACCTTATCAACTGCTTCCTTGTCAGTTTTGGTGTTTTGCCCAGGCCAGGGTATTTATGCTGTTCACAGCAGTTCTGCTTACATCAGTACTAAGGAAATAGTGGGAAGATTGCATAGTGAGAGAAATGTCAAAAACTGTCCTGAAATCAGTAGCTGCAGGTATAATGTAACTTCACAGAGAGAGACTTAATGTCCTTATGAGGACATGTTTTGTGTAAAATACACTATATATACAAAAGTATGCGGACACCCCATCAAATTAATGGATTCGGCTATTTCAGCCACAGCCGTTGCTGACAGGTGTATGAAATCGAGCACACCGCCATGCAATCTCCATAGACAAACATTCGCAGTAGAATGGCCTTACTGAAGAGCTCAGTGACTTTCAACGTGGCACCGTCATAGGATGCCACCTTTCCAACAAGTCAGTTCGTCAAATTCTGGCCTGCTAGAGCTGCCCTGGTCAACTGTAAGTGTTGTTATTGTGAAGTGGAAACGTCTAGGAGCAACAACGGCTCAGCCGCGAAGTGGTAGCCACACAAGCTCACAGAACGGCAAGTGCTGAAGCGCATAGCGCGTAAAAATTGTCTGTCCTCAGTTGCAACACTCACTACTGAGTTCCAAACTGCCTCTGGAAGCAACGTCAGCACAATAACTGTTTGTCGAGCAGCCGCACACAAGCCTAAGATCACCATGCACAAAGTCAAGCGTCGGCTGGAGTGGTGTAAAGCTCACCGACATTGGACTCTGGAGCAGTGGAAACGCGTTCACTGGAGTGATGAATCACGCTTCACCATCTGGCAGTCCGATGGACAAATCTGGGTTTGGCGGATGCCAGGAGAACGCTACCTGCCCGAATGCATAGTGGTATCTGTAAAGTTTGCTGGAGGAGGAATAATGGTCTGGGGCTGTTTTTCATGGTTCGGGCTAGGCCCGTTAGTTCCATTGAAGGGAAATCTTAACGCTACAGCATACAATTACATTCTAGCCGATTGTGTGCTTCCAACTTTGTGGCAACAGTTTGGGGAAGGCCCTCGTTTCAGCATGACAATGCCCCCGTGCACAAAGAGAGGTCCATATAGAAATGGTTTGTCGAGATCGGTGTGGAAGAACTTGACTGGCCTGCACAGAGCCCTGACCTCAACTCCATCAAACACCTTTGGGATGAATTGGAACGCTGACTGTGAGCCAGGCCTAATCACCCAACATCAGTGCTGACCTCACTAATGCTCTTGTGGCTGAATGGAAGGAAGTCCTCACAGCAGTGTTCCAACATCTAGTGGAAAGCCTTCCCATAAGAGTGGAGGTTGTTGTAGCATGAAAGAGGGGACCAACTCCATATTAATGCCCATGATTTTGGAATGAGATGTTCGACGAGCAGGTGTCCACATACTTTTGGTCATGTAGTGTATCTGGTAAAAGTGTAGTCTACAGTATGTCTAGTCTACTGATTGACCTTGTTGACATTATTTGTGTGTCATCTCTGAAAGAGGGAGAAGGAGAGAGAGAAGAGTTACAGAAGCTCTACAGGTTAGAATTCTTGAGTGCTCTCTGACACCAAAACACCACCCAGAGAAGGGATGAGGGGCCCTCATGAAAAAGTGCATTGTGTGGATATGTTTTGTCTTAAAATGACCTCTCTTGCTTTTTCCAAGGGCTTGTCTTGTTTTCAAATCTGCTGTGCCCATGTTTTCCATCTTTTTGTTTGTTTACCTGTGTGTGTGTGTGTGTGTGTGTGTGTGTGTGTGTGTGTGTGTGTGTGTGTTGGAGAGGGGTATGATTGAATTGAAGAACAGAGTATAATAAAACCAACCACTGACAGCCCTAAACTCAAAACCTTGTCTCTTCCTGATGGCATCTGAATTGACAATGATACTCTCCAGTCCCTCTCTCTCTTTTTCTTTGTCTGTGTCCATCTGGCATTACTAACACAGAGCTGAGCACCAGGGAGATAAAAGGGTCAGCTAGAGACTAGGATCTGCTCTGCAGCATGTCAGCATCCTGACCTAGCATAGGTACACCTTCCAACAGCATTAGCCTTGGCATGGTGCATTGATTGTGGATGAATACATTTACAGCGCTAAGCCTCATGATTGCCAAGCATGTCCAGAAAATAGAACCCAGGTTATAGGTTTGGCACTGTGTTTTAAACTGACATATTCCCCAGATGAGAAAGAGGGAGACCGAGGGTGTTACTGTATTGGGGCACAGTTACAAAACACATGGCAGAGT
>NC_140019.1:12189105-12196605 GCF_964263955.1 Coregonus lavaretus
GTAATTATTTTGCACTTTGGCCTATTTATTGCCTTACCTCCATAACTTACTACATTTGCACACACTGTATATAGATTTTCTATTGTGTTTTTGACTGTACGTTTTGTTTATCCCATATGTAACTCTGTGTTGTTGTTGTTTTTATCGCACCGCTTTGCTTTATCTTGGCCAGGTCGCAGTTGTAATATGAGAACTTGTTCTCAACTGGCTTACCTGGTTAAATAAAGGTGAAAAAATAAAAAATCATGAAGCTCCCGACAAACATTTATTGTGCTGACGTTGCTTCCAGAGGCAGTTTGGAACACGGTAGTGAGTGTTGCAACCGAGGACAGACAATTTTTACGCGCTACGCGCTTCAGCACTCAAAGGTCCCGTTCTGTGAGCTTGTGTGGCCTACCACTTTGCGGCTGAGCCATTGTTGCTCCTAGATGTTTCCACGTCACAATAACAGCACTTACAGTTGACCAGGGCAGCTCTAGCAGGCCAGAAATTTGACGAACTGACTTGTTGGAAAGGTGGCATCGTATGACGTTGCCACGTTGAGAGTCACTGAGCTCTTCAGTAAGGTCATTATACTGCCAATGTTTGTCTATGGAGATTGCATTGCTGTGTGCTGGATTTTATATACCTGTCAGCAACGGCTGTGGCTGAAATAGCCAAATCCACTAATTTGAAGGGGTGTCCACATACTTTGTATATATAGTGTACCTATCACTCATCGCAGGCATTTTGCTGATATCATTCATTACGATAAGTAGCCTATACTAGAGAAATGTGAAGTTTGAAATGAAATAAGTGTGCTAATATGGGTGATTGTTAATGGGACAATTGATGGCTACAACCATCAAACTAGTAGTAGTAGTAGTAGTAGTAGTAGTAGTTAAAAAAACGGTGGAAATTAATGTTATAAACGTATAATTATATTTATCATTATCGCATCAATTCAGGCAATTTGTCGCAATATGGATTTTTGCCCATATCACCTAGCTCTTTTCCACCCCTCTCCCTCCTGTCCCCTGTTTCCTCCCTGGTTCCTCCCTAGTTCCTCCCTGGTTCCTCCCTGGTTCCTCCCTGGTTCCTCCCTAGTTCCTCCCTGGTTCCTTCCTAGATCCTCCCTAGTTCCACCAGTCCAACCCATTCCATCACAGCAGCAGGGGAGCCCAGTGAGATCTCCATTACCTGAATGCCTCTCTCTCTCTCTCTCTCTCTTGCTCTCTGATGGCTGCTGTGGCACTGGGGGTCACAGCTAACTGATCCTTAATGTGATAGTGACTGACTGGGGAGGGATAAAACCACCTCTCTCTAACTGGTAAATGGTTGCGCTTGAGTCAGGTGTATTGGTTAACTGTAATGGGGTTTCACAACTGTGTCGGCTCAACACTTTACCAAATTAAATGGAGGTTTGTGTGTGCGTGCACCGGTGCTGCCTGTGTGTCTTGTGTCGTGTGTTGTGTGTGTGTGTGTGCGAGCGAGTGTGCGGGTTGGCCACCTGCAGTGAGGAGATGTGGTAGAGCAGCTGTTGCTCCTGCTGCCTATCTCGCTATCTCTCTCTGTTCTCTACTAATACTGCCTAGCTCTGTTCTCTACTAATGCTGCCTCTCTTTCTGTTCTCTACTAATACTGCCTAGCTCGCTCTGTTCTCTACTAATACTGCTTTGCTCTCTCTGGTCCCTACTAATACTGTCTAGCTCTCTCTGGTCTCTACTAATACTGCCTAGCTCTGTTCTCTACTAATGCTGCCTCTCTTTCTGTTCTCTACTAATACTGCCTAGCTCGCTCTGTTCTCTACTAATACTGCTTTGCTCTCTCTGGTCCCTACTAATACTGTCTAACTCTCTCTGGTCTCTACTAATACTGCCTAGCTCTGTTCTCTACTAATGCTGCCTCTCTTTCTGTTCTCTACTAATACTGCCTAGCTCTCTCTGTTCTCTACTAATACTGCCTTGCTCTCTCTGGTCTCTACTAATACTGCCTAGCTCTCTCTGGTCTCTACTAATACTGCCTAGCTCTCTCTGGTCTCTACTAATAATGCCTAGCTCGCTCTGGTCTCTATTAATACTGTCTAGCTCTCTCTGGTCTCAACTAATACTGCCTAGCTTTCTCTGGTCTCTACTAATACTGTCTAGCTCTCTCTGGTCTCTAGTAATGCTGCCTAACATACAGTGGCTTCAGCAAGTATTCATACTTGTGTGTTACAGCCTGAATTCAAAATGGATTAAATATATTTTTGTTCTCGCATATCTACACACAATATCCCATAATGGCAAAGTGAAAACATGTTTTTAGAAATGTTTGCTAATTTATTGAAAATGAAATATCTCATTTACATAAGTATTCACGCCCCTTTGCTATGACACTGCAAATTTAGCTCAGATGCGTTCAATTTCCTTTGATCATCCTTGAGATTTCACTACAACTTGATTGGAGTCCACCTGTGGCCAACACACCTGTCTACAGTGCATTCGGAAAGTATTCAGACCCCTTGACTTTTTCCACATTTTGTTACATTACAGCTTTATTCTAAAATTGATTGAAAAAAAAAACATCTGCATCAATCTACACACAATTTCCCCCTTTTTTTTTTTGCGAATTTATAAAAATAAAAAATAAACGGAAATATCACATTTACATAAGTATTCAGACCCTTTACTCAGTACTTTGTTGAAGCACCTTTGGCAGCGAATACAGCCTCGAGTCTTCTTGGGTATGACACTTGGGCAGTTTCTCCCATTCTTCTCTGCAGATCCTCTCAAGCTTTGTCAGGTTGGATGGGGAGCATTGCTGCACAGCTATTTTCAGGTCTCTCCAGAGATGTTCGATCGGGTTCAAGTCCGGGCTCTGGCTGGGCCACTCAAGGACATTCAGAGACTTGTCCCGAAGCCACTCCTGCATTGTCTTGGCTGTGTGCTTAGGGTCGTTGTCCTGTTGGAAGGTGAACCTTCGCCCCAGTCTGAGGTCCTGAGTGCTCTGGAGCAGGTTTTTAATAATAATAATAATAATAATAATACTAATAATAATAATATGCCATTTAGCAGACGCTTTTATCCAAAGCGACTTACAGTCATGTGTGCATACATTTTTACGTATGGGTGGTCCCGGGGATTGAACCCACAACCCTGGCATTATAAGCTCCATACTCTACCAATTGAGCTACAATTGTACAATTGAGCCAATTGTACTTTGCTCCATTCATCTTTCCCTCGATCCTGACAAGTCTCCCTGTCCCTGCTGCTGAAAACATCCTCACAGCATGATGCTGCCACCACCATGCTTCACCGTAGGGATGGTGCCAGGTTTCCTCCAGACATGACGCTTGGCATTCAGGCCAAAGAGTTTAATCTTGGTTTCATCAGACCAGATAATCTTGTTTCTCATGGTCTGAGAGTCCTTTAGGTGCCTTTTGCCAAACTCCAAGCGGGCTGTCATGTGCCTTTTACTTAGGAGTGGCTTCTGTCTGGCCACTCTACCAAGACTTGATTGGTGGAGTGCTGCAGAAATGTTTTGGTACCCTTCCCCAGATCTGTGCCTTGACACAATCCTGTCTCAGAGCTCAACGGACAATTCCTTCGACCTCATGGCTTGGTTTTTGCTCTGACACGCACTGTCAACTGTGGGACCTTATATAGACAGGTGTGTGCCTTGCCAAATCATGTCCAATCAATTGAATTTTCTACAGATGGACTCAAATCAAATTGTAGAAACATAGCCCATATCACGAGTCTCATAGCAAAGCGTCTGAATACTTATGTAAATAAGGTATTTCAGCTTTTTATTTTTACTAAATTTGCAAACATTTCTAAAAACCTGTTTTCTCTTTGTCATTATGGGGTATTGTGTGTAGATTGATGAGGAAAAATGTTTATTCAATCAATTTTAGAATAAGGCTGTAACAAAATGTGGAAAAGGTAAAGTGGTCTGAATACTTTCCGAATGCACTGTATATAAGGTCCCACAGTTGACAGTGCATGTCAGAGCAGAAACTATACCATGAAGTCTAAGGAACTGTCCGTAGATCTCAGATATATAATTGTAAGTCATATATCTGGGGAAGGATATAAAACTATTTCTAGAGTGTTGAATTTTCCAAGAGCACAGTGGTCTCCATTATTGGGAAATTGAAAAAATATGGAACTACCCAGACTCTGCCTAGAGCTGGCTGTCCAACCAAACTGGCAGCATCATGCTATGTGGAAGCTTTTCAGTGGCAGGGACTGGGAGACTGGTAAGGATAGAGGGAACAATGAATGGAGCCAAATACAGGCAAATCCTTCATGAGAACCTGCTTCAGAGTGCAAACACCCTTACACTGGGGCGAAGATTTACATTCCAACTGTCACGGATTCTGCCGAGGCTGCTCCTCCTCCTTGTTCGGGCAGGCTTCGGCGTTCGTCGTCCCCGGAGTACTAGCTGCCACCGTTGAATGTTTCTATGTTTGATTGCTTTTGTCCGTCTATTGCACCTGTGTCCGTTTGTGTCTGATTATGTGTTCTATAAGTTGCCTGTTTTGTATTGGTTAGGTTGTGTGTTGTTTTTCGCATGTCAGTTAGTGCTGCGTGTTTGCTCTGTTTGTTGTTTTGGAGTTTACGCACAGTTTGCGTAATCGCTCGCCTCTGTGTGTTTTTGAGGCCGTTTATTGTATTTTTGCCTAGTGGTTAACTAGTAAACTTTGTTGGACTAAGCTTCGGTGTCCTGCGCCTGACTTCCACACCACACTTACATCAGCCCTTGACACCAACAGGACAATGACCCCAAGCATACAGCCAAAGAAATGCTGGAATGGCTTCAGAACAAGAATGTGAAAGTCCTTGAGTGGCCCAGCAAAAGCCCAGACTTGAATCACATTGAAAATCTGTGGAAAGACTTGAAGATTGCTGTTCACCGCCACTCCCCATCTAAGAATGGGATAAAGTCCCCAAATCCAATGTGCAAAGCTGATACAGACATACCCAAGACAACTCAAAGCTGTTATCTCCACCAAAGGTGCTTCTACAAAGTATTGACTTAGGGTTGTGAATACTTATGTAAATTATATTTCTGTATTTCATTTTCAATACATTTGCTAAACTTTCTAAAAACATGTTTTCACTTTGTCATTATGGTGTATTGTGTTCAGATGGGTGAGAATTTGTAATTATTTAATCCTTTCTGTTCTCTACTAATATTGCCTAGCTTTCTCTGGTCTCCACTAATACTGCCTAGCTTTCTCTGGTCTCTACTAATGCTGCCTAGCTTCCTATGGTCTCTACTAATACTGCCTCTCTCTCTCTCTCTGCTGGGTTCAGTGATAAGTGGAGTGGATCATGAAAGCCAGGAGATTGATTGATTATTTAAGCCGATAGTACCATTAAGACAAGGGTCTCATTTGCAAGGTAGCCATGCATGTCAAGACTAGCAGCAAGTACACATTAAAAGTTACAAATACTTCAATCAGGACGGGAGCATAGAAAACACAAAAAATACAAGAACACAGTTATAAAAATATATACAGTATATAATCCTCTGAAGAGGTCCTCCACCAATAATCTGAACTGCCCAAAAGGCACCAATGCGTCCAACTGTTGGGTATTCTGAAGATTGTTTTACTCCGGAGCTGCTCTGGAAAATTGGATAGAGATTAGGTAGGAGAGAGATTGGGGGGGTGGTAGGAGAGAGAGAGAAGTGGAAAGTAGAGTGATGGAAGGAAGATTAAAAGGGTAATGGATGGATGGAGGATGAAAGAGAAAAGAGAGGGGAAAAGGTGGAGGGAAATGAGGTGAAACGAGTGAATATGAGAGAGAGAGAGAGAGAGAGAGAGAGAGAGAGAGAGAGAGAGAGAGAGAGAGCGAGAGAGGGAATGAGAGAGGGGCAACCGTTCCATTGCATATAACGACAGCTTTAGTGTATGTGTGTGTTGTGTTGTGTGTGTGTGTGTGTGTGTGTGTTGGCATGTCAAACAGCAGAGGTGTGATGTGTCATAATGGAGCGGAACGCCAAGCTCTGCTGCTGAAATGAAAAGTACACAGAGCTGAAGCTTCTACACACACACACACACACACACACACACACACACACACACACACACACACACACACACACACACACACACACACACACACACACACACACACACAGCTCATGGAATGGAGGCGCCTTCTGATTGGGGCCAAAGAGCATCCTCTGTGATCACTCTGCTCCCCAGAATATTTAATGTAATAACAGTGTCTTTTCCCATCTTTATTCTTTCTTTCTTTCATTTTTTTTCTCTATCTCTCCTCCCTCTCACTCCCTCTCTCCTTCCTTCTGCTTCCCTGGACCCAGAGAAAGGTAAATGGTTGCTGTGTGCTACACGTATTACCGTTTGTCTTTTCTTTAATCATTGTGTCAAGTCCTCCATTTTACCTGCAGTCACACACCACTTCAGCCGTCTGGGGAGTGACCGACAGACAGCAGAAAGCCTGGGAGTTAGTTCTGCTCTTTAGATATAACACAGTACTATACACTGGTGCTCACGGATAGAGTCGCCACAGGCTGTTTTTGCTCTCAAAATACTTTAAACACAATATATGAGACATTTGTAATATAGACGCAAGGCCACTGTACTCTGCAGCTTGTGTGACAGAATGTTTAAGGCCTCTATTCAATCTGTAACGCTGAAGCGGTACAGATTCCGCGATAGAAGTGTAAAGGTCATTTCAGATTGAGCCGACATATGCAACGTTTACCGTGAATGCAGTCTCCGCTAAAGCAGGAACATTGCCTTTAAATTTAAATCACGCTGTACAGCTGAACTTCAGCGATGCGGATTGAATCAAGCCCTACATTTACACACAAACACAGTCATACGCACACATTCCCTCCGCTGGACAGGAGCGGAGTATTATCGACCCAAAGTGTGTGAGCACACAATTAAGCAGGGAGGCAGGGCTGGTAATGGACTCATAATCAGAGTGGACCGCTGTGATAAACCCTGAGTGTCCCTCAGTGTGTGTGTGTGTGTGTGTGTGTGTGTGTGTTTCACAGCTGCACCTGTGGCTCTGCACTGCTACCCTGCACGGCCCCTCAGCATGGTTCCACTCCCCAGTGCTCTTTCCCATATCTGACATTCTTTCTTTATCACTCTGTCCATGGTTTCTTGGATTCCCGCTCTACGCTATACTCCGTGATGATTCTCTGTTGATGGTATGTGTACATGATGTGTGGATGACAAGTGTTGTATTTCATCCCCATCCCACTATCAGTATACTGTGTCACTCAATCCCCCATCCCCCCATCCCTCAATCCCCCATCCCCCATCCCTCAATCCCCCATTCCCCCATCCCTCAATCCCCCATCCCCCCATCCCTCAATCCCCCATCCCCCCATCCCTCAATCCCCCATCCCCCCATCCCTCAATCCCCCATCCCCTCATCCCTCAATCCCCCATCCCCTCATCCCTCAATCCCCCATCCCCTCATCCCTCAATCCCCCATCCCCTCATCCCTCAATCCCCCATCCCCCCATCCCTCAATCCCCCATCCCCCA
>NC_140019.1:12201605-12359878 GCF_964263955.1 Coregonus lavaretus
AGGGCAGAGACCTCCAGAGGCAGGGCAGAGACCAGCTACACTTCTGCGGACGCAAGGTGTTCATCTTTCCTGACCTGAGCTCGAATGTCGCCAAGAAAATAACTAAATTCCTCGATGTGAAACGCAACCTTCATGAGAAGTAAGTGAAATTCTCACTCTGCTTCCCTGCTCGTCTCCACGTTGAACATGCCGGGGGGAAGCTACAGTTCGACTCCCACGAGGACTTTTACAGCAGGGCCTTTTTCCCCCTGTTGCCATTGCTTTTCTACCAGGTAGAAACACAAACGTTATTGAACTCTGATAAAAATGACTAATACTGTCTTGTGTGGTTGTTATTTAAACTACACATTTGGGAGGTCCTTTTTATTTGGCTAGACGGCTAGCATAGTAATGCATGGCAACAATTCCAGGCTTTTGCAGAGTTTTCCTTTGTTAGTTTTTTCGTCTAGATACAGTTGAAGTCGGAAGTTTACATACACCATAGCCAAATACATTTAAACTCAGTTTTTCACAATTCCTGACATTTAATCCTAGTAAAAATTCCCTGTCTTAGGTCAGTTAGGATCACCACTTTATTTTAAGAATGTGAAATATCAGAATAATAGTAATAAATAATATGCCATTTAGCAGACGCTTTTATCCAAAGCGACTTACAGTCATGTGTGCATACATTTTTACGTATGGTAGAGGGAATTATTTCTTTCAGCTTTTATTTCTTTCATCACATTCCCAGTGGGTCAGAAGTTTATATACACTCAATTAGTGTTTGGTAGCATTGCCTTTAAATTGTTTAACTTGGGTCAAATGTTTCGGGTAGCCTTCCACAAGCTTCCCACAATAAGTTGGGTGAATTTTGGCCCATTCCTCCTGACAGAGCTGGTGTAACTGAGTCAGGTTTGTAGGCCTCCTTGCTCGCACACGCTTTTTAAGTTCGGTCCACACATTTTCCATATTATTGAGGTCAGGGCTTTGTGATGGCCAATCCAATACCTTTACTTTGTTGTCCTTAAGCCATTTTGCCACAACTTTGGAAGTATGCTTGGGGTCATTGTCCATTTGGAAGACCCATTTGCGACCAAGCTTTAACTTCCTGACTGATGTCTTGAGATGTTGCTTCAATATATCCACATAAATCTTCCTTCCTCATGATGCCATCTATTTTGTGAAGTGCACCAGTCCCTCCTGCAGCAAAGCACCCCCACAGCATTATGCTGCCACCCCCGTGCTTCACGGTTGGGATGGTGTTCTTCGGCTTGCAAGCATCCCCCTTTTTCCTCCAAACATGGTCATAATGGCCAAACAGTTTTATTTTTGTTTCATCAGACCAGAGGACATTTCTCCAAAAAGTACGATCTTTGTCCCCATGTGCAGTTGCAAACCGTTATCTGGCTTTTTTATGGCGGTTTTGGAGCAGTGGCTTCTTCCTTGATGAGCAGCCTTTCAGGTTATGTCGATATAGGATTCGTTTTACTGTGGATATAGATACTTTTGTACCTGTTTCCTCCAGCATCTTCACAAGGTCCTTTGCTGTTGTTCTGGGATTGATTTGCACTTTTCACACCAAAGTACGTTCATCTCTAGGAGACAGAACGCGACTCCTTCCTGAGCGGTATGATGGCTGCGTGCTCCCATGGTGTTTATACTTGCATACTATTGTTTGTACAGATGAACGTGGTACCTTCAGGCATTTGGAAATTGCTCACAAGAATGAACCAGACTTGTGGAGGCCTACAATTTCTTTTCTGAGGTCTTGGCTGATTTATTTTGATTTTCCCATGATGTCAAGCAAAGAGGCACTGAGTTTGAAGGTAGGACTTGAAATACATTCACAGGTACACCTCCAATTGACTCAAATGATGTCAATTAGCCTGTCAGAAGCTTCTAAAGCCATGACATCATTTTCTGGAATTTTCCAAGCTGTTTAAAGGCACAGTCAACTTAGTGTATGTAAACTTCTGACCCACTGGAATTGTGATACAGTGAATTATAAGTGAAATAATCTGTCTGTAAACAATTGTTGGAAAAATTACTTGTGTCATGCACAAAGTAGATGTCCTAACCAACTTGCCAAAACTATAGTTTGTTAAAAATAAATTTGTGGAGTGGTTGAAAAACGAGTTTTGACTTCCGACTTCGACTGTACTTACTGAAGGACTTTTCACCACTTTATTACGTCCAATTGATCATTCGTACATGTGCAATCTTGGTTAGTAAAATAATACATTTCTCTACTAATAATGTTATTTCAGACAGTAATGGGAGATATTTAATCATAACTGGCACCATTTGGCACACACCTGATTAATGGCGCTGGAGAAAATGGCTGCCGTTTTACAGCCCTCTAACCAATTGTACTATTATGTGTGTTTTTTCGCGTTATTTGTAATTTATTCTGTACATAATGTTTCTGCCACCGTCTCTTACGACCAAAACTAGATTCTGGATATCAGGACAGCAATTACTCACCTCGTATTGGATGAAGATTTTTTCTTCAATGAGTCGGACGCGAAGGATATCCTACAAACACCCGACAAGGCCCAAATCCCCGTCATTCGCATGAGAAAGATACGGAGGTATCGTGGACATAGGTCGGGGTGCCTTGTAAGGATCCGACGTCGAGCGAGTAAACTGCCTCTTCCATCAATCCTATTAGCCAATGTTCAATCATTTGAAAATAAATTGGACGACCTATGATTAAGGTTATCCTACCAACGGGACATTAAAAACTGTAATATCTTATGTTTCACCGAGTCGTGGCTGAACGACGACATGGATAACATACAGCTGGCGGGATATACGCTACATCGGCAGGATAGAACGGCTGACTCTGGTAAGACAAGGGGTGGCGGTCTGTGTATATTTGTAAACAACAGCTGGTGCACAAAATCAAATACTAAGGAAGTCTCGAGGTTTTGCTCGCCTGAGGTAGAGTATCTCATGATAAGCTGTAGACCATACTATTTACCAAGAGAGTTTTAATCTATATTTTTCATAGCTTTCTATTTACCACCACAAACCGATGCTGGCACTAAGATTGCACTCAATGAGCTGTATAAGGCCATAAGTAAACAGGAAATGCTAATCCAGAGGCAGCGCTCCTAGTGGCCGGGGACTTTAATGCAGGGAAACTTAAGTCCGTTCTACCTCATTTCTACCAGCATGTTAAATGTGCAACCAGAGGAAAAAAAACTCTAGACCACCTTTACTCCACACACAGAGACGTGTAGAAAGCTCTCCCTCGCCCTTCATTTGGCAAATCTGACCATAACTCTATCCTCCTGATTCCAGCTTATAAGCAAAAACTAAAGCAGGAAGCACCAGTGACTCAGTTAATAAGGAAGTGGTCAGATGACGCAGATGCTAAGCTACGGGACTGTTTTGCTAGCACAGACTGGAATATGTTCCGGGATTCTTCCGATAGCATTGAGGAGTACACCACATCAGTCACTGGCTTCATCAATAAGTGCATTGATGGCGTCGTCCCCACAGTGACCGTACGTACAGTGAGGGAAAAAAGTATTTGATCCCCTGCTGATTTTGTACGTTTGCCCACTGACAAAGAAATGATTAGTCTATAATTTTAATGTTAGGTTTATTTGAACAGTGAGAGACAGAATAACAACAAAAAAATCCAGAAAAACGCATGTCAAAAATGTTATAAATTGATTTGCATTTTAATGAGGGAAATAAGTATTTGACCCCTCTGCAAAACATGACTTAGTACTTGGTGGCAAAACCCTTATTGGCAATCACAGAGGTCAGACGTTTCTTGTAGTTGGCCACCAGGTTTGCACACATCTCAGGAGGGATTTTGTCCCACTCCTCTTTGCAGATCTTCTCCAAGTCAATAAGGTTTCGAGGCTAACGTTTGGCAACTCGAACCTTCAGCTCCCTCCACAGATTTTCTATGGGATTAAGGTCTGGAGACTGGCTAGGCCACTCCAGGACCTTAATGTGTTTCTTCTTGAGCCACTCCTTTGTTGCCTTGGCCGTGTGTTTTGGGTCATTGTCATGCTGGAATACCCATCCACGACCCATTTTCAATGCCCTGGCTGAGGGAAGGAGGTTCTCACCCAAGATTTGACGGTACATGGCCCCGTCCATCGTCCCTTTGATGCAGTGAAGTTGTCCTGTCCCCTTAGCAGAAAAACACCCCCAAAGCATAATGTTTCCACCTCCATGTTTGACGGTGGGGATGGTGTTCTTGGGGTCATTGGCAGCATTTCTCCTCCTCCAAACACGGCGAGTTGAGTTGATGCCAAAGAGCTCCATTTTGGTCTCATCTGACCACAACACTTTCACCCAGTTCTCCTCTGAATCATTCAGATGTTCATTGGTAAACTTCAGATGGGCATGTATATGTGCTTTCTTGAGCAGGGGGACCTTGCGGAGGCTGCAGGATTTCAGTCCTTCACGGCGTAGTGTGTTACCAATTGTTTTCTTGGTGACTATGGTCCCAGCTGCCTTGAGATCATTGACAAGATCCTCCCGTGTAGTTCTGGGCTGATTCCTCACCGTTCTCATGATCATTGCAACTCCACGAGGTGAGATCTTGCATGGAGCCCCAGGCCGAGGGAGATTGACAGTTATTTTGTGTTTCTTCCATTTGCGAATAATCGCACCAACTGTTGTCACCTTCTCACCAAGCTGCTTGGCGATGGTCTTGTAGCCCATTCCAGCCTTGTGTAGGTCTACAATCTTGTCCCTGACATCCTTGGAGAGCTCTTTGGTCTTGGCCATGGTGGAGAGTTTGGAACCTGATTGATTGATTGCTTCTGTGGACAGGTGTCTTTTATACAGGTAACAAACTGAGATTAGGAGCACTCCCTTTAAGAGTGTGCTCCTAATCTCAGCTCGTTACCTGTATAAAAGACACCTGGGAGCCAGAAATCTTTCTGATTGAGAGGGGGTCAAATACTTATTTCCCTCATTAAAATGCAAATCAATTTATACCATTTTTGACATGCGTTTTTCTGGATTTTTTTGTTGTTATTCTGTCTCTCACTGTTCAAATAAACCTACCATTAAAATTATAGACTGATCATTTCTTTATCAGTGGGCAAACATACAAAATCAGCAGGGGATCAAATACTTTTTTCCCTCACTGTACATACCCCAACCAGAAGCCATGGACTACATTGTGTGCTCGTCTTGGTCTCATACAATTTAAGTTTTTCCAAATCCAGATTGTCTGAAATATATCCATATGTAAATGATGAGTGTGATAGATGTAATGTCTGTAATGTAATGTGGTCCTCTGTAGCTCAGCTGGTAGAGCACGGCGCTTGTAACGCCAAGGTAGTGGGTTCGATCCCCGGGACCACCCATACACAAAAATGTATGCACGCATGACTGTAAGTCGCTTTGGATAAAAGCGTCTGCTAAATGGCATATTATTATTTATTATTATGTCTCACCATGTGACCTTAGTCACATGTTCATTCAATGCTCTAAACTACAAAATTACTGGAATTCTATTTTTAAAATTGTATCTGAGGTGCTTGAAATTAACCTGCAGCCATGTCCCTTGATAGCTGTTTTTGGTGTTCCAGAAGACTTGTTTTCCTTGGACCCCAAACATGCCGATATTGTTGCTTTTACATCCTTATTAGCTCGACGTAGAATTCTTCTCCAGTGGAAGTCTGCTCAGCCCCCCTCTACTTCTCAATGGCTCAACGATGTAATATTCTTCCTAAAGCTTGAGAAAATTAAGTATTCTCTTCGGGGTTCCAATGATACATTTGTTAGAACATGGCAACCATTTATATCATACTTTAATGGCTTGCAGAGGCTCCCCTCTGATGAGATGCTTTAATGTTTCCCAGTAGGTATTCCCATTAGTTATTATATAATAGGTACAGTCATCAATATAATATTATTGAGAATTGAGGTGGGTGGACTGAGGTAGGGCGGAGAGGTAGGGAAGGGACTGGGGGGTTGGGTGGATGTGTTGTGTGGAGGAAGGGATGGGGGGGTGGGATATGGTAAAATCTTTGTACTTACATTGATGTAAAAAATAAAAATAAAAAATGTACATTTTGTAAAACTTGAATAAAAATATATACAAAAAATATAATAATTTATTCAAAAATGAAAGAGAAGCAAGAGAGAGAGGGAGCGAGATAGCTAGCTATATTTCTCATAGTATTTTTTTCACTTTCACTTGCTTATCTAGCGAATGCAGCTAGCCAGTTTAGCCTACTCAAACACCCTAGCTGGCTAGCTGGCTATGGCTATTCCACACAGAAACTCTTCCAAGTCAAGGGAAGCTTTTGGTTTTATTAATTTATTGCCACCGAGGCCCGCCGGTGTAACTGCTAAACTGCTTGCTGACTGTACACTGCATGATTGTAGCGGGTTTACTAATGCGTTAATTCTAGTTGCTATGTTGACTATGACATTAACTAATATGGTGACAACGACGTAGCGGTTAGCGGTTATGTGTAGCGGTTAGCGGTTATGATATGAAGGTTTGGCTTGGAAAGGTTTTTTCACCTGGTCACAGACAACTGATGTGTTGTGAACTGAAGTCCACAAGCGAAGGGAAAATGTGAGAGGAGGAGATTGAGTTGATGCAAGAAGGAATACAACGAGCAAAGTGATCATGCTGTTTGTATGCGGCTTCTATGAAAGTAAACTGTGTTTGCATGTGATCAGAGGTGTATTCATTCCACCGATTCTGCTGAAAAACGTTTCTTAAACGGAAGCAAACGGAAGGAAACGGGGATAAACATACCAGAATTTGTCCAATAGAAACTTGTTTGCAAATGTTGGACTAATGATTACTCCCTAGATCAGCTAGATGCAGGCAAGAGTGTGCAAGGCGGTATTAAATTAGTCACTGTCTGTCTTCTTGATTATTTTTCATTTTTCTCTCGACCTGTGCACCTACGTTGTAAACTTTAATTACCATAGGCTAAATTGTAGCAACCTCATGATGGGTATAGGGAAAATTTGAGTATAATGTGTAATAGCCTAAACCTATCAATGTTTCATTGAGCTGGGTGAATGGAATATGAATATGAAAATAATCGTCCTCCATCTTAAACGGCACGGACCGCCACTCTACTGGAGTTAGAAAATAAACTCAGGTTTCATCTCCCTCTCTCTCTTTCCTCCCTCTCTCCCTCTCCCTCCCCCTCCCCCTCTCCCTCCCTCCCTCACTCCCTCCTTCCCTCTCTCCAGGTATGGACATCATCAACGGGGCTATAGAGAGCCTGGTGTCCTCCACAGGAAAAGAGGACTGGACCCCTGTCATACTGAGTGTGGCTGACGCCACCGTGGCTGTCATCAAGGAGAAGGCAAGTATCATCTTTTCTCCACTTAACTATGGATTATCTCTGACTCTCTTTACCACATTAATGATTTTCATTTGTTATCCATTTGGCAACTGCATGTGAAACAACAGATTCACATCTGGTCCGTCTGGACTGAAACCTACTGTAGATATTAATTTCATCTTAACCAACCTGGCTTGTCTTGCTTTAACCCATTGCCCTCATCATGAATAAAAACATGTCTACATTTCTACCTGAATATTCCCTATATTCTATAACTATTGGTCCCCTGGACAGGAAGAGGAAGAGGAAGTGATGGTGGAGTGCCGCGTGCGTTTCCTGTCCTTCATGGGAGTGGGCCGGGACATCCATACCTTTGCCTTCGTCATGGACTCTGGGAACCAGCACTTCCAGTGCCACGTGTTCTGGTGTGACCCCAACGCTGGCAGTGTGTCTGAGGCCGTGCAGGCTGCTTGTGTGGTGAGACTCCTACTCATACCTACTGTGTGTACAAAATACTGTATATATACAGACATTGTCTGCTTATCCTTTTTTCCTCATTCTTGCATATTTGAACAGACTGGGATATGGACATGATGTTAGGGTTGTGATTGAGGGTTAAGGTTGTGGTTGAGGCTACGGTTAGGGTTGAACCAGGACGTGGACATGAAGCTAGAGTTAGTGTTACGGTTGTGGTTGACTTAGACTCTGATGTACTTTCCTCTCCCCTCTTCCTCCTCAGCTGCGTTATCAGAAGTGTCTGGTGGCACGCCCCCCCTCCCAGAGAGCTGGCTCCTCCTCCCCGCCCCCCGACTCGGTGACGCGCCGGGTGACCACCAGCGTGAAGCGTGGCGTCCAGTCTCTCATAGACACTCTGAAAACAAAGAAAACGTCCTCAGAACTGCCTCAGCAATGACAGACAGCTCACTGACCACACCCCCTACCCCAGCCCCTGACTCTGTCACTCACACTATCGCCAAGACTACGACCTACAACCACGCCTAACCAATACCAGCCATGGTAACCAACGATGTACATACATGTTAACTTAACACCACTGGGCAGACCAAAGGAGGAATGGATCTGGAAATGTATATCTGCTCAAAATAATAAAAGTGAACTAATCTGCAGAAGAAGAAGAGGAGGAAGGCCAAGCTATAGCAGAATGAGGTGCTGTTGATTTGTGTCATCACTAGTGGAACTTTCCATTGAGCTTGGAACTCTTCTGTGTCATAGCGAGACTTGCCTACTTTAGCCAGACCACACCTGTCCTCACCGGGCACTTCTTAGTCTTGTGGAGTATTATTACTACTGAGCTGTATGGAGGATGAAGCCGATGTCACACGAAGCATTCTGGGCACAATTGATGTTGCTTGCAACTCTGACCCAGTTGTCATGTCAACACAGCTGTAACTGCTGCTGCAAACCGCAACAAAAGAGACATGCCAAATGTCCGAAAAATTGGCTAGTCATGGTTTATGTACATGCTCTGGCAGTCAATAAATGTAATTTTAAAAGTGAACCCAGACCTTTCTCTGTCCAGTTTCAACTGAAATTGTCCAACATGAACTGCGCTAGCTAGGTTAGCTCGTCGCTAGCTTGGTAAAACATAGCCCTTGATCATGACTCTCAGTTCCATTACATTATACATAAGAGTCATTAGACGAAGGCGTCTTCTGTACGGGGGAGTTTTGTTAAGAGCCCCGACGCTCAAATCTGAACATTAACACGAGTCGCTTGCGGTACGGTTTTGGAAGCATAAGGACCTTATCTTTCATATCAGCGAGAAATAATTTTCAAAAAACTAAAGGTTAAATTGATACACACCTCGATAGGGCTAGGGTTACGACACAGCCATTTCTCGATGTTACAGCGCTTGTTTACGGAAAACAGATGGAAGACAAGAGGCGACCACCTGTGCTAATTAGCTATCTAGCTTGCTCCGAACACCCATGTGTAAGGGTAACTCTGGAAGTGTAGCGGAAGTGTAGTTTCGTTGGATGGAGGCACCATAGCTGTATGGATGTGTGCAAAATTGCTACAGTAAGTGTATATTTTTATTTGAAGGATTCTTTCTCACTGATGAAAGATAAGGGCCATTTGTTTTCGAAAGCCGCATCGCAAGCGATGATTATCGACGTTTCTAAACGTTAAAACAGTGTTGGGATTGTAGTTAACATGAGCCAGTCATGGGCGAAGCGAATGGCTGAAAACTTTAGGGAGAAGGCAGAATGCCGCCTAGAGTTTGAGAGCTAGGTAAAATATATTTTGCAAGAGGCAACATTTTGGCTAGCTAGCTAAATTGTACAGACAGCCTTTTGTCTATATCGATGCTGTTTCAATATCAAACGTTTGGATAAACAAATCATTTATGTAACCATGATGTGATGTATAACAAGATTGGATGAAATTGCATCCAAATTGCTTCCTGTGACACAGGCTTTAGACTACTACTGAGACACACTGGACATACTGTACCTGAGAAAAATAACCAATCCCCATTGAGTGTTGGCTTTGTTGCATCAGGAAGCCCATACTGAATGTCTGATCGTTTCTCTTTATCCATCCCCTTTTTTCTACTCATTGGGCACAGTGAGAGCAGCCCTGTTCCCATCGCAGTGCCAAACTGAGTAGCATTCCAGAACGGGACCCACACACACACAAGGGTCTCTTTAAGATGTCTGTCTCGTTGACGTGGAAACGGGACATGCTTATGGTAAAAGCCGATCACTACTGACAAGGCCACTGACCAATCGCCGCCATCCAGCTGCTCTACCCGACCTGGTAACCTTTGAGCCGCAGACTCCAACAGAGATGTGTCATGTGACGGACTATACAGCCATGATGTCGTAGCAGAGACAGGAAGTGTACAGAACATGGGAACCAATGTATTCCATTCCATCTGGCTCACATAACGGACTGAACCAATGTCTCCCTTGAGGAGGGGTGCTCGGATTGTAAAGTAATGATTGTACCCCAGGTTGGAGATGAGAGGGGAGAGGTTAGAGAGAGGAATGGGGTGCTGTTGGTATTTCATGTGTCTGTAATCTGAATGTGAGTGTAGAGATAGAGATGGGTCATCATTGGGGAGAGAGGTTACTGAGGAGGGTGTCAATATGGACAGATGCTCTGCACAAAAGCCTAACCCCACCAGACGATCTACACCTGTCCCCACTCACACACACACACACACACGTTCACCCAGCTATAGAGAGCTGACCGCCCACCTTCTCCTTTAGAACCCAGGTACACCTCTGTACACTCTAACTCAACTCTGTGAATGCAATCCACTCCAACGTAAATACATACGTGAAAATAGTGTGATTCATGTGCTCTGTTCTTCACTCATCTCTACACCATGTAATTGTAATCTGTTGTGAAAATAAATGCATTACCAAAACAAGGGAAGGTCTTGAAAGTGCAGGTTTATTTTCTCATGTAATGGGTCAAGTCATTGAAGTCATGAAATCATATATTTGGTAATTGGCACTACTGTAAAAATATACAATTACTGTATATTTGAGATATGGCATACTTGTTTTATGACACACGAAAAGCATTAGTGAAATTACTTTAAAGGTACTTCATTGTTTTTGCTTTATATTCATTGCAAAGTAAAACTATAATACTGACAGCACTATGGACACTGTGTGTGAATGTAACTTGCGTGTGTATATATATATGTGTGTGTGTGTGTGTGTGTGTGTGTAACATGTCTTCTATATTTCAGTGTATGGTAGTGTGTTTTTTGTCTTTAGTAATTGAGTGTGTGTCTGTGTGTATTTGCCTGAAGTATTGTCAAAGCCAGGGGCGAGCGTGTTTGACGACAGGCTTTTCGTTGACACTACCAGAGGACTTGACCAGGAGCACCTGGGGGGGTGAGGTCTTCCACTGGTAGTAGGCCAGGGTGGGGTTGGACCTCTGGGGGGACGGAGGGAGGTTCTGGATCTGTCTGGCCGGGGGGGAGTACCCAGGGAACAGGACCGGGGGCAGGGTGAGGGCTACGGGGCGCAGCACCTCCTGACGACCCTTAGGGGGACCGGGGTTGACCAGGGGGGCGGAGGGGGCTGTGGTGGAAGGGGCAGCAGGGGGGTTGGTGGCGGTGGGCGAGTGGCGGTTGTTGTATGCGGCTGCAGTGTTGATGAGGCGGGTCAGACTCTTCCTGGAGGGGATGGAGGCGGGGTTAGGGCCGGAGTAATGGGAGGTGTAGGAGGTACTGTTGGAGAGGGAAGGGTTGGGAGGGCGTCGGCGAGCAGGCTTGGCTTTACCTAGAGGACAGAGATAGAGGAGGAGGGGGATGGCGGAGTGTGAGAGAGAGGAATTAGGCGAAAGGAAGAGATGGAGAAGAGAGTGAGTGAGATAGCGCTTGGCCTTTGGACTAGTACGACATAGAAAGAGCTGTTGAGTAGACGTGTGTTAGGAGTGAATCTGTGTGTGTGTGAACGAACTGACCTCGTTGCAACAGACCTCCATTGGTCGACCCCACCGTAGGGGCGGAGCTACTACCCTTGGTCTCACGGTTCAGGAACTCCATGACTCTGGATTGGCTGCTGGCGGTGGCGTGTGGGCGTGTATTAGCTGAGCGGCCGTGACTGATTGGTGCCTGGTGGGTCTGTCGGCCACGCCTCTCCTTCCTGGTTGGATTGTTGGAATCGATCCCGTCCAATAGGCCCGTGGCTGCTGCCCTGGCAAGCACTTCCTGTGCAGACTCGATCTCTTCCAGGTCGGGCTGTCAGGAAAGGAACATGGAGAGAGTTTAAACCATGTGATCATTTTACGGCAAAAGAGGTTGGATATACAGTACTTTGCAATGCAAACAGAGTCTATGCAATGTAAAGATGAGTGTTTTATGAGCACCAAGTAATCTGTAAATAGTACTTTAGAGAGGAGAGAGAGGCACCATGTCCTTTCTTCCTGCTGCAGGGTCACCTGCTGTCACAGCACCAACCCACACAGCTCTCCTCTCCCCACCAACTGAATAATTCACACTTCCTGAGAGAATGTGAGGGTGTGTGGTGTATGTGAGTGTTTGTGTGTGTGTACATTTGAGTTGTTGTGCAGATGTGTACGGGAGGGTCTTTTGGGGTTACACTGACTGTGTTGATGCTAATTCACACAGACAGGGGGCGCTGAATTATTCAACAGATTCTCTCCCTCCCCCTCTCCTCCTTTACCTCCCTTTCTCCTCTTCTCTCCTTCCTCAATCTCACATCCGCCCCATCTCCCCTCACTTCTGTTCAAGCCTCTTAAAATAATTTTACATTTTAGTCATTTAGCAGACGCTCTTATCCAGAACGACTTACAGTTAGTGAGTGCATACATTTTTTATACTGGCCCCACATGGGAATCGAACCCACAACCCTGGCGTTGCAAGCGCCATGCTCCACCAACTGAGCTACAGGAGGCTACAAATCATCCTCTCTACCTGGGCACACTACTAAACTTGTGTGCAGCAACAAACCCCAAACACCACCATACACAACATAGGTCCTAAACAACCATATTCTACGTACCACAAACTGTTTGACCCAGTTCTGCCATTCTCACCGCACCTCTGATAACTAGGCAGAATTTAAACTCCCACCTCTGCTGTGCAATTCTACTTGCCTACTTACAAGCTAAAAGAAACCCGCACATAATTCTAAATTCTGTCTGTGTATGACACAACTCTAACCGTCTCTCTATATGGGGACATTTAAGAGCACTGCAAACCTGTGATGTGATGTGGACAGTCCCACTGCAGGAGTCCAGAGTCCAGACACATCACAGTCTCAACACAGAGTTTATTGTCCCTAGCTGTTCTTGTATGAAAACCTCATAAAATGATTTTACTGGGCCCAATGTGACGCCCGCTCCCAGTGAAATTGCATTCCCACACTTATCTAATTGCTATTTTTACGGCGCTTTTCAGAGTGCCACAATAACTTTTGATTAGCTGAGTTTATTGGAGGTGGAAAGAAACCTGTTTGAGGTGCTATTACGGCAGTTTGATTATCTTTTCATGCCTGTCTGTGGAGGTATAAATGTGATGGCTGACAGGGGGATGAACAGATGCTGCTTTGACGGATGGAGGGGGGGAGAGAGAGAGAGCACTCCGTCACACCCTGAGAGAGAGGGAGAAAATTGCTTAATAATCCAGTGTGTCGTAAACGGTAGAGTAGAGCAGGTTTCATTATGTGGAGGAATATCCTAAATGTGGCCATGCTTGGTAATTTGGATTATAGGGGCCTGTGTGGCCGACCGTGGGTCCATAAGCAGCCAAGCAGCAAGCTAGGTAGGCAGGCAGGAAGCTAGGCTAGCGGTACGGTGGCTGTGGCTCTGTGAAAGTAGCTGCTCCATCATCATTACTCCACTGCACCACACTTAGCAGCTAAAGCCCAGTAAAGCACAGCTAAGCTGCCGTGACTGAAGTCTCACTTAAGACCCACCTACAGAGGGAGAGAGAGTAGAGAAACTGCAGGAGAGAATGGGATGGAGAGAAACTGCAGGAGAGAGTGTGATGAAGAGAAACTGCAGGAGAGAGAACGAGGGAGAGAGGAATGTGTGAGAGTGGTTAGTGTGAGAGAGATCGACATTGCATGAGAGATTACATGAGAGAGAGACTGTAAGACAAAAAGAAAGAGTTTGGTTTAATTGATGTGAAAGAAGAAGACAGGAACAGCATTGAGGGAATGGGAGATAGAAAATAGACGAGAGACTGAGGAGAACAGAGAGAAAGACATCTCCACTCTTCCACATCAACATAGACAGCCAAGTCAATCATCATAATACTCTCAGAAAATATGACGGCATTGAACTGAATCCCCCCAAAAATGATGACAGAATTGAACTTAAGCAGATATCAACATACACTTCCTCTTCCATAGGGTTCTCTGGATGAGAACCTCCTGGCAGTACCATGCATTATAGTATTCAGTACACAGCACATGATGTGATTTCTGATCATGTATGACACATTTACACTTTGGTCTGTACTGTCTGTCACTCTGGTTCTACTTCTTACAGCTACAGTACAAAGAACATAGAGAATGAAAGACGAAACGGAGCATCTCCTACTGGACGTGTGTGTGTGTCTGTGTGTGTGTGTGTGTGTGTCTGTGTGTGTGTGTGTGTGTGTGTTTAACTATACTTGTGGGGACCAGAAGTCCCCACAATAATTGTAAAATAACAAACATTTGACCAACTGGGGACATTTTGTTGGTCCCCACAAGGTAAAATGCTATTTCAAGGGAGTTTAGGGTTAAGGTTAGAATTAGTGTTAGGGTTGAAATTAGGTTTAGGAGCTAGGGTTAGTTTTAGGGTTAGGGTTAGGAGCTAGGGTTATGTTTAGGGTTAGGGTTAAGGTTTTCGGGTTAGGGGTTAGGGAAAATAGGATTTTGAATGGGACTGAATTGTGTGTCCCCACAAGGTTAGTTGTACAAGACTCTGTGTGTGTGTGTGTGTGTGAGTGTGTGTGTGTGGACCAGACTGTAGCTAAGTGCTCAGCCTCTGTATTGTCATTAGATAGGTTCTGACTGCTCTACAGTTCTTCTATAGCAGCCCTGCTCTCTCTCTCTCTCTCTCCAAAACAGCCCTCTTCTTTCATCTCCCTCCTTCCTCCTCTCAACCTCTCGTTCCGGTCACCCATTCTCAGGTCTGTCTTCTTCCTCTGATCCTTCCTTCACCCTCTTCTCTCCTTCATTCTGATCTCCTCTCCCCCTCCTCCTCCCCCTCTCCAACTGCTGCTCTGCTCTACCTTCAAGGCTGTACATGTCTGTCTTCATGACCTCAATGCTGATCTTTTCACCTTCAGATCTTCCTCTTTCTCTCTCTCTCTTTTACCATCATCTCCTCTTCTACCTCTTCCCTCGCTCTGCACTCTATCTCTTGCTTCCCTCAGGTAGTAGATGGAAAGACGTCCTGCCGCCTATTTCTGTGCCCCAACACGCAGTCCTTCTAGCCTTCTGTTCTCTCCATCCTCACCCTCCCTCCTCTCGCTCCCCCTCGGTCTTCCTCTCAGGGGTATGACCTAGAACCTGTCATCTTCTCTGCTCTCAGTTTCACCTGATCTCAACTGAAGCTCTGCCTTTCCCTCTCTCACGCACACAGAGGCCATGATGTCAGCTTTCTGCTTACTCCCTGTCTCTCATTCAAACTGTCTTAACTCCCCCTCTGCCCTTCACCTCCCCTCCTCTCCCCTCCCCTTCACCTCCCGCCCCTCCTCTCCCCTATACCTCCCCTCCCCACCTCCCCTCCCCTTCACCTCAACTTCACCTCCCCTCCCCTTCACCTCCTGCCCCTCCTCTCCCCTATACCTCCCCTCCACCTCACCTTCACCTCCCCTCCTCTCCCCTATACCTCCCTCCTCTCCCCTTCACCTCACCCCTTCACCTCCCTCCTCTCCTCTCCTCCTCCCTCCTCCCTCCTCTCCCCTTCACCTCACCCCTTCACCTCCCTCCTCACCCCTTCACCTCCCTCCCTCCTCTCCCCTTCACCTCACCTCCTCTCCCCTTCATCTCACCCCTTCACCTCCCTCCTCTCCCCTTCACCTCACCTCCCCTCCACCTCACCTCCTCTCCCCTTCACTTCACCTCCCCTCCACCTCACCTCACCCTCCCTCCTCTACGCTTCACCTCCCTCCCTTCCTAAGCACCCAAAACCCTCTTTCCACCTGCCAAAACATCCAAAATGTTCTAGACTTTGTAAACTTCCAAACTCCTTCAGACACTCACAAGAGATGACAAGCATGTTCTCTTTTGTCAGTGTATTTTTCTTACATGAAGCAGGCTGCCTTTCTCAACCAAACTCTTCTCTGTCTGAATTCTTCTCTGTCTGGTTTGGGTGACTCATGGGGTTTTTTCTCCCTCTCTTCTTCCAGCTCTAAGAAAACAAACAAGTCTGCAGCCAAACATGTATACAGACAGTAGCGTTAAAATCCACCCTGTAGTGTTCAGCACTGAGGCTGGACTTTCCCTGTGTCTATAGAGTCTTGGGAGAGAGCACTCAATGCATTCTAGGAGCAGAGGGCTAAATCCGTTTCTCCCAGTGGCTCAGATGGGTGAGGACATTGGCCTTACTGCTGATGATAGTGGTGGGATAGTTATATGATAATAAACAGCACATTGGGTCTTCTCAGAGGGGAATACACAGTCTAGCTCAGTGGTCACCAACCGGTCGATCGCCAAGTCATTCCTAGTCGATCACCAAACATTTCCCTAGAAAAGCCAACGATAAAGCCTTGTGATCCTTTTTATTTTGTATTGGGCTGTTGGCAGTAGATGCACTTGATTCAGAAGCCCTGCGCGCCGGGTAGGCAAATTGTTCCCATTTTGAACCATATAATTTGTCTGAAGGGCGGACCAGGAGAGCTGTGGCTAAATCAAGTGTGCCTACTGCGCTGGCCAATCGGATAGCTCAAATCACCATGCCTACAGCTTCCACGAGCCCACAGCATACTAGCCTTTTAAAACCATGACCAGAGAGAGACTGTCAAAGAATACAGCAAAGAGCTGCTGTTTCTTATGAGTGAGCTCATGTTTAAGAATTTATTCTGCATGTCAACACTGTTTTTATTCAGCACTGTCGACACTGTTTTTATTCAACTCTGTCAACACTGTTTTTATTCAACTCTGTCGACACTGTTTTTATTCAACTCTGTCGACACTGTTTTTATTCAACTCTGTCAACACTGTTTTTATTCATCACTGTCAACACTGTTTTTATTCATCACTGTCAACACTGTTTTTATTCATCACTGTCAACACTGTTTTTATTCTTCACTGTCAACACTGTTTTTATTCATCACTGTCGACACTGTTTTTATTCAACTCTGTCAACACTGTTTTTATTCAACTCTGTCAACACTGTTTTTATTCATCTCTGTCGACACTGTTTTTATTCAACTCTGTCAACACTGTTTTTATTCAACTCTGTCAACACTGTTTTTATTCATCACTGTCAACACTGTTTTTATTCATCACTGTCAACACTGTTTTTATTCATCACTGTCAACACTGTTTTTATTCTTCACTGTCAACACTGTTTTTATTCATCACTGTCGACACTGTTTTTATTCAACTCTGTCAACACTGTTTTTATTCAACTCTGTCAACACTGTTTTTATTCATCTCTGTCGACACTGTTTTTATTCAACTCTGTCAACACTGTTTTTATTCAACTCTGTCAACACTGTTTTTATTCTTCACTGTCAACACTGTTTTTATTCATCACTGTCAACACTGTTTTTATTCATCACTGTCAACATTGTTTTTATTATTAGCAGCTCGTTGTGTTTATTTTAATATCGAGGAATATTTCACTTTCTCTGGTCATAGGAACAACATGACTTTGTGCATGAGGCAGAAATAATGTGACTGTGCCCCCTCTCTCTGGTCAGTCTCACCGGAGGAAAGGAGAGAGCAGGGACTGTGAGAGGCGGAAAGGAGAGAGCAGGGACTGTGAGAGGAGGAAAGGAGAGAGCAGGGACTGTGAGAGGCGGACCCCCTGCTGAGACTGTCCATCAGATGCAGGTACCATCAGTCCAGTAAAATAAAAAAGCAAATTATTTTAATTTATTCTCAGCTGTGCCTCGCAAGTGATACAACAACTGATCTATTTTGTTCGAGTTTTGAAATGGTCTGAGAAGAACAGTATTGGCAGGCCAAGCATAGCCAATGTGCTGTGATAATGTACTAGGCCTACTGCACAAACCTCATTCCTACATAACTGTTTTTATTAGGTTAATGTTGCATAGGCTTACATTTTGTAAGTCTTTTTTTGTTTGTTTTTATCTGAGCGGTAAATCTCGCTTTTTGACTGCGAAAGTGATCTTGACTCAGAAAAGGTTGGTGAATTACAAGTATCACAACAGGGGTCTGTCTTCACTCTCTCTCTCTCTCTCTCTCTCTGTCTCTCTCTCTCTCTCTCTCTCTCTGTCTCTCTCTCTCTGTCTCTCTCTCTCTGTGTCTCTCTCTCTCTGTCTCTCTCTCTCTCTGTCTCTCTCTCTCTCTCTGTCTCTCTGTCTCTCTCCCTGTCTCTCTCTCTCTGTCTCTCTCTCTCTGTCTCTCTCTCTCTCTCTCTCTCTCTGTCTCTCTCTCTCTCTGTCTCTCTCTCTCTCTGTCTCTCTCTCTCTGTCTTACCTCTCTGGTGAGTACAGCTAGGAAACAGCCGTTAGTTTCGTCTGAAGGATCCAGTCTGAAGAACGTACCCCCTGCTCTCTCCTCAGCTCGGCCCAGAGATGTGGGTAAGGAAGAGCTCGGCCTGGACAACACGCACGCACAGTCACACACAACGCATGCAGTGAGGGATACATGCACACACAGACACACAGACAGAGTTAATAAATGCACAAGTACTTCAGTGGCACAGGCCACAAGTCAATACAATCCCTACCAATAGTCTTAGGTATAGCTGTTTAAGCCTGGGGCTGTAGAGAACTGTTGGCCTGATGGAAAAGATGGCTTGATGGAGTAAAAGAGTCTAACTTCAAGAACAATATCCACACAGGGAAAACTATGCACGAGATAACGAGGAAAGAGTTTCTCTGTTTGGAGCTGATAATGATTTCATCTCTAATTGCAGTCCTTTAGGTCCTACCTGGGGTGCTAAAGTTTGAGAGACAGAGAGCTGTAGATAGGGAGGAAGGAGGTGAGCAATAGAGAGAGGGAGAGAGAGAAATTGAAATTGAATTGACAGAGACAGAGACAGAGACAGAGACAGAGACAGAGAGACAGAGAGACAGAGAGAGAGAGAGAGCGCGAGAGCGAGACTAACCTGAAGACTTGTAGTTTGGGTCCCTCAGTAGGCCCAGCCTGCTCCAGAGCTCTCCTCACCACCTCTTCATTCTCCTCAGGGTACGAGGAGCAGGTAGAGTACACCACCACCTGCACCTTGGGGACTGGAAACACGCGCGCACGCCAACACACACATGAGCAAACACACACTTTAAATAAATACACACCTACAGTATTAGCACACAGCCCCACTAGGCATATTAAATTAATATATCTCCAATGAAACAGAGCAGATGACGGCAAAAAGACGGCTAAGCCTAAAATTGTTTTTCACATTACACTGCACACAAAGCACTTTCCTCAAATGAAACAATCCCCACTAAAGGGCTTTGAAGCAGAGAATGCATAAATGTTATTTTTCTTTAAACAGTTCACGTATTAAGCATTTCTCATTTCATTCCACTGTTGCCTTGCACCAGATGTTGATTCCAGCCAAACATTTATTTGGCTGCTTGATTCCAGTCCTTTGGTCTGGAGTCCAAATTGGAGATTTTTGGTTCCAACCGGCGTGTCTTTGTGAGACACGGTGTGGGTGAACGGATGATCTCTGCATGTGTAGTTCCCACCGTAAAGCATGGAGGAGGAAGTGTTATGGCGTGGGGGTACTTTGCTGGTGACACTGTCTGTGATTTATTTAGAATTCAAGGCACACTTAACCAGCATGGCTACCACAGCATTCTGCAGCGATCTGGGTTGGGCTCAGTGGGACTATCATTTGTTTTTCAATAGGACAATGACCCAACACACCTCCAGGCTGTGTAAGGGCTATTCACCAAGAAGGAGAGCGATGGAGTGCTGCATCAGATGACCTGGCCTCCACAATCCCCCGACCTCAACCAAATTGAGATGGTTTGGGATGAGTCGGACGGCAGAGTGAAGGAAAAGCCTCCAACAAGTGCTAAGCATATGTGGGAACTCCTTCAAGACTGTTGGAAAAGCATTCCAGGTGAAGCTGGTTGAGAGAATGCCAAGAGTGTGCAAAGCTGTCATCAAGGCAAATGGTGGCTATTTGAAGAATCTCAAATTCTTTGGTTACTACATGATTCCATATGTGTTATTCCATAGTGTTGATGTCTTCACTATTATTCTACAATGTAGAAAATAACAAAAAAATTAAGAAAAACCCTTGAATGAGTAGGTGTGTCCAAACTTTTGACTGGTACTGTATGTGTGCTGTTACAATATTCAAAAAGAAAATACTTGTAAACATCAAAAGAGATGCAGAACCGCCAGTCAACGTGCCAACAGTTGGGTCGATAGCCATCTGCCATTCATTAACGGCCCGTTAGAGAGGATCTGCCGCTGCTGGCAAAAACATTTGAGCCCGATCAATGACCATGTGATTAGAGAAGCTGGGTTTCCGTCGCGCATGCACGCACGCACACACACACACACACACACACACACACACACACACACACACACACACACACACACTCCCCCCCGATTAACATAATCCAGCCCACACAGAGTTCATACAATAAGACATGAATACTGGTTGGGTTTGCTGTGTTTCTTCAAGCTGGCTCTTTAAACCAGCCCTGTGTGTGTGTGTATGAGGGAAAGGGCACATCATTGGGAAGGTTACTGAGTTGTTGTGTTGTAGCTAACAGGAGAGTCATGCTGACCGGACCAGGAAATATTAGCATTTCTAATTAAGACTTAGAGCCTCTCAGAGGGGAACTCTAATTGCAAATGAGATTAGATCATTTGTGAGAGAGAGGGCGTGTGTACGCACACACGCACACATAAACACTATCTCTTTCTCTGTAGGTTCTCACACTCACACTTCAGGGCATGGACGATGTCTCTCTTCTGCTGGGCCACCAGTGTGTCCAGCTTGGTCTGGGCTATGGAACCCTGGGACAGGTCCTGGAGCAGGTCTGTGTCTGAAACAGAGATGTCTTTACACTTCTGCTCATCTACAATCTAACTTTGGTTGATTTTTGATTAAGTCAAAGCAAATTCAAGTGTAAGCTGTACCTGTGTTCTCCTGCAATATGAACTCAACAGGGTTGAGGGTATGATTAGGGGTCTAGGTGGTAATCTGGAGGGTATAGGGGTGTAAACTGGAGGGTATAGGGGTGTAATCTGGAGGGTATAGGGGTGTAGTGTGTTGGGGTATGTGAAGCAGTACCTCCGTTTTCCTGCAGTATGAATTCAACAGGGTTGCTGACTGCAGACACGGAGCACTGGGGGGTCAGCAGGATGACCCGGACCCGCTGGAGCCTCAGGTCACATGGGTCCAGAGACAGGAAACTCACAGGGATCAGCTTCACGTCTGACCAGACAAACTCAAACACTCAGACACACATATACAGTAAGTCTGTAGCATGAACCAACCCACATTGGGACTCAATAACATGCTCCCAAGAACACAACAGACGCGTCTTTTATCCAAAGCGACTTACAGTCATGCGTGCACACATTTTACGTATGGGTGGTCCCGAAAAATTTACCAACAATTCTGCCGTTGCAAGCGCCATGCTCTACCAACTGAGCTACAGAGGACCACAACCATATCGTGCCAACAGTATAAACTTCTATGGAAAGTAGCTAGCAACAGTTGACTCACACACACACACACACACACACACACACATACTCTTGCAGGCCATATTGGCAAGGACCCCCTGTAGCTCCTCCCTCTGGGCGGGTGGGCGGTCGCCAACACAGACTAACACTTTTGATTGGCTGTTGCCATGGGCGACCAGGGAGGCGGTGTGTGACACGGTAAGGCCGGAGGTGGAGCCAGCCATCAGGACGTCCCCCTCTGGGGGCAACAGGGGGCACACCACACAGGGACCAACACTACACGACTTATCCTAGAGAAGGGTGGGTGAGAAGGGGTAGAGAGGGGAGGGGAAAGATAGAAGGGAGAGAGTGAAAGGGGGAGACGGAAGGGGGAGGGAGAGAATGGAAAGAGAGAGGTAGGGTTACAACTTGACTACAGCCTTTTTCCACAAGAGAGAGAGAGAGAGAGAGAGAGAGAGAGAGAGAGAGAGAGAGAGAGAGAGAGAGAGAGAGAGAGAACAATGTGTGCAAGTAGACAGAGAGATTAATATGGAGATGTCCTTCAACCAACAGAGCCCCCCCTCTAGAGATAGTGCTGAACATAACAGAGCCAGCTAATTTGACTTTCTTTAGTTAGTGTCCATATCACAGTCTTTGGACGAAAAAAGAAAGAGAGGAAGAAGAGAGCAAGGACATTGAGAAAGGAAGGAGAGAGGGAGTGAGAGGAAGATGAGGAGAGAGGGGAAGTGATTCATTTAGCAGTGGTATTGAATGCTTAATTGAATTTGGCTTCGTAATCAAATTTCACTGTGCTTGTGCGGCATGGCGCTCAGAGAGGCTGTGGCAGGCAGCAGCTTGAGTTTATTGGACTAGAAATTAAAGTGAGACGCTTATAGCTCTGCAGCCATAGAATTAGTCATTAGAATACTCTCCCAGAAACAAGGAGGAGGGTTTTATTGAGTGCCACAAATGGGTATTGGGTACTCTGTATTCACAATGGATGGGGAAGAATTTGCATAGAAAAATTTACTTGGATTTATGGATGCAAGCTGATGTACAGTACAGCCATATTGTTCTTTAATTGTTTTGTTCAATGGCTGGCTTAGGATGGAGCCCTGGGATATGTCTGAAATGGCACCCTATGCTGGTCAAATGTAGTGCACTATATAGGGAATAGGTGCCATTTCAGACGCCGTCTTTCAGTAGTACCTGTATGATGAGCTTGTTGTCGCTGAGCAGCTTGGTGCGGTACAGGTCAGCTTTGAGCTGGTGGGGAAACACCAACATGTCCGCACAGTGGGGGTCCTGACAGAAGGACTGCCCTTCCAACTGCCCGACTGAATTCACCTGAGAGAATCCCCCTTGCTTCAGGACGCCGCACACCTCTTCAAAGCTGGGGGGAAGAGTGGAGAGGGGGAAGAGGAAACAGGGATGACAGGATGTGAGAGTCAATATAGCATGTAATATCCCTCTATGGCCTTTTAAAAGGCTTCTACCGCTGTGGTCACCTCTGGTAGTAATATGTAATATCCTGTGCGCGCACACACACACACACACACACACACACACACACACACACACACACACACACACACCACAGGTAACCTCAGAGTCTCAGGACTTGCTGAGGCTTGTTGCTGATTGGATCTGTCCACTACAACGAGATTTACACCCCACTGAATCAGGCTGTCTGGAGCAGTAGAAAGACACAGAAATACACCCACACACACCCTCTCAGACTTGTCATGGACCAACAACACCACCAATCTTGTCAAGAGGGCGCAACAGCATCTCTACTTCCTAAGGTGGCTGAAGTAATTCGGCATGCCGCTCCGGGTCCTCTCCACATACTACCGCTGCACCGTCGAGATTGTCCTGACCGCTTGCATCACGGCTTGGTTCGGGAATTGCTCCGTCCACGACCGCAAGGCCCTCCAGTGGGTGGTGAAGACAGCCCAGTACATCACTGGGACCGTGCTCCCACCCATCCAGAACATCTACTCGAAACGGTGCCTGAGGAAGTCCCGCAGCATCATCAAGGACCCCACGCACCCCAGCCACGAGCTGTTCTCTCCCTTACTGTCAGGCAGATGGTATCGGAACATGAGGTCTGATACCAACAGGCTCCGAGACAGTTTATATCTACAAGCCATCAGACCGCTTCTAGATAGAAATTGGACTGAGCACCTGCTCTGATTCTACGCACCTTAGTACACATGCACTCACTCATGCACACACCCACACAGACATACACACACACACACACATTCATGCTACACACATCACAACTGCTGCTACCAGACTCTTATTATACTGCTCAGTTTAGACACTTGCCCGCCATCCCCCCCTTCCCCACACGTGTAAATATTGTAGTATAAATTGTATCTTCCTGTATTATACTGAAGCTAAAATGTTTATTATATTCTACTGCCATTTACTTTACACTGAGTGTACAAAACATAAGGAACACCTGTTCTTTCCATGACATAGACTGACCAGGTGAATCCAGGTGAAAGCTATGATCCCTTATTGATGTCACTTGTTAAATCCACTTCAATCAGTGTAGATGAAGGGGAGGATACAGGTTAAAGAAGGATTTCTACGCCTTGAGACAATTGAGACATGGATTGTGTATGTGTGCCATTCAGAGGGTGAATGGGCAAGACAAAAGATAGAAGTGCCTTTGAACGGGGTATGGTAGTAGGTGTCAAGAACTGCAATGCTCAACAGTTTCCCATGTGTATCAAGAATGGTCCACCACCCAAAGACATCCAGCCAACTTGACACAACTGTGGGAAGCATTGGACATGTCCCACCCCACATTCTGAAATTGCATTTTTGTCCCCCCCAGAATGTGATACAAAACGAGGCAACGGTGTGCTTGCGGACACCTCCGAGCGGTCGGGTAGGCTATTTGGAGTGTTTATCCGACTGGATTAAAAATATATATAATTATAACAATTAAAACCAAAGTTGTGCCCCTGATTGGAGTCAACATGGGCCAGCTTCCTTGTGGGGGGGGGGATGCAACTCAATATTAGGAAGGTGTTCCTAATGTTTGGTATACTCAGTGTATGTTCGTATTGCTATCTTTTATTATGCTCCACAATCCAGAGCGGTTCGCCGCACTGCATCATGGTACAACAGTGTCACAGTACGGGCAAAAGCCAGGGTGACAAGTCTGCTGAGAACTGCGTAAAATAATAATTGACAAGCCCACCAACAGAACCTTTCTGGACAGCTACCACAAAAACATGCTGAGGATGGCAAACAAAATAGCAGAGGACTCTTCCCATGTGCTCCTGCTATCCAGAAAGCACTACAGACTCCCAAGTGTAAACTGGTCGGGTACAAAAACCATTTGAACAATAAGGAGGACTCACTCATTCGGGAACGTGCAATTGTTAAAAGTGATAAGTTAATGTAACTGTGTAAAACAATCATGGAATCATGGATATTGCAATTATAGGGTTGTGCAATAACATTATGCGCAATGCTCAGGGACATTGGACATTATGGGGATGTGTTATATTGAGTGTATTGGGGGGCACAGTTATTGTAATGGTGAAGAGAGGAGTAAGAGTCCTTAAGCTGTCATTTTTGTTTAGTTATTCATGAATTTGTATGTTTGATGTTGTCTGGACTATGCCATGTCTCTCACAGTGCGTTTTCTTGTACGTAAAGCATTTATCTGTGAAAAACAGACAAATAAATATATAATCTATGTCTCTCCTCCGTTCTCACACACACACACACACACACACACACACACACACACACACACACACACACACACACACACACAGACTATGGTTTAATGAAATGTCTGCATGGCAACTGGATCATAAACCATTGTTCAACACCCACAACCTCAGACCTATGTGTGTGTGCATACATGTGTGTGTGTGTGCATACGTGTGTGTGTGTGTGTGCATACGTGTGTGTGTGTGTGTGTGTGTGCCATCTGTGTGTGTGTGTGCTGACCTGCTTTTGAGTGTGTTGACCCATGCGTAGAGGGGCAGCCTGTTGGCTCTCTCCTGTTTCTTCCTTACAGCCTCAGGGAGGATGCAGTCGATGGTCAGGAGGTCATGTTTGATCCTACTGCGAGCCAGGGAGGCTGCCAGCTTGGTCTTAAACCTACAACACACACGGGAAGAGATGGTGTTTTGCTGAGAACTGAAGAGAGTGTATCACCCAACCACACGTACAGTATGGAATCTTATTCCAACAGTCACTCATACCCATCAGCCACATACCACAACAACACACAGACACACATACAGTACACCCCCCCCCCACCCCTTTCCCTCTTACCTGAGGAGGCAGTTCTCCACCTCCCTGACTTCCTGTACAAGCTCCTCCCCCTGGCATTCCCGAGGGAGGAACTTCCTGTCCTGGAAGTCGTAGAGCATCACCGCCACCAGACTCATCAGGTCATCAGGCTGGAGAAAGAACACAGAGTAGAGTTAGAATCCATAGATCAAACACACTTCAAAAGGCAACTGTATACTGTCAAGAAACGGAAAGCACAGCAGAGTTGGGATGGATAGAGAGAGAAGTTTTGCTTCAACAATCAACAGCACCAGAGTATCTATGGATAGAAATGTCACGCTCTAACAGTCAACTACCTGCAAAATCAGCCAAAGAGAGAAAACAACAGATACAGCATAGAATGGATAAAGCAGTTATTCTTCAACAGTTACCTGCCTACACTAGATTGAACATAGAGAGAGAATAGAACGAATTGACACGGTTCAACAATCAACATTCTTTATCATCAAACCCCAGAGATCGCTTAGACAGTAAGGATAATTCAATACTGCTATACACAGTAACTACCTTCAGAAACCCTGTGTCTCATCACAGTCGCCCCCTTAGAGATCATATCACTTTCATCTGTAATAACATCAAGGGAACAGTGAAGGCAGTTTGATGGATTTATTGATTAGGCTAAGTGATTGACAAAGTCGTGTAGCTCCTATGGGTGTTTTGGGCAGGTACCCAGCAGTCCCCAGTCCTCCACAGAGGCAGAGGTAGGGTGGTGGAGCAGCTTTGGGACGCCCTGCCAGGACCTGGTTCCTACCTCTTAATTCAACACAGCAGGAAGACGCACTCCATCTCTCCCTCTCACACTCTATCTCTACCACCAGCTTATCACCCTCTCTTGCTCATACTTTCACGTTCTATCACTCTATCCCTCCATCGCTCTATCCCACCCCTTTCTTCCTCTCTCTCCCTCCCTCCCTCTCTCTCTCTTTCTCCCTCCGGGGTCGAGGGACACAGATCACATTAGTGGCAGATGGTGTTGCTCGGCACCAACAGATTGCCATGGCATCGCTGTAAGGCTAATGGGGCGAGACGCTACGCTAGGCTAACGATAACTGCTAGTCTAAAGCACCAGCTCGTTATTCACTCACGGGCTTATAATCAGATTTTGGAAAGGTCGATATCAGAAACAGGTGCTGGGTCCATCCCTCTCTCCCCCTCATTTCACTGCATTCCTCTCTCCCTCCCTCCAGCATCACTTGCCCTCTACCAAGGTTAAACCCGAGGGAAAGAGATAAATTCCCCCGGTCGTCCGGGGTTGCCTGGCAACAGCATCCCGTGGCTGGAAGTAAACAAGTCTGTTGTGTTGTTGCGTCACCCCTGCTGTTATGCTGTGACATCAGGCCTTAACACCCAACACTGACCACTTAACACTGGACACTGGCCAGCTGAACACTGGACACTGGCCAGCTGAACACTGGACACTGGCCAGCTGAACACTGGACACTGGCCAGCTGAACACTGGACACTGGCCAGCTGATATGATGTTTTTATGGTATAATGATGTCATGTCATAGTATCGTGGGGAACAGGTTAGAGTTACTAGATAAGTGGTTAGGAGACAGGAAGTCTGCATTCCATTATGTCAAAGGATTATTACTGCCGCGAGCTGCCCAGTGACACAAGCCTACCAGACGAGCTAAACCACTTCTATGCTCGCTTCGAGGCAAGCAACACTGAAGCATGCATGAGAGCACCAGCTGTTCCGGATGACTATGTGATCACGCTCTCCGTAGCCGATGTGAGTAAGACTTTTAAGCAGGTCAACATTCACAAGGCCGCAGGGCCAGACGGATTACCAGGACGTGTACTCCGAGCATGTGCTGACCAACTGGCAAGTGTCTTCACTGACATTTTCAACATGTCCCTGACTGAGTCTGTAATACCAACATGTTTCAAGCAGACCACCATAGTCCCCGTGCCCAAGGACTCTAAGATAACCTGCCTAAATGACTACCGACCCGTAGCACTGACGTCTGTAGCCATGAAGTGCTTTGAAAGGCTGGTCATGGCTCACATCAACAGCATTATCCCAGAAACCCTAGACCCACTCCAATTTGCATACCGCCCCAACAGATCCACAGATGATGCAATCTCTATTGCACTCCACACTGCCCTTTCCCACCTGGACAAGAGGAACACCTACGTGAGAATGCTATTCATTGACTACAGCTCAGCATTCAACACCATAGTGCCCTCTAAGCTCATCACTAAGCTAAGGATCCTGGGACTAAACACCTCCCTCTGCAACTGGATCCTGGACTTCCTGACGGGCCGCCCCCAGGTGGTAAGGGTAGGTAACAACACATCTGCCACACTGATCCTCAACACGGGGGCCCCTCAGGGGTGCGTGCTCAGCCCCCTCCTGTACTCTCTGTTCACCCATGACTGCATGGCCAGGCACGACTCCAACACCATCATTAAGTTTGCCGACGACACAACAGTGGTAGGCCTGATCACCGACAACGATGAGACAGCCTATAGGGAGGAGGTCAGAGACCTGGCCGTGTGGTGCCAGGACAACAACCTCTCCCTCAACGTGACCAAGACAAAGGAGATGATTGTGGACTACAGGAAAAAAAAGAGGACTGAGCACGCCCCCATTCTCATCGACGGGGCTGTAGTGGAACAGGTTGAGAGCTTCAAGTTCCTTGGTGTCCACATCACCAACGAACTATCATGGTCCAAACACACCAAGACAGTCGTGAAGAGGGCACGACAAAGCCTATTCCCCCTCAGGAGACTGAAAAGATTTGGCATGGGTCCTCAGATCCTCAAAAAATTCTACAGCTGCACCATCGAGAGCATCCTGACTGGTTGCATCACCGCCTGGTATGGCAACTGCTTGGCCTCCGACCGCAAGGCACTACAGAGGGTAGTGCGTACGGCCCAGTACATCACTGGGGCCAAGCTTCCTGCCATCCAGGACCTCTATACCAGGCGGTGTCAGAGGAAGGCCCTCAAAATTGTCAAAGACTCCAGACACCCTAGTCATAGACTGTTCTCTCTGCTACCGCACGGCAAACGGTACCGGAGTGCCAAGTCTAGGTCCAAAAGACTTCTCAACAGCTTCTACCCCCAAGCCATAAGACTCCTGAACAGCTAATCATGGCTACCCGGACTATTTGCACTGCCCCCCCACCCCATCCTTTTTACGCTGCTGCTACTCTGTTAATTATTTATGCATAGTCACTTTAACTCTACCCACATGTACATATTACCTCAACTACCTCAACTAGCCGGTGCCCCCGCACATTGACTCTGCAACGGTACCCCCCTGTATATATAGCCTCCCTACTGTTATTTTATTTTACTTCTGCTCTTTTTTTTCTCAACACTTTTTTTGTTGTTGTTTTATTTTTACTTTTTTTGTTACAAATAAATGCACTGTTGGTTAAGGGCTGTAAGTAAGCATTTCACTGTAATGTCTGCACCTGTTGTATTTGGTGCATGTGACCAATACAATTTGATTTGATTTGATTTGATGTTTGGGATAGCATGAGTGATGGGCAGGATACTGACTTGGGGTAAAGAGTGATGAACATCAAAGACAGGGAGTGCCCATGGAGACTTACCAGATGTATGCCAGGAAGAGGGTAATAGAAGGTATATAAGGTAGAGTGTTTCCTTTGTTCAAGTTAGTTCGTAACAACAAGGGCAAAGCTCTGGTCATTGTTGTAACGAACCCGGTACCGATCATTAAACATTTGCATTAACTTTCTACAAAGTGTCTAACTATATTCTTGCATCCTTGATTACTTGAACACCCGAGAAACTCATCATAACACCAGCTGAACACTGGCTGTGATGGATGTGATGGACAAAGTCATTATAAAATGATGAGGTCTACAAATACAGAGGTCGCTGCTATGCATGATCTATCGTCAGGAGAATACTGTGCAGTTTTACTGCGTCAGTTCACCTCCTATGCTTTGTCTCTCTGGTCACTGCATGGTCACTTCACTCTATTTCCAGTCGCAGTGAGATCTAAGCTACATTTCTCTCTCCATTGCAATCAAATACACTCCAGACTTTAGTTCCCCTCTTAGAAAAAAGGGTTCCAAAAGGGTTCTCCGGCTGTCCCCATAGGAGAATCCTTTTTGGTTCCTGGTAGAATCCTTTTTGGTTCCAGGTAGAACCCTCTGTGGAAAGGGTTCTACATGGAACCCAAAAGAGTTCTACCTGGAACCAAAATGGTTCTACCAGGAAACAAAAACGGTTATTCAAAGGGTTCTCCTATGGGGACAGCCGAATAACCCTTTTAGGTTCTAGATAGCACCTGTTTTTTATATCCCCATCTCTCTCCTTCTTAGTTCTCCCTCGGCACCTCTCTCCTTCTCTTTCTGTCAAGGTTGAACTTTATAGATGCCAGGGGTGTAAAATGAGGTGAGAGTGCGTTCTAAAGAGAGCCTCCTTGTGTCTGGCCTTTATTGTCTCCTGGTGGGATGCAGAATAACGACCTGCCACCTCACCATGGAAAGACCCATTCATTCCAGGCAAGGCCATATTTTACACAGGTACTACTGCAAGTCTGTGTGTGTCATGTGTGTATGTGTGTATGTGTGTATGTGTGTGTGTGTATGTGTGTGTGTGTGTGTGTGTGTGTGTGTGTGTGTGTGTGTGTGTGTGTGTGTGTGTGTGTGCGCGTGTGTGCATGCTTGGCGCATGCGTGCGTGTGTGCTTCTAAATGCATTCCAGTTTGCCCTCACATTACCATCTCCGACATCTCTATTTTAAAATCACAAGCCTGTTTCTCTAAACTAGACCGGGGCAAAAGTACACTCAAATCCCCACCCAGACGCCAATCTTGATATACGGAAGTAGCGAGGCGTTGAGTAGCGAGGCGTTGTTTTACAGTGTAACTACCTCTCGGTTCATGGCTGTCGTGGGAACCTTCACTTTCCGTCTACACAGTGCACAGCTGATTGTATTGGGCTCACAGACCAGACAGCCACTCCCAGAGACAGACAGAGGAGGGATACGTATCGACCAGAATACACTCAGACCCGCTGAGCGGCGAGCACGCAGACACAGCACTGGGTAGCCCAGGTTGCCACGTATAGCATCCTGATCTCATCACTAATGGAGTGTTTTTGTTTGAGAAAAGCAATAAAGCAACAAACATCCGACTATCCGATTTATCCTGGTTCTCTCATATGTGCGGCACCAAAGGGAGTGATTGCGTTAATTAGGGGAGTTAACGTGACACAAATTGCTTTGTGATGTGATGAAAGGGGTAATATCAATATAGTAATCGGTATCACAGTTACAGATTAGTGGTATGAAAAGCAACCGGAGCTGAACAAAGAGTTTGTACAACAAGGAGAACAGCAGGACATGAATATTGAGAGCTCTGAAGTACCGCTGTAGAGTCAGGAAGTTAGTTACAGAAAGCCAAACCGGTTGAAACATATCTAGAACTTCCTCCTTCCTGGGTAAAGCTCTATTTTCACTCACCATTGGCTGAGAGAGATAAAAGCAGCTGTCAATCATGATGTCCTCCAGGAGCTCTTGGTCTGTGGGGGGAGGAGAAAAGATAATGTTTCAATAGTGTAACTCATGGACAGGTGAGTAAGATGTCATGAGAGAGAGAGAGAGAGAGAGAGAGAGAGAGAGAGAGAGAGAGAGAGAGAGAGAGAGAGAGAGAGAGAGAGAGAGAGAGAGAGAGAGAGAGAGAGAGAGAGAGAGAGAGAGAGAGAGAGAGAGAGAGAGAGAGAGAGAGAGAGAGATGAAGAAGAAGAAGGTGAGAATTCATATTTCCATCATGTTGAGATAATGGTTCAGGATCTGGCCAATCTCATCTCTTTCTCTATTAAATCTATCTCTAATTATATCCACAGACCAGCCCAGACCAGAACAGACAGGATCATTTGGAACACGCCTGATAGTGGCACTAAGAATTACACACCTAACCCGATGAAATAAATTACTAGGGCTGAGACTCCATATCTAATGATGAGCTCTTGTCTGGAAAGGAGATAGGGAGAGACAGAGAGAGACAGAGGGAGAGAGAGACAGAGAGACAGAGGGAGACAGAGGGAGAGAGAGACAGAGGGAGAGAGAGACAGAGGGAGAGAGACACAGAGAGACAGAGGTAGAGAGTGACAGAGAGAGAGAGAGAGAGAGAGAGAGAGAGAGAGAGAGACAGAGAGAGAGAGAGTTCTTGCAGGCAGCAGGAATAATCTCACTATAATTTGAAACGCTAATTCAATTAGATTACGATTAAACAGTCATTTGTTTTTTAATGGAATTAATCCGAGATTTCATTTAGTTAATTTACCATAATTAATTTACATTTAATATGTCTGAAATTAGAGGCTCTGCGACACTGATGACACTTATTAATCACACATCGCCAGTAATATAATCAGTGATTGTAATACCATGATGCATGCCCTGTGCATTGCTCTCATTAGAGACCAAGGTCTTCTAGGCTACTTACCAGCTATCTGAGAGAGATCTGTGGTTCCTAATGCGTTTTTCTCTTCTCTCTGCTCTAGCTGAGATATCATGAAGGGAGCATCTGTCTCCCTTGACAACAGGATGTTTTATTCTGACCCACACAGCCTCACACACAGCCTCACACACACACACACACACACACACACAGCCTCGCAAACACACACCAGAGTATGGCGCTTGCAACGCCAGGGTTGTGGGTTCGTTTCCCACGGGGGGCCAGTATAAAAATAAAAATAAATGTATGCACTCTGGATAAGAGCGTCTGCTAAATGACTAAAATTGTAAATTTAAATGTAAATGTAAGTATGTGAGCAGAGCTGGAGCGGAGCGAGGAGTGGAGCCTGCCCAATTTGACTGGAGCGTGTAGCGAGCTTCCCAAAGGCTGGAGCGTCGGCCTTCTCGCTCGCTCCGATTTCGCTCCAGTAGTGCTCCCTTCACGAGCTCAGGGCATGCCCGGCCCAGCATGCATTTGCAGTCTACTTGTGTGCTGATATAGCCCCTCGCTTTAGCTACTGTCATCTAGTATGCTACATATTTTCATAAAGAAACTGATAAAACACACAGGTGAACAAAGATGAGGAGGACCAAGAGCAAGAGTGCGGTGATGTAGTGTCCGCAACTAAAGAATCATTGTGGAATCTGAAAAGACAGGTATCCCAAAAGCATGATGGTGTACTTAGTACGTGCACATGCTAACAAGGTAGCTAGCTCAGTGCGTCATTGTAGAAAAGTATTTATAAACTAAAAATCAGATCTCTTAAAAAGTTTAGTTCATTTTCATTCTATTATCTATACCAGGGCTGCCCAACCCTCTTCCTGGAGAGCTACCGTCCTGTGGGTTTTCAGATTCTACTTATTAGCTGCTCAACAAGACCTTAACTAGCTGAATCAGATACGCTAAATTAGGGTTGGACTGAAAACCTACAGGACGGTAGATCTCCAGGAAGAGGGTTGGGCAGCCCTGATCTACCTGTAGGTAGGCCTGACATATTACCTATTTCAAGGAGCTTTCCGTTTTGATAGGGTTATAAAATCCTTTAGGCCTACCTACAGAAAAAACTAAAAACAACTACGCATCCCTGCCCAGCCTGGCAAGAGTGGCCCGAAGGGAGTTTAGCATTCCCAGTTGCTCTGCAAGCGCTGAGAGGGTATTCTCCGCTGCTGGCCTGCTCTCCATGCACCATCGCATGAGCCTGAAGCCACAGACTGGACAAACTCATGTTTCTAAAAATGAATTCAAAGGCACTGTAGATGGAGCCTAATAAGGCATTTTTCGTTTAATTTGTAATGAATTCTAAGTAAGTCACAGCCTATATGTGCAATTTATAGACTATAATGATTGAATACAACAACATTTTGTTTAAATGCTGAGCGCTTAATGTCCCTGCCAGCCTAGTGTGTCGCACCTGCAAATGCTTCACAATGTTTGTTTTTTTGTCGGCTATAGCCTTGAAATAATATAGCCTAAATAATTCATTTTCGTTCCTTCTTAGGCTACCCGTCTGGCTCCTGACCTATTTAGAGTGTTTTTATGCTGTTTAATACGACATGTAGCTTATTTGAAATGATGAGCGCTTCTCACAGTCACCTTTTCCTGTTGTTTATTAAAATAGGCTACTTTTCATTCAAATCATATGGTTTGGTTTCAATAATTCAAAACCAAATGGTAGGTCCAGGTAGTCACAAAAATAGATGGGTGTTGGTTAAATTGTGATTTTAATGAATGGAGTGGCAGTTCTTTTTCCTTTGAGCGAGGAGCGGGATTTCCGACCGCTCAACTCCGCTCACATACTCTGACACACACACACACACACACACACACACACACACACACACACACACACACACACACACACACACACACACTTAGCCTTACACACACACACACACACACACACACAGCCTCACACACACTTAGCCTTACACACACACACACACACACACACACACACACAGCCTCACACACACACAGCCTCGCTCACAAAGTCTCACACACACACAGCCTCACACATTCTGGTTCCCAGTCTTCCCAGAACCACAGGCTTTCTCCTTCAACTCCAGAGAAGTGAGAGCAAATAGCAATACATCTGCTTTATTTTGGATTAGGGAACACCTGTTTCTAAACCCCCTCAGGTTTGCCATGTGTATTCACTACATATTGGAAAGGAAAGCACGGCAGCTTTATCCAATATGCACATGTTCCAGGTAATCTTGATAGAACAGCATCCTCTTTATCCCATTGAGAAAGATAAAATGAAATGGGGCAGACAGGACGGGTTTTGAGTGTATGAGTGTATGATTGTGTGTGTGTGTGTGTGTGTGTGTGTGTGTGTGTGTGTGTGTGTGCATGTGTGAGTGTGTGCTTATGAATGCATTCTAGTCTAAAATGAAATAGGGCAGACAGGAAGGGTTTTGACTGTGTGTGTGTGTGTGTGTGTGTGTGTGTGTGTGTGTGTGTACACAATGGTTGTGCTACCCTGATAAACCTCTAATCTTAAATGACACACCTGAGTCCTATCTAACTGCCACTGGGAGGTGTCGCCATTACAGAGAACTGCCACTGGGACGCCATGGCAACAACATACACCGCTGTTTACCCGACCATAACATCACAAATCACACCAACCGTCTGCTCAACTTGGGCCAAACAGATGAAGGCTGGATAAAAGGGTGCAATAAACACACATGTATACACACACACACACAGGCACACACACACACACATACACACTAAACACAGTGTCTGTGATTGGGCCTATACTCCTTGCAGGATTTACAGCAGCGTCAGGTCAATGAGTGTTTTGTTCATAGCAGCAGAAGGTCTTAAAGATAAGCCTAGCAACATGGCCGCCTTGCCTGACCCTACAGTAAAGGAGGAAAGCACAGACCCAGAGGGGAGGAGATGGTGTGATGATGATGCGGTATATATGTGGAGGTCATTATCCTCTTTGCTCTATAAATCAGCCTAGGGAGGACTGAGGAGTAAAACACAGAGTAAATTCACCTATAAATCTCTCATACCAGAAGCTATTACACACCAGGGACAGTGCTGAGCTGAGGTGTAAGCACCTAAATATCGACCTATACGCTCCGGATAGGAGTTGCCCTTAGGCACAGATCTAGGATCAGAGAACCCTCCCCAAATCCTAGCCTTAACCTTTAAGAGTAAAAATGCCAAACTGATCTTATACCAGTATCTAGGGGCAACTTCATGACGACCTAGGATGACGCACTAGTCTCTAACTAATTGTTTGATTTTGTGTCGTGTGGCCCTCGTCCAGATAACAAACTAACTAAGTCCAATGAGTGATAATGACCACGGTCAAATAAATCCACACATAAGCGCTAGAAGGCCTGAATGCAACCCCACTTGGCCTTATTCAGCTCTTTGTCTCGCAGTATTCCACATCGGTACACTCCATTTCGCATTAATCTAAAAGAAGCTCTGCCAACAAACCCCTGAGTCTCTATTCAAGCGAGCAGAGCAGAACCCTTGGACAGGATGGCAGCGTTAAATAGCTTACATATTATTAACCTGCAACATTTGATATTTGCTGAAGCGCCTCAAGGTAAAGTGCCATGCTCTTAGCCAAGGACAGAAAGGACATGTTTTCCTTCTCTCCCTCCCTACCACAGTCTGAAAAAAAGGAGCTCCCCCCAGGTCAAATAAACCTATTCCCTGCCTACTCCAGCCACATATCAGCTCTGTGCTGTGACATGGCTGCTGGCTACCACCGACAATGAGACAGGAGTGGTCTCAGAAGAATGGAGAACAGAGAGGGAATGGAGAGAGGGAGGGATGGAGGGGGGGAAATCCCACCTCTCTCTCTTTTTCTCTCTCCGTTGAGCAAATTCTATTTCTGAGACCAGGGACGTGAAAACTAAAAGGGCTTGGGATGGGCCTCTAGAGATGTGATCAACACTCCCAGGATCGAGGTGATGATTGGGGCGGTAGAGAAAGAGGGAAGTGAAGAATAGAGAAAATGAGGAGAGAAAGAGAGGGAGGAAAAGAGTGGTGGGACAGAGCCAGAGAGAGGGGGGAATCAAATAAGAGGGAGATAAAGAGAGAACAGAATGAGGGAGGAGGGGGAATGACACAGAAATAGATCACTGTAATCTAGATATTCCTAGATACTCTGGTAATCATTTGCATTTGGTTTCACACTTAGAGGTTTACAGTGGGGAAATCTCTTACAGCATCACTAGGCCTACTCTAAACTAAACCACCTCCATCCAATGAACATCAACCCATCTGTCTCCTCTATGCTCTATTCAGTTCTTTGTGTGAATGAGTGGGGTGACGTCATCAGAAATTACTGTCCAACACACAAGTCCACATGACTGTAATATCGACTACACTTTGTCCTCTGTGTGTCCTTATGGGATTTAGAGCTACTTTTGATCTTTTGTAATAATGACGGAAATTCTATCGACCAGCCAGAAAATGTCCTTATTTTGCAAATGAATTCTGCCACACACATTGTAGTTACGTCCCATTATAAACAGTGAGCCACAGTCAAAATGTAAATGACTCTAATTAGGGAGGAGAAAAATGTGACACATCTGGTGATTATTGTACTAAGCTACCCAACGTCAGCCTCTGCGAGTCAATATCCCCTTAATTTGCTGTACATTTTTATCTCCAGAACATTATCCCACTAACTGGTGCTCTCCAAATGAACTCATTCCAGGGATATGAGGGTAGGCAAGACAGGGAGAATCAGAATGAGGTGGAACTGACAACATAGAACTTATTATATGTCATTGTAATGAGCGCTAAACAAAATTGAAATTGGAAAATATCTACTTATCAATTTTTTCTCTGGAAATAGGGACTCCAAGCCATATAAATGAATAAAGATAGGCAATACTATACTAAATATAGAGTTAAGATAGGACCTCAGACTCCTTCCATCTAACACGGTGTGCCCTATTTTGTTGTATGACCTTTGAACTTCTAGCCTGACGACGTTCGCTACATACACTATACAGCTCTGGAAAAAATTAAGAGACCCCTGCACAGTTTTCTTAAATCAGCATCTCTACATGTATGACAGCCATTCCATTCCAGTGTCTGTTGAATTACAACACAGGCACACCTCATTCTACTGAATTAGGTACTGATTAGGTGATCACCTGAACCAAATCTTATTTAACGAGGAAAAGTATGAAAACCACTGCTGTGGTCATCACTATCCTCTTGCAATAGGACCAGCTTGATGGCAAAAACAGTGCTAATAGTACCTCAAAAGTAATATTAATCAAAAAATAACTATTGACCATGCCAAAAGAGTTGAAAAGGAAAGTTTTGAGTGAGGAAAAGAAGGGTTCAATTCTGGCTTTACTGGCAGAGGGATACAGTGAGCGTCAGATCGCTTCCATCCTTAAAATTTCAATGACGGCAGTTCATAAGAACAAGTTCAAGCAGCAGACATTGGGGACAACAAAGTTACAGTCCAGCAGAGGGCAAAAACGACTCTCTACTGTCCGGGATGACCGCCAACTAATTTGAATGTCACTCAACAACCGTAGGATGACATCAAGTGACCTACAAAAAGAATGGCAAACGGCAGCTGGGGTGAAGTGCACGGCGAGGACGGTTCGAAACAGGCTCCTAGGGGCAGGGCTGAAGTCGTGCAAGCTAGAAAAAAGCCCTTCATCAATGAGAAGTAAAGAAGAGCCAGGCTGAGGTTTGCAAAAGACCATAAGGATTGGACCGTAGAGGACTGGAGTAAGGTCATCTTCTCTGATGAGTCCAATTTTCAGCTTTGCCCAACACCTGGTCGTCTAATGGTTAGACGGAGACCTGGAGAGGCCTACAAGCCACAGTGTCTTGCACCCACTGTGAAATTTGGTGGAGGATCGGTGATGATCTGGGGGTGCTTCAGCAAGGCTGGAATCGGGCAGATTTGTCTTTGTGAAGGACGAATGAATCAAGCCATGTACAAGGTTGTCCTGGAAGAAAACGTCCTTCCTTTTGCTCTGACATTGTTCCCCAACTCTGAGGATTGGTTTTTCCAGCAGGACAATGCGCCATGCCACACAGCCAGGTCAATCAAGGTGTGGATGGAGGACCACCAGATCAAGACCCTGTCATGGCCAGCCAAATCTCCAGACCTGAACCCCATTGAAAACTTCTGGAATGTGATCAAGAGGAAGATGGATGGTCACAAGCCATCAAATAAAGACGAGATGCTTGAATTTTTGCGTCAGGAGTGGCATAAAGTCACCCAACATCAATGTGAAAGACTGGTGGAGAGCATGCCAAGACGCATGAAAGCTGTGATTGAAAATCAGGGTTATTCCACCAAATATTGATTTCTGAACTCTTCCTAAGTTAAAACATTAGTATTGTGTTGTTTAAAAATGAACATGAACTTATTTTCTTTGCATTATTCGAGGTCTGACAACACTGCATCTTTTTTGTTATTTTGACCAGTTGTCATTTTCTGCAAATAAATGGAATTTGGGAGAAATGTTGTCAGTAGTTTATAGAATAAAACAAAAATGTAATTTTTACCCAAACACATACCTATAAATAGTAAAACCAGAGAAACTGATAATTTTGCAGTGGTTTCTTAATTTTTTCCAGAGCTGTATATACAAAAGTATGTGGACACCCCTTCAAATTAGTGGATTCGGCTATTTCAGCAGCCACACCTGTTGCTGACAGGTATATAAAATCGAGCACACAGCCATGCAATCTCCATAGACAAACATTGGCAGTAGAATGGCCATACTGAAGAGCTCAGTGACTTTCAACGTGGCACCGTCATAGGATGCCACCTTTCCAACAAGTCAGTTCGTCAAATGTATGCCCTGCTAGCACTGCCCTGGTCAACTGTAAGTGCTGTTATTGTGAAGTGGAAACTTCTAGGAGCAACAATGGCTCAGCCGCGAAGTGGTAGGCCACACAAGCTCAGAGAACGGGACCGCCAAGTGCTGAAGCGCGTAAAAATAATTGGTCCTTGGTTGCAACACTGACTACCGAGTTCTAAACTGCCTCTGGAAGCAACATGAAATGGATTTCTATGGCCGAGCAGCCGCACACAAGCCTAAGATCACCATAAGCAGTGCCAAGTGTCGGCTGGAGTGGTGTAAAGCTTGCCACCATTGGACTCTGGAGCAGTTCTCTGGAGTGATGAATCACTCTTCACCATCTGGCAGTCCGACGGACGAATCTAGGTTTGGCGGATGCCAGGAGAACGCTACCTGCCCGAATGCATAGTGCCAACTGTTAAGTTTGGTGGTGGAGGAATAATGGTCTGGGGCTGTTTTTCATGGTTCGGGCTAGGCCCCTTAGGTCCAGTGAAGGGAAATCTTAACGCTACAGCATACAATGACATTCTAGACGATTCTGTAATTCCAACTTTGGGGCGACAGTTTGGGGAAGGCCCTTTTCCTGTTTCAGCATGACAATGCCCCAGTGCACAAAGCAAGGTCCATTCAGAAATGGTTTGTCGAGATCGGTGTGGAAGAACTTGACTGGCCTGCACAGAGCCCTGACCTCAACTCCATCGAACACCTTTGGGATGAATTGGAACGCCGACTGCGAGCAAGGCCTAATCGCCCAACATCAGTGCCCGACCTCACTAATGCTCTTGTGGCTGAATGGAAGCAAGTCGCCGCAGCAATGTTCCAACATCTAGTGGAAAGCCTTCCCAGAAGAGAGAAGGCTGTTTTAGCAGCAAAGGGGGGACCAACTCCATATTAATGCCCATGACTTTGGAATGAGATGTTCGACGAGCAGGTGTCCACATACTCTTGGTCATGTTGTGTACTTTAGTCTGAAACTGCCATAATTGAAGTCGTTTGAAGTGACGAGGGGCATTGTATAAAACAAAGTCATCAGCGATTGGATCGTCTCTAAGCAATCAGAGTATCAAAGCCAATGACACATTTTCTAATCGCCGCTTTACACACGTGTGTTCTGGCTCTGGCCCAATCCATCGGTTTCTGGACCAATCAGATGGCCCTAACTGTGTTTGCATTCGTTGAAGGGTTGGGGAGGTACTCAGATCCAGACTCATTGCGGAGAAGAAACTAACGTCTGTGGGTGTAGCGTAACGTTTGGCCGGAGCAAGGAGTCTGGGTAGCCAGGAAATGTAACTTCTGCTCTCACAACCACTTTTACAGTTACAGCAGGGAAGCAATGGAGCTTGAGTTAGTCTGATTGGCCAAATTGTGGGAAATGTAGGCCAGGACCTCAACAAGCTAGCCTAATCTACGTGCAGTGGACAGATAGCATATATGCCCCTCTCACATGGGGAGAGCAGGAGAAATCGATTCCATCTCGTGGCCTGCACTGACAGTCCTCCAACCTTTCCCTCCCTTATCGCAGTGGTGATTACACACCCTGTGTGTTTGGCAGCCGCAGACCTGCCCCCCGTCCCTGGTTTAATAGATTATATATGGGAACAATTTATTTGTAACATGACACTGAATTCCCCATGGCCATTCAAAGGGATTTTCTCTTTCACTTTTCCCTCCATCAATCTATCAGGATTCAATTCCACATGTCAATTAATGTTCATAAGGCTATTCATTCTCATTTTCAAATAGCTGTTCGTTTGCTTGGAATCAGATATGTCTAAATTGCAATTTAGAGTGTCTGGAATTAATGAAAATTGGGGTTTCTGAGTTGCCTTTGTTGGTTTTCTCTTGCAAAGTGGCTCAAGATAACCACTTCCAATCATATGCAGCGGAATGGGGACCCATCATACATACGTGCATACTGTATGAGAGGATGTATGTGTGTATGAGTGTGTGTTGAATCAATTAAGGAGGAAATTATAGAATAAAGGAGGAAGGATAGAAAACCTTTCTATGTATTAATTTCCCCATAGCCTACAGTCCTCTCTGCTGTTCACTTACATTTGAGTGTGTTGAAGGCCAGCTCATACGAGCTGCGTTGGTACACCTCATCCTTGGCCTCAGGCAGGGGCAGCCCCGCCCGCTTGCCATAACTGACCAACCGGTGGGCAGCAGGTTTCTCCAGGTGAGTGTTCTGAAAGATGACTGCCGCCAGCATGTAGACAGGGTCTGGGAAGCCCAGGTGGCCCTCATCAGGTGTGGGGGGTTCTGGAGGCAGCTCTGGCATCTCCTCCTGCCCAAGGCCAGATTCATCCAGCAGGCTCAGGTCTTTGAGGCTGGATATCTGGGAGCCACCAGCTGTCTTGGATATGGATGACTGTCGTGAGTGTCCTGTGTTTTTTTTCACCATCTTGTTATGGTTGCCTGGTCTCCCAAGGCTCACCTCAAGAACACGACCTCAACCCCTGTCCCTCCACTCAGGCCCTAAAAAGACAAAAACACCCACATATTGTACAGTGGAGTTACACTGCCAATATAGGCTATACAACAAAAAAAAGATTTTAAAAAAACCTTTTAATAATAAACCACCAGTACTACTCCTACTACTACTTATGACACAGAGACAATCATGACAAAAAAGACAAGCTTCTAATTTACAATTGCAACGCTGCTGCTGAAATGTGTTAACGTTACAACGTAACAACAACTAGAGACAAAACGAAGATAGGCTATGATCTTCTTGAATAGTAAACGTACGGTATAGTGGTCGCGGTCTTTACCTTCAGAGGGGGAGACGTCTTCAGAACTTTTCTGTCTCAGATATCCAGTAACCAGCAGCAAGCGCTGTCATATTTCGTTATGTCGAAGCAGATGTTTGGGCTACGTGACCAAAACTGACATCTAACCTGACCACCTACAATCTGGCTGTCTTATTTTCGCGATGGGCGGACTCCTGGGGATGTTCTTTAACTTGGCAATAAAAAATGCTGGGGAAAAACTAGTAGTTTTACTCTCAAAAGTGAGACACAATAGATCTACTAGCTAATTAAAAAGCTAGAAGTTAGCGGAAAACTTCCTAAAATAGCTAGCAATAATATTGTGGAACTCATTGGATCAGTAAACTTCCATCACCATGGTAACTATATGCTAATTTCCTGGAATCCAAGATTTATGCTGGAGTAGCCTACTACATTCAATTTGACAGATAAGAATATCTAAATTTCAGTAACACATACACAACTTCAACGTTTAATAACGGATAGCCTACTATCCCTCTAGTCTCATCCTCTTTTCTGGCATTCCTTTGCTATCCCCATGGGCTCCACCCCATCCCGGACCCAAAACCTGGCAGTTGCAATAGGTGAAACCCAGTCTCTTCCCACAGCCTCGGCATCTCCCGATACTAGACTCCGCCAGAGAGGAAGAGGCGAAGCGAGAGGATTAACTACTTCCAAAATCTGTCCGCGCGAGAGTACAGCAATATGAAGAAAAAGTGGGGATTTTTTGTAATGGAGGTCTATATGACAGTGTCTAATTTGGTCAGCAAAAAATGGAATACTAATTTACTACGTGAGGATAATTTGATCGAATATAAGTTTCGTAATGTTTAGGTTGTTAGAAATGTACTGATATAATTGGACGCATGTGGCATTCCGGCAACTTTTAGAATATTTTATATCACAGTTGTGTAGGCTGTTCACGGTGCATATCTGCCCTCTCATTGGCTAGAATGTTCCCACCTGATCTCGTCTCCGCCCACATGCCTTCTGCCTTTGTGGACATGTACACTGAACAAAAATATAAACGCAACCTGTAAAGTCTTGGTCTGATGCTTCATGAACTGAAATAAAAAATCACAGAACATTTCTATACACACAAAAAGCTTATTTCTCTCAAATGTTTAGCACAAATGTGTTTACATCCCTGTTAGTGAGCATTTCTACTTTGCCAATAGAATCTATCCATCCACCTGACAGGTGTGGCATATCAAGAAGGTGATTAAACAGCATGATCATTACACAGGTGCACCTTGTGCTGGGGACAAGAAAAGGCCACTTAAAAATGTGCAGTTTTGTCACACAACACAATGCCATAGATGTCTCAAGTTTTGAGGGAGCATGCAATTGGCATGCTGACTGCAGGAATGTCCACCAGAGCTGTTGCCAGAGAATTTAATGTTAATTTCTCTACCATAAGTTGCCTCCAACGTCGTTTTAGAGAATTTGGCAGAACATCCAACCGGCCTCACAACCACAGACCACGTGTAATCACACCATCCCAGGACCTCCACATCCGCCTTTTTCATCTGTGGGATCGTCTGAGGGGGTGGGGGGCTGGGGGATGCTGAGGAGTATTTCTGTCCGTAATAAAGCCCTTTTGTGGGGAAAAACTCATTCTGATTGGCTGGGCATGGCTCCCAAGTGGGTGGGCCTATGCCCTCCAAGGCCCACCCACAGCATGATGCTGCCACCACCATGCTTCACCGTAAGGATGGTATTGGCCAGGTGATGAGGGGTGCCTGGTTTCCTCCAGACGTGACGCTTGGCATTCAGACCAAAGAGTTCAATCTTGGTTTCATCAGACCAGAAAATCTTGTTTCTCATGGTCTGAGAGTCCTTTTGGTGCCTTTTGGCAAACTCCAAGCGGGCTGTCATGTGCCTTTTACTGAGGAGGGGCTTCCGTCTGGCCTCTCTACCATAAAGGCCTGATTGGTGAAGTGCTACAGAGATGGTTGTTGTGAGGTTATATTTTCTAATAATTGGATTTGTATGTGATGAATAGCTTAGAAGGAATGCATTAATGATGAGCATAGGTTTGTACTATACTGATATAAATTGTTTCACATAACAGGCTGTGATTCATGTGAGGAACGTTAGGGGGTAGGATGAGATAAAACGTGTATTTCTTATAGATAAGACTTGTATTTCTCACAAATACGAACACTGCTTCTTTGTGATCTGTGAACCGTCCAAGGACATGGGTACTGCAAAAAAAGTGCTAACTCCACAGGTTGTTATGATAAACTTATGCCTGGCAACAGTGTGCAACAAATGGAGCGCCGAGGGGTTGGGACCAACCCGTGCGCCAACGGATTGGCTGAGTAAGTCTAAACCACGCTCAGCGTCTACTCTGATTGGCCAGCAGAGAGGTGGGAACTCTCTCTCTCTGTCAGAGTATTTGAGGAAGAACCGGTAACAATGGATCAGTTCTCTGAGTGCCCTGCGTGGTATTTCAGCGGACCCGTATATACGAACCTTCATACTTATCATACATACATTTTGCATATAATAAATTAAGCTTGGATTGAAGATCTCTTGATTCTTATTCCAATACCAGATTTGAATTACGCAATTTCTAACATTGTCCTTCTGGAAGGTTCTCCCATCTCCACAGAGGAAGTCTAGAGCTCTGTCAGAGTGACCATCGGGTTCTTGGTCACCTCCCTGACCAAGGCTCTTCTCCCCCCGATTGCTCAGTTTGGCCAGGCGGCCAGCTCTAGGAAGAGTCTTGGTGCTTCCAAACTTCTTCCACTTAAGAATGATGGAGGCCACTGTGTTCTTGGGGACCTTCAATGCTGCAGAAATGTTTTGGTACCCTTCCCCAGATCTGTGCCTCGACACAATCCTGTCTCTGAGCTCTACGGACAATTCCTTTGACCTCATGGCTTGGTTTCTGCTCTGGCATGCATTGTTATCTGTGGGACCTTATATAGACAGGTGTGTGCCTTTACAAATCATATTAAATCAATTGAATTTACCACAGGTGGACTCCAATCAAGTTGTAGAAATGTCTCAATGATGATGAATGGAAACAGGATGCACCTGAACTCAATTTCGAGTCTCATAGCAAAGGGTCTGAATACTTATGTAAACAAGGTATTTCAGTTTTTTATTTTTTATAAATTTGCTAAATGTTCAAAAAAACAGTTTATGCTTTGTCATTATTGAGCATTGTGTGTAGATTGATGAAGAACATTTTTTAATTAATCATTTTTAGAATAAGGCTGTAACATACAAAATGTGGAAAAAATGATGGGGTCTGAATACTTTCCGAATGCACTGTATATGCCAAGTTGCTCTCTCAGAATATCATAATGGACCTGCAACTTTGACTTTCTCCACTTCTGCTCTGCCTTTCTACAATTTCTCTTTAATTTATTAATTTCCTCACTCATCCAAGGGGCTCATCGTTTGGATGTCGCCTTTTTCAGCTTTACTGGAGCTATGGCATCAATAGTTGCCCTTAATTTGCTATTAAAGTTATCAACTAAATCATCACAAGAGGAAGGCAGAATAGGTGGTGGAGTATTGTTCATACATTCAATAAAATCTGTATCAACTTCAGAGGTAAGATAGTGTTTCTTAATAATGCATTCAGTATTACCCTGTGCTATGGGCAACAAGGTAGTAAAAAATACACAGTGGTGATCAGATAAAGCAACATCAACAATAAAGGATACGTTAATAGAAAGCCCCTTGGTAATAACCAGGTCCGGAGTATGGCCGTGGTTATGGGTGGGCCCAGTAACATGTTGGAGAAAGTCCATAGAGCTCAAAAGTTTTAATCAATTCAATGGCCTTGGAGTCAGTCTCTTTGTCAACATGAATATTAAAATAGCCCATCAAAATGATTTTATCGTAGTTCTTAAGGACAATAGGCAATAGTTCAGATAAATCAGTAAAGAAAGTGGGGCAGTGTTTTGGTGGCCTATACAGGGTTATGGCAAGCATTGGTGGCTGACATTTAAACAGTATAGCATGATGCTCCAAAAACCCAAAGTCGCCGAACGAAATGTCCTTACAACTGAGAGCATTAGTTAAAATAGAGGCTGTCCCCCCACCCTTTTCCCTTTTCTGATAGAGTATGAAAAGCTGTAGTCCGGGGGGGAGGCTTCAAAAAGAGCGGCACTACAGTCTGATGTGCTCAGCAATGAAGTCATTCACGAGAAAGGTTTTACTTGTGATTGCACTAACATTTAAAAGCGCCATATTCAATGAGTATGGGCCGCTGCCTCGAGGTAACCAAAGGAATAACAACCAAATTATTAACATTACAACCACGTTTTCTGACAGCCTCCAATCTATCAGAATGGTAGGAGATAACAGTTTGTATAAACTCACTAGAAGGCAGAGTTAAAGGAACATAAATTAGGTTACTCACAATAACTATAGAGCCATTTCTACAGGAGTTGATATGCTTTCCAACTCTTCTGTTGCTTATTCTGACAGGGAGAACTGGAGCACTACCAAACCCTGTCCATCAGTCTCTAAAACAGTTTGCGATGTTGCTGGAAATAGTAATGGAACCCCTGCGGTTAGGGTGAATCCTGTCTCTTTTAAAAACTGCTGGTTGCTCCCACAGCAAATCAAAGTTGTCACAAAAAGAGACATTCCTGTCGTTGCAAAGTTTCTTCAGGTACTCATTCATGGTAGTTGGCTGAAATGTTCCGAACCCCTTCGGTAGCACGGGAGGGGGCCAGACATAATCATTATCTTCCCTGTGCTAGTGAGGGTGTTTAAAAAAAAAAAAGTAGTCCTCCCCCAGTTCCTCAGATCACCTAAAACGAAGGTCGTTAAAACCTGGGGGATTTCAACCTCCCTATGTCCACATTTGACTCATTTCTCTCTGCCTCCTTCTTTCCACTCCTCTCCTCTTTTGACCTCACCCTCTCACCGTCCCCCCCTACTCACAAGGCAGGCAATACGCTTGACCTCATCTTCACTAGATGCTGCTCCTCTACTAATCTCACTGCAACTCCCCTCCAAGTCTCCGACCACTACTTTGTTTCCTTTTCTCTCTCACTCTCCTCCCACACTACTCACTCTGCCCCTACACAGATGGTAATGCGCCGCCGCAACCTTCGCTCTCTCTCTCCCACTACTCTCTCCTCTTCCATCCTATCATCTCTTCCCTCTGCTCAATCCTTCTCCCTCCAATCTCCTGATTCTGCCTCCTCAACCCTCCTCTCCTCCCTTTCTGCATCCTTTGACTCTCTGTGTCCCCTATCCTCCCGGCCGGCTCGGTCCTCCCCTCCAGCTCCGTGGCTTGATGACTCATTGCGAGCTCACAGAACAGAGCTCCGGGCAGCGGAGCGGAAATGGAAGAAAACTAAATTCCCTGCCGACCTGGCATCTTTTCACTCCCTCCTCTCTACATTTTCTTCATCTGTTTCTGCTGCTAAGGCCACCTTCTACCACTCTAAATTCCAAGCATCTGCCTCTAACCCTAGGAAGCTCTTTGCCACATTTTCCTCCCTCCTGAATCCTCCCTCCCCCCCCCCCCCCCTCCTCTCTCTCTGTGGATGACTTCGTCAACCACTTTGAAAAGAAGGTTGACGACATCCGATCCTTGTTTGTTAAGTCTAATGACACTGCTGGTCCTGCTCACACTGCCCTACCCTATGCTTTGACTTCTTTCTCCCCTCTCTCTCCAGATAAGATCCTGCGACTTGTGACTGCAGGCCGCCCAACAACCTGCCCGCTTGACCCCATCCCCTCCTCCCTTCTCCAGACCATCTCCGGTGACCTTCTCCCCTACCTCACCTCGCTGATCAACTCATCCTTGACCGCTGGCCATGTCCCTTCCGTCTTCAAGAGAGCGAGAGTTACTCCCCTTCTCAAAAAACCAACACTCGACCCCACTGATGTCAACAACTACAGACCAGTATCCCTTCTTTCTTTTCTTTCCAAAACTATTGAGCGTGCCGTCTTTAGCCAACTCTCTTGCTATCTCTCTCAGAATGACCTTCTTGATCCAAACCAATCAGGTTTCAGGACTGGTCATTCAACTGAGACTGCTCTTCTCTGTGTCACAGAGACTCTCCGCACTGCTAAAGCTAACTCTCTCTCCTCTGCTCTTGTCCTTCTAGACCTGTCTGCTGCCTTTGATACTGTGAACCGTCAGATCCTCCTCTCCACCCTCTCCGAAATGGGCATCTCCGGCGCGGCTCACTCCTGGATTGCGTCCTACCTGACCGGTCGCTCCTACCAAGTGGCGTGGCGGGAAGCTGTCTCCGCACCACGTGCTCTCACCACTGGTGTCCCCCAGGGATCGGTTCTGGGCCCTCTCCTTTTCTCCCTATACACCAAGTCACTTGGCTCTGTCATATCCTCACATGGCCTTTCCTATCATTTCTGTGTGGACCTTGCTTTGTGCACGGGGGCATTGTCATGCTGAAACAGGAAAGGGCCTTCCCCAAACTGCTGCCCCAAAGTTGGAAGCACAGAATTGTCTAAAATGTAATTGTATGCTGTAGCATTAACATTTCCCTTCACTGGAAATAAGGGGCCTAGCCTGAAAAAACAGCCCCAGACCATTATTCCTCCTCCAACAAACTTTACAGTTGGCACTATGCATTGGGGCAGGTAGCGTTCTCCTGGCATCCGCCAAACCCAGATTCGTCCGTCGGACTGCCTGATGGTGAAGAGTGATTCATCACTCCAGAGATCGCTTTTCCACTGCTCCAGAGTCCAATGGCGGCGAGCTTTACACCACTCCAGCTGACGCTTGGCATTGCTTATGGTGATCTTAGGCTTGTGTGCGGCTGCTCAACCATGGAAACCCATTTCATGAAGCTCCTGACTAACAAGTATTGTGCTGATGTTGCTTCCAGAGGGCTCGGTAGTGAGTGTTGCAACCGTAATGTGAGCTTGTGTGGCCTACCACTTTGCGGCTGAGCCGTTGTTGCTCCTAGACGTTTCCACTTCACAATAACAGCACTTACAGTTGACCAGGGCAGCTCTAGCAGGGCAGAAATTTGACGAACTGACTTGTTGGAAAGGTGGCATCCTATGATGGTGCCACGTTGAAAGTCACTGAGCTCTTCAGTAAGGCAAATCTACTGCCAATGTTTGTCTATGGAGATTGCATGGCTGTGTGCTCGATTTTATACACCTGTCAGCAACGGATGTAAACAAATTTGTGCACCAAATTGTTGAGAAATAATATTTTATTTCAGCTCATGAAACATGGGACCAACACTTTACATGTGGCGTTTATATTTTTGTTCAGTATATTTACACCAGATCATTCAAATCTAGATGTCATAATGTTGGCAAACTTGCTCCATGGATGACCCCCTTAACATTTGGCCTGCTGATGTTTAGGTTGCATTTATTGTCTCAATATTTTTTCTTGAACAGAGAACAACCTCTGGATGAGGCCTTCTCTCTTAACGACAGGTTCTTTGGAGAGAAAAATATATTTGACTACAACACATTTCTGAAATCAGGATTGGTAACAACACACATCAATGCCCGCCATCTCCAGAGGCAGAGATGTGACAGCGTTTGAGTGATCTTCTTGGACAGAAACGAATCTATGATTTGGTTATGCTCAACTGTGAGCATTTTGTTACTTTCAAGCGATATGGACGAGCCTTCTGCAGTCAGGTCTTTAGCCTGACCTATTGTATGGGGTCACATTAACATTCGTACATACACTATCCTGTCCATGGATATTAGCATAGCAGCGGGATATAGGGGTGGTGAGGGTGATGCAGCACCCCCTGATAAATCGAAATTAAATAAATAATAATACAAATATATATATACAGTGGGGAGAACAAGTATTTGATACACTGCTGATTTTGCAGGTTTTCCTACTTACAAAGCATGTAGAGGTCTGTAATTTTTATCATAGGTACACTTCAACTGTGAGAGACGGAATCTAAAACAAAAATCCAGAAAATCACATTGTATGATTTTTAAGTAATTAATTTGCATTTTATTGCATGACATAAGTATTTGATACATCAGAAAAGCAGAACTTAATATTTGGTACAGAAACCTTTTTTGCAATTACAGAGATCATACATTTCCTGTAGGTCTTGACTAGGTTTGCACACACTGCAGCAGGGATTTTGGCCCACTCCTCCATACAGACCTTCTCCAGATCCTTCAGGTTTTGGGGCTGTCGCTGGGCAATACGGACTTTCAGCTCCCTCCAAAGATTTTCTATTGGGTTCAGGTCTGGAGACTGGCTAGGCCACTCCAGGACCTTGAGATGCTTCTTACGGAGCCACTCCTTAGTTGCCCTGGCTGTGTGTTTTGGGTCGTTGTCATGCTGGAAGACCCAGCCACGACCCATCTTCAATGCTCTTACTGAGGGAAGGAGGTTGTTGGCCAAGATCTCGCGATACATGGCCCCATCCATCCTCCCCTCAATACGGTGCATTCGTCCTGTCCCCGAAAATACGGTGCAGTCGTCCTGTCCCAGAAAAGCATCCCCAAAGAATGATGTTTCCACCTCCATGCTACACGGTTGGGATGGTGTTCTTGGGGTTGTACTCATCCTGCTCTATTTTTGTCTCATCAGACCACATGACCTTCTCCCATTCCTCCTCTGGATCATCCAGATGGTCATTGGCAAACTTCAGACGGGCCTGGACATGCGCTGGCTTGAGCAGGGGGACCTTGCGTGCGCTGCAGGATTTTAATCCATGACGGCGTAGTGTGTTACTAATGGTTTTCTTTGAGACTGTGGTCCCAGCGCTCTTCAGGTCATTGACCAGGTCCTGCCGTCTAGTTCTGGGCTGATCCCTCACCTTCCTCATGATCATTGATGCCCCACGAGGTGAGATCTTGCATGGAGCCCCAGACCGAGGGTGATTGACCGTCATCTTGAACTTCTTCCATTTTCTAATAATTGCGCTAACAGTTGTTGCCTTCTCACCAAGCTGCTTGCCTATTGTCCTGTAGCCCATCCCAACCTTGTGCAGGTCTACAATTTTATCCCTGATGTCATTACACAGCTCTCTGGTCTTGGCCATTGTGGAGAGGTTGGAGTCTGTTTGATTGAGTGTGTGGACAGGTGTCTTTTATACAGGTAACGAGTTCAAACAGGTGCAGTTAATACAGGTAATGAGTGGAGAACAGGAGGGCTTCTTAAAGTAAAAGTAACAGGTCTGTGAGAGCCGGAATTCTTACTGGTTGGAAGGTGATCAAATACTTATGTCATGCAATAAAATGCAAATTAATTACTTAAAAATCATACAATATGATTTTCTGGATTCCGTCTCTCACAGTTGAAATGTACCTATGATAAAAATTACAGACCTCTACATGCTTTGTAAGTAGGAAAACCTGCAAAATCGGCAGTGTATCAAATACTTGTTCTCCCCACAGTATATATCAACAACAAAAAATCCCACTAAATTAGTTAAGTAGGCCTTTATTACACCTGTATGACTGGAGAAAAATACTCCTCAGTCTAAATTGACATTTGGTTTATAATTTTACCGCAAGAAATGCTTCATTCTGCAGGAGTTAATATTATAGTAGGCTATGTGAGAGGTTATAGATATAGTCAGTGTCCAGATTTCAGACTATCATTCAATTAACCCATCAGAACAGTAGACTGTATAACGCCTCACAATCATCACACTTAACATAGCAGGCACTGCTATCATCCTGTTTTACAACTTTAACATTAACATTTTCTTCCCAAGTTCCCAAAAGCATTTGGCAATTGGTGTTTATTTGGCGCGCTCCAGTTAGACCCTAAAACTTACGCTTAGGCAGATAAAAAGAATGAAAGAAAAAAATCAATTTAGCCCATAGATATGAATTGCACAAGAATTACACATTTATGGATTTTTTATGCATTGTTTTATTTTTATTCAACCCGGCCCGGTATGAGTCAACCAGCGCATCACTAATGGTTATTACAATGCTAAATGATGATGTCATTAATTAGTCATCAGAATGTCACGTTTTAACTTCAGGTCTTTAACCGTACAATAATGAACTGTCACCTCATGAAGCATGAGACACTCCATATCATGATGATCCATCCTCCTGCCTGTATGCAGAAAGTTGGTGATAGACTCCCCCAGCCTTCCTTAAGTGAAATAAAAAAGACCCTGGCAATTTCCCCAGCAGTCTCTCCCTAGCCTCTCTCCTGTCTGTGCAAATTACATGTTTCCCACTTCTCCCTGGCTCCTGGGGTGATTATAGCATGCATCGGGCCCCTCCGCTCACCGTGCACTAATAGGACCAGAGACAGGCTTCCCCAGTGTGCAAATGTGAGAGATTTCACTCTTCAGCATGACAATCACTTCCCTGAAGAGGATGATGACTGCTCAGGCTTCCTTGTCTGAGTGAACTCAGGGTTTCATTAATGTCAGAGGATAGGTTCAAGAGACAGGTTTAGTATCAGTTATGATGATGAACTAGTTTCTTTAACACTGGTTGGTTATGTATCCATGATCCTCCACTCTGTATTCACTCAAAACAAAATGTAATGATAATATCTTTATTTTACTATCAACATTCGTTTTTTATTATTTGTATGTAAAGTATCATAGGTGATTGTTGTAAAGATATCTGATTTCAAATTCACTGAGTGTCTCCTAATTTTCATGGATCTGTGGTGTCCATCTGTGCAGTTCAAGTGGATAATTGGTGAGAGATGTCTGCCCTCTGCTGGTAGTAGTGACAATTCTGCAAATAAAAACTCAAACTGTACAAGGATCCATTCAGACAAATATGTGTCAACTGTTCTTTAACTGAAGGGGGGCACTCTGGTCAAATACTTTGTCCTTTGAGTGGTTGACTACTTCTATGAGGTGTGCAGAAGAGTCCAAAGTAAACCACACCACCACAACCACTTCCTGCCACACACAAAAACATACAGTATATACATACACACACACACAAACACACAAAAACCTGAATGTTACAAATACAATTAAATTAAATCAATTTTTATTTGCCACATGCGCCGAATACAACAGGTGTAGACATTACCGTGAAATGCTTACTTACAGCCCTTAACCAACAATGCATTTATTTCTTAATAAAAAAGTTAAATAAAATAAAACAACAACAACAAAAAAGTGTTGAGAAAAAAGGAGGCTCTATACAGGGGGGTACCGGTGCAGAGTTCTTGGCATGCGTTGTTGGAGGGGGCAAACTCATTGTGTTGCATAATTATGTTCCATATTACCTTACATCTTTACAGTACCTGTTTGGAAACAAAGCATTCATTAACTATTCACTGGATGATTTTGAACTGAAAAATGATTCTAGGCCTGTGGATCTAGAGCGGGGCCTTTGTCGCTGAAACCCCTGGAGTCTGATTTCAGACTGGTGAGTAAGACGTGATAGCTCTACTGGTATAATTTAGTGGGGAGATGTGGATATATTAGTATGGGGAGGGTGTATGGAGTTCATAAACAACAGACAATGATTGGTGTATGTCCTGTTCATTCACACACAGTATAGTATACACTTGTAGTGATATTTGAGTTGGTCTTATACACAGTATTTGCTATGTTTTTTAATATAACATATTTTTCTGTACAGAGATGAAAAGAAAGAGTGAAATGAATTGACAAACTTCAGTAACTGATCGTGCTTATGAAAATCAGGACATTGATCATAAGAGTGCAATATAGTCTTTCCTCCACAACGCAGTTCATTGTATTGGTCCAAATGTAAAAAATCCAATAAGGTTAACAGAAATTAGGAAATAACATAGATATCTATCAAAATCTCTCATTGCACCTTCTTTAGTTTCATCAGTAAGACATATTACACACATAATATACATGAAAATACTCTCTTGATGAACAAAAGAACAGGGCCTGGTTTCCCAAATGGATGAGGCTAAATTAATCTTAGAACCATAGGAACCTGGGAAACCAGGCCCAGAACAGTCTCCAATGACAACACATGGGTAGCCAGCATTGTCATGGTGCCTTGCCGATGATCAGAATGCTCATGAGGAAGACCATAATGAAGAAGATCCACATGAAGAACCTGTCCATCACCTTGGCAACCCTCTTCCACTCCGCCCCCTTGGCGCAGGTGGCCCTCTGCTCCCTGAAGCAGTTGGCGATGTACTCCACGTTCCGCACCAGCTTGGAGTCCACCCCGGGTAAGCTGCTGCCGTGACTACAGAACACACAGGGGCCAAAGGTTACTGAGGCCACTGCAGCAGCGACCGCGGCTGTCTTTTCATCCTCCGGACAGCAGGGAGGCGCCTCCTTACAGCAGTCCCCCAGGGGGAGGTTCCTGTTGGACTCGAAGCCCTCATATTTGGAGCTGGAGAGATGGTTCTTCTCATCTCTGGTGATGTGGTGTTGGTGTCGGGGCTTGGGGTGACGTTGGGGTCCAGGAGTCTGGGGTCTGGGGTGTTTGTGGCGGTACTGGTTCTCTCTCCCGCTGTTGCCCCCCGGTTTCCCATTGGCCTGGTGGTGGGGGCTGAAGTTGGGTTGGTGGATATCGTCCTGGCCAAAATGTGATGAGGAAGAGGAGGAGGAAGAGGTGGCAGTAGCACAGTTTTCTCCCACCTCGTAGACGAAGAAGATCTTGGACATATAGTCGATAATGAGGACTTTGGCCCAGTGGGGGACGGGTTTTGCCTCAGCACCACAGAAATGGATGTTCATGATGAAGATGGTGAGAGCCGTGGAGGCTGTGATCATCGTCATGGTAGCGATGTAGTACTTTCCTGTGACATACAGGAGAGAGAAAAATGAGTTCCTGCACATGTACAGCATGTATGTGATGTATGTGTGTATGAGATGTATGTGTGTATGAGATGTATGTGAGTATGAGATGTATGTGTGTGTATGAGATGTATGTGTGTATGAGATGTATGTGTGTATGATATGTATATGTGTATGATATGTATGTGTGTATGAGATGTATGTGTGTATGAGATGTATGTGTGTATGATATGTATGTGTGTATGAGATGTATGTGTGTATGAGATGTATGTGAGTATAAGATGTGTGTGTGTATGAGATTTGCGTGCGTGTGCGGGTGAGAGAGTTAGAGAAAGATTAAGAGACTCACCAATAAGCGGCACACTCTCAGACGGTGGCATACTCTCGGCCACCATGAGCTGGAAGACAGTCAGGGCCAGCAACACAGTGACCCCCAGGGACACCTTCTCCCCAGAGTCAGCCGGCAGGTAGAAGCCCAGCGGAGCCAGGAAGGAGATGAGGAAGCAGGGCAGGAGAAGGTTAAAGATGTAGAAGGAGGAGCGGCGTTGGAGCAGGACGGTGTACGTGATGTCAGGGTAGGGGTCGGAGCAGCAGCCGTACATAATGACGTTCTTGGTGGCCGGCATGCCGTGGCATTCCCATTCAACGTTCTCCACGAAATCAGACAGGTCCCCACTGTCCATACCCATGGCTATGTCAACCTGAGAAGAGACATCGGAATAGAGGGTGAAATATAATAGGAGTGTAACAGGGGTGTTTTAGTAGAACATGTATAATACACACACACACACACACACACAATGAGTTTGTCTGCATCGATAATGATAGAATGACATCACCACACACCAAGGGTGTGTGTGTGTCTGTCTGTCTGCAGTAGGGCAGTCTGAAGCAGTAGGACAGGGTGTGTGTGTGTCTGTCTGCGGTAGGGCAGTCTGAAGCAGTAGGACAGGGTGTGTGTGTCTGTCTGCGGTAGGGCAGTCTGAAGCAGTAGGACAGGGTGTGTGTGTCTGTCTGTGGTAGGGCAGTCTGAAGCAGTAGGACAGGGTGTGTGTGTGTCTCCTCTCTCTATCAGGCTGACCAAGTTTTGTCACTCCATTTAACTCACACAGTATAAATCCAAGAAACTAAGTGTGTGTGTGTGTGTGTGTGTGTGTCTGACGGTCGGTCTATCTGTGGATGTATGCCTATCCTGTATACCTGGTTGCCGTTGTATGTCCAGGAGCCGAAGGTGAGGTTGCACTCCTGGCTGTCGAAGGGGAAGTAGGACACGTCCACCACACAGGAGCTCTTGGTGATGGCTGGAGCGTCCCATGTTATCTCCCCATTATAGCGCAGCACCACGTTAGTGTCCATCGGCCCTGAGAAGTCATCATCCGCCCTGAGGAGGAACAGGGAAACTAGTACCTGTACACTGTAATGACTGTAATAACATGGGTATTACCATGTCATTACTGTGGTATAACATCCTTCTACTGTATATGGGACAATCTTCCTCAATAAATACTTTGCATTAATGCATGACCAATTCATGGACCAACAGTTATTGCCAATAAGGGAGGCTGTTTCTAGAAAGTAGAAGTCATTACGATATCATGGTACAGTGGCTGTATATATCTGTGTGATGTAAGGGCGTACTTGTTATAGAGGACGAGGTCAGGCCTCCACACCAGACTGCTGGGGATCCGTATGACCTCCAGGCCATCATAGTCCTCCTTGTCCCACCTCAGGTAGGCATCGTGCCACGTCTGACGGATCCACAGGTACGCTATCAATACCTGGTTCCTCTCGTCCTGCACACATAGACACAGTAATAAACATACAGATGCAGGTGCACAGACACACACACATGCCACAGACGCACACACACAAAACATGTGGACACACACACAGGTAAGGGCAATATGCTACTGAACATGCGTCTCTCTCTCTCTCTCTCTCTCTCTCTCTCTCTCTCTCTTCCTCTCTCTCTTCCTCTCTCTCTCCCTCTCTTCCTCTCTCTCTCTCTCTCTCTCTCTCTCTCTCTCTCTCTCTCTCTCTTCCTCTCTCTCTTCCTCTCTCTCTCCCTCTCTTCCTCTCTCTCTCTCTCTCTCTCTCTCTCTCTCTCTCTCTCTCTCTCTCTCTCTCTCTCTCTCTCTCTCTCTCTCTCTCTCTCTCTCTCTCTCTCTCTCTCTCTCTCTCTCTCTCTCTCTCTCTCTCTCTCTCTCTCTCTCTCTCTCTCTCTCTCTCTCTCTCTCTCTCTCTCTCTCTCTCTCTCTCTTCCTCTCTCTCTCTAGCTGTCAGACATAGTGAAATCCAGACCCAGCTGTCTGTCAATATCAGGTGGATGACGAGACTAACCAAAAGGGGTTTAGAGGGTATCACTGCCAGAACCTGATGCATGGCTTAACCAAAGCAGGGAACCAAGGAGAGTAAAGGGACACTCATTACACACACACTCACATACACACTCAAACACACAGGTCACACACGCAGAGTCTTTCTGTGTAAGGGTTGGGGTGAGGTGTGACCCAGGTGCAGTGCAGGATATACAGTAGGCAGTAGGCAGAGATGGTGAAACAAGGATCTTTACTGGTGGTCCCGAAGCCAGAATACAAAATAACGGACTTATCACGATAAAAGAAAGGCGGAGCAAAAAAGTCTCCAAAAACCGTCTGACAGCCAAAATACGAAATACTACCTAAGACTGAAACAAATAACGAAACAGGGAGAACACTTCTCAAGTACCTGTACATTGACACTGAGTAGTACTGCTGGACATAGAGAAACTAGCAGAGAAAACTGAGCCAAGGAACACAGGGAAGTGAGGGCATAAATACACAGGTGAACCGATAGACAGAGGTGACACCAATAGGATGATGATTAGTCCCGACTGTGAGTGAGGAGGTGCCTAAGGTTGTCGGAGGATGACATCTAGTGGGTCGCTCCGGAATTGCGACCCCCTCCTGTAACGTCTGCATTTCAAAGTGACAGGATGACATCATCACAGAGACAGGGATTAAGGCAGGTGTCTCATCTCTCTTCAGAGTGCACTGGACAAGATACACTTAGTTACTTAGTCAGACACACACACACACACACACACACGAATGGGAGGTTGACACTCCACTGGACTGAAACAGGAGATGGCTGAGTAACTGTAGGCCTGTACAGTAGGTCTGACGTCTCTCAGACCTCCTAGCTGATTACTGCACCTTGTCATCAGTGACCTCTAATACTAATCTGCACTATATTGCATTTGCACTATGTAGACCTCCGCACAACACTGTATATATTCACCATGGCAACATCCCTCCCTCTGCTTATGTAGATAGACATCCCTCCCTCTGTAAATGGTATATTTACAGTGTAATCAGCCTATACTCCAGAGTTTTGTTTTATGTTCACTGTTCCGAAATTGTATATTCTGTATGATGTCCATGTGGACTTGTGTCTGTATTCTGTTCATATACAGTGGGGGAAAAAAGTATTTAGTCAGCCACCAATTGTGCAAGTTCTCCCACTTAAAAAGGTGAGAGAGGCCTGTAATTTTCATCATAGGTACACGTCAACTTTGACAGACAAAATGAGAAAAGAAAATCCAGAAAATCACATTGTAGGATTTTTAATGAATTTATTTGCAAATTATGGTGGAAAATAAGTATTTGGTCAATAACAAAAGTTTCTCAATACTTTGTTATATACCCTTTGTTGGCAATGACACAGGTCAAACGTTTTCTGTAAATCTTCACAAGGTTTTCACACACTGTTGCTGGTATTTTGGCCCTTTCCTCCATGCAGATCTCCTCTAGAGCAGTGATGTTTTGGGGCTGTCGCTGGGCAACACAGACTTTCAACTCCTTCCAAAGATTTTCTATGGGGTTGAGATCTGGAGACTGGCTAGGCCACTCCAGGACCTTGAAATGCTTCTTACAAAGGCACTCCTTCGTTGCCCGGGCGGTGTGTTTGAGATCATTGTCATGCTGAAAGACCCAGCCATGTTTCATCTTCAATGCCCTTGCTGATGGAAGGAGGTTTTCACTCAAAGTCTCACAATACATGGCCCCATTCATTCTTTCCTTTACACGGATCAGTCGTCCTGGTCCCTTTGCAGAAAAACAGCCCCAAAGCATGATGTTTCCACCCCCATGCTTCACAGTAGGTATGGTGTTCTTTGGATGCAACTCAGCATTCTTTGTCCTCCAAACACGACGAGTTGAGTTTTTACCAAAAAGTTATATTTTGGTTCCATCTGACCATATGACATTCTCCCAATCCTCTTCTGGATCATCCAAATGCACTCTAGCAAACTTCAGACGGGCCTGGACATGTACTGGCTTAAGCAGGGGGACACGTCTGGCACTGCAGGATTTGAGTCCCTGGCGGCGTAGTGTGTTACTGATGGTAGGCTTTGTTACTTTGGTCCCAGCTCTCTGCAGGTCATTCACTAGGTCCCCCCGTGTGGTTCTGGGATTTTTGCTCACCGTTCTTGTGATCATTTTGACCCCACGGGGTGAGATCTTGCGTGGAGCCCCAGATCGAGGGAGATTATCAGTGGTCTTGTATGTCTTCCATTTCCTAATAATTGCTCCCACAGTTGATTTCTTCAAACCAAGCTGCTTACCTATTGCAGATTCAGTCTTCCCAGCCTGGTGCAGGTCTACAATTTTGTTTCTGGTGTCCTTTGACAGCTCTTTGGTCTTGGCCATAGTGGAGTTTGGAGTGTGACTGTTTGAGGTTGTGGACAGGTGTCTTTTATACTGATAACAAGTTCAAACAGGTGCCATTAAAACAGGTAACGAGTGGAGGACAGAGGAGCCTCTTAAAGAAGAAGTTACAGGTCTGTGAGAGCCAGAAATCTTGCTTGTTTGTAGGTGACCAAATACTTATTTTCCACCATAATTTGCAAATAAATTCATTAAAAATCCTACAATGTGAATTTCTGGATTTTTTTTCCTCAATTTGTCTGTCATAGTTGACGTGTACCTATGATGAAAATTACAGGCCTCTCTCATCTTTTTAAGTGGGAGAACTTGCACAATTGGTGGCTGACTAAATACTTTTTTCCCCACTGTATTGTCTATTGCTGGCAGCACCTTCTCATTAAGTCAAATTCCGGGTATGTGTAAATGTACTTGGAGAATAAAGGTGATTCTGATTCTCATACACATCAACAGATGAATCAATACAATCAATTGGGATATTAATAATGTGAGGGCATCTTGTTGGACCTATCTGCCCTGCCAGGATGCATGTTAAAGATGCAATACATATGCCTTTCATGCCTGGGTAAAAGACCAGGTGAGTCACAGAGATGACTGACTTAATACTACATACAGACTATACCAGGGTTCTTCAATTCCAGTCCCGGAGGGCCGAAACACTTCTGTTTTTTATTTCTACCTGGTAGTTAATTGCACTCACCTGGTGTCCCAGGTCTGAATTAGCCCCTGATTAGAAGGAGAGGATGAAAAACAGAGGTGTTTCGGCCCTCCAGGACCGGAATTGAAGAACCCTGGACTATACTGTCTTACCAATGAACAGAGCAGCACTGGCAATTGATGCCTTTCACTCACAATGCATTGTTTCCTCTGATCAAAAGTACATGATCTCTCTCTACGATATCGTTATCCTCTTTATACGTGTGCAAAGTATTTGATCAAGGATTACATTTTGTCAAAGCCTCATTGTGAGAGAAGCCAGTCATAGATTGTCAGAGGTGCTCTGCTCATCGTTGAGACATAGTCAGTAATCTCTGAGACTCACCATGTCTTTGATCTGGGAGAGAGTAATCTGCAGGGTGACGTTCAGGGCTTTGTCTGTGTCCTCCACCGGCCGCAGGGCGTTTGAGTAGTTCTCCATCAGGTCGGTGAGCAGCTGCTGAGCGTACCGGCCCTGAGCCGAGTGGACCACTGCGATAGGAGAATATAGAAGTTATTTGTTGTAGGACTCTGAGGGGTCAAAGGTGGCATGATATTGGCCCCATGGAATGCTGGTTCAAGCCCCCCTCCACTGTTACCCCATTTAATCGACCTGAGCAGCAATTAAAGGAGGGCCTTGTTTGGAGAGAGTAAGGTCTGGAGAGATGTGATGCATGGGTCGAAGTGCCCAAGGCTCTAGCCGAACAATCAAAACACTTTATGTTGTTAACTATAAAAGCAAAAATGTCGATCTAGGTCAGAGATAATAGACTGGTAATAGTATATCAAATGAGACATATAGAAATATAATCTTTAGATTTCCATAGACTAAACTCCTAAGGCTTTCCCAAAAATGTCCAAAGTACAGCACAAGTGCCACTGACTTACCTTGGAGCAACATCATCGCAAAGCACACAACTGGAACCATCTTCCGCATTTTGGAAGAATAACTCCAGAAGGAAACTTGAGGATGTTGGAGCAACATAAATAACGTATCTTTGGTTTAAATCCATTCAGGTTTACATGACGTCCATTCAACCCCAATTGAACTCAATTGCTGATAGCATCCCGTAATTTCCGTTCGTCCTCCTCGCGCTTCAGGGTAGCGCTTATTGCTTGGCAGAGGAGGCTGCATGCCTGCTCAGACACGGAATAGGACCCCAGCTATCACGTAGCACGCGCAGACCGAGGGAAACAAGATGCCCCCGGAGCATCGGCTCAGCGCACACAGGATCTATTCAGCTGTCAATCAAATGCTTGGCAGGTGGGCTCGCGGGCCTGCAACAGGCTGTGGGTCATATGAGATATGCAGAAGATTCAATCAATATAATAGTGGATCAACGGTCTTAAAACATAATGGCATGGGTATCCGGTTTGGATAGGGCATAGGAATGTTTGTGTGGTATTATCATCTGTGGTAGTCAAATGGTTATAGCCTACAATTCTCTGGATGTGGGGGTTGGCTCCCCATCCACACAAGAAGACTCGAGGCTGTAATCGCTGCCAAAGGTGCTTCAACAATGTACTGAGTAAAGGGTCTGAATACTTATGTAAATATATGTATGATATTTCAGTTTTTTTGTTTTAATACATTTGCAAAATTTGTCATTATGGGGTATTGTGTGTAGAAGGGAAAAAAACAATGAATCCATTTTAGAATAAGGTTGTAATGTAACAAAATGTGGAAAAAGTCAAGGGGTCTGAATTCTTTCCAAATGCACTGTATAGACAGGTGGGTGCCTTTCCAAATCATGTCCAATCAATTGAATTTACCACAGGTGGACTCCAATCAAGTTGTAGAAACATCTCAAGGATGATCAATTGAAACAGGATGCACCTGAGCTCAATTTTGTGTCTCATAGCAAAGGGTCTGAATGCTTATGTAAATAAGGTATTTCTGTTTTTTCTTTTTAATAAAGTTGCAAAAATGTCTAAAAAACGTTTTTTGCTTCGTCATTATGGGGTATTTTGTGTAGATTGATGAGAATTTATTTTTATTTAATCCATTTTAGAATAAGGCTCTAACGTAACAAAATGTGGAAAAAGTCAAGGAGTCTGAATACTTTCCAAATGCACTGTAAATGCACACATTCATTCAGGTTACAGACCATGTAACTAGGCCTAGGAACCCTAGACAAAGCAAGTGCAACAATATCCGTAGTTTCGTAACATATGGGAGCTTGTACAGCATACATTTTAACACATGTTGGTCCTCTGTAGCTCAGCTGGTAGAGCACGGCGCTTGTAACGCCAAGGTAGTGGGTTCGATCCCCGGGACCACCCATACACAAAAATGTATGCACGCATGACTGTAAGTCGCTTTGGATAAAAGCGTCTGCTAAATGGCATATTATATTATATTATTATTATATTTGTGGTTCTAGTCCGGGTGGTTTTGAAGCGGTATGGTTCGGTAGTGTGGTTGTGCATATGTTGAGAAAGTTTGTAGCAGGTTTTTGTGTCGAGCTAGCATGCTAGGTGAGGTTTGCAGTAGGGCTAATGTGAGTTTCAGTTTGCTGGCTAGCAAGATAGCTCATGTTTTTTTGGTCAACATAAATTTTTGGTGTGGCCGCACCCGCGAAGGTAGTCAGTTGTTTACAGCTGGTAGTCGTTAGCTACTGTAGGGCTGATGAGGTGTTTTGCTCGTGGGCCGGAACATTTTGTGTTTTGGCTACAGTTTTGGTAGCTTTTGTTAGTGCTGTTTGCAGGATTACATTACCCAGTTTGGAGTCTGGAGGACTCTGTGGCACATGTATTTGTGTTAGTGCTAGGCTAGTGGCTAACAGTTGCTATGGTATGTAGCTTTGGTAAATCAGGGTGTGTTAGTGCTAGGCTAGTGGCTAACAGTTGCTATGGTTTGTAGCTTTTGTGCATGGCATTCTGGTTTGGTTTTGCCTGGTATGAGTGGACATCTCTGGCGCTTGGAACACATGCATGTATAGATTGGTTAGCAGTGAGCTACTGGCTAACTTTGACATTTGTCAGTCGATTTATTAGTTCTGTTTAGCCTACTGATTTTGACTATGGGGGCATATGAGCCAGCAGTGTTTTGTGCTGATGTAGAGAATAGTTGGGTGTTTCTCAATCTAACAAGTGGGGGGGGGGTGGACCACGAAGATCTCCCCCACCACACGAGCCCGAGGGGGTGCAAAACCCGACAGGAGATCATGTCAGTGACTCAACCCACTCAGATCGAGTATAGCAACAACAAAAAAAAGCCTGGTATGACGTGGTGCACCCCTCCTATGGATGGCATGGGAGAGCGCGAGCAAGCCAATGACTCAGCCCTCGTAACAGGGTCAGAGGCAGAGAACCCCAGCCGAGAGAGGGGAGCCAGCCAGGCAGAGACAGCAAGGGTGGTTCGTCACTCCTGTGCCTTGCAGTTCACCTTCGCACCCCGGGGCCAGACTCTACTCAATCATAGGAGCTACTGAAGAGTTGAGTCTTCAGTAAAGACTTAAAGGTTGAGACCAAGTCTGTGTCTCTCACATGGATTGGAAAACTATTCCATAAAAATTGAACTCTATAGGAGAAAGCCCTGCCTCCAGCTGTTTACTTAGAAATTCTAGGAACAATAAGGAGGCATGCGTCTTGTGACCGTAGCGTATATGTACGGCAGGACCAAATCGGAGAGATGGTAGGAGCAAGTCCATGTAATGCTTTGTAGGTTAACAGTAAAACCTTGAAATTAAGCCTTAACAGGAGTAATATGATCAAATGTTTTGGTTCTATTCAAGATTCTAGCAGCTGTATTTAGCACTAGCTGAAGTTTGTTTAGTGCATTATCTGGGTAGCCGGAGACTAGAGCATTGCAGTAGTCTAATCTTGAAGTGACAAAAGCATGGATGAGCTTTTCTGCATCATTTTCTGACAAATATTTTGTATTTTTGTGATGTTACTAACTTGAAAAAAAGCTGCTCTTGAAATATTTTTGATATGTTTGTCAAAAGAGAGATCAGAGTAACATCAAGGTCTTTCAGTTTTATTTGAGGTCTCAACCATCGAGATTCATTCTCAGATCCGACAGCAGATCTCTTTGTTTCTTGGGACCTAGAACTAGCATTTCTGTTTTGTCTGAGTTCAAAAGTAAAACATTTGTCGACAACCACTTCCTTATGTCTGAAACACAGGCTTCCAGACTAGACAATTTTGGGGCTTCGCCATGTTTCATTGAAATGTACAGCTGTGTGTCGTCTGCATAGCAGTGAAAGTTGACATTGTGTTTCCGAATGACATCACCAAGAGGTAGCATATATAGTGAAAACAATAGTGGTCCTGGAACGGAAGCTTAAGGAACACTGAAACCATCCACAGAGACAAACTGATATATTTCCGACAGATAAGATCTAAACCAGGCAAGAACTTGTCCGAGTAGATGAATTAGGGTTTCTTATCTCTCCAAAATAATGTGGTGATTGATGGTGTCGAAAACAGCTTTTTCTAACATTTTTGAAAGGAATGGGAGATTCGATACAGGCCGATAGTAAAAGATTTCCGGGTCGAGGTTTGGCTTTTTGAGGAGAGGATTTATTGCTGCCACTTTTAGTGAGTTTGGTACACATCAAGATGATAGGGAGCTGTTTATTATGTTCAACATAGGAGGGCCAAGCACAGGAAGTAGCTCTTTCAGTACCTTAGTTGGAATAGGGTCCAGTAGGCAGCTGGAAGGTTTAGAGTCCATTACTATTTTTGTGAATGTGTAGAGAATTACAGGATTAAAAAACTTGAGTGTCTCCATTGATCCGAGGTCCTGGGCAACTGAGTTTTGGAGAATATGCATATTCAAAGAGGAGTCCTGTCACACCCTGGCTCTGGGACTCTATATGTTGAGCCAGGGTGTGTTCATTCTATGTGGTTTATTTCTATGTTGGGGGTTCTGGTTTGTTGTTTTCTATGTTTGCCTTAGTGACTCCCAATCAGAGGCAACGAGTGTCAGCTGTTGGCTGGTTGTCTCTGATTGGGAGCCATATTTAACTGTCTGTTTTTCACTTTGTGTTTGTGGGTTTTTGTTCCGTGTTCGGTCATTGTCACCGTGGACGTTACGAGTCGTTTGTTGTTTTGGTCGTGCTTTAATTTAATAAAGTAAACATGTTCATTCATCACGCTGCGCATTGGTCTCTCCCTGACGATCGTGACAGAAAAACCCACCAAAACTGGACCAAGCAGCGTGTCCAGGAGCCATCGCCAGGGGAATCGCTTGCAGATCTCCGTGGCAACCTCGACTGGGTCCAGCCTTGTAAAGAGCAGAGTGGATGGACTTGGGAACAGTGGAGGAAGAGTCTAGACTGGGTCAAGCCTAATGAAGAGCAGAATGGCTGGAATTGGGGGCAGAAGAGCGAGAGTTGGGCGAGAACGATAGAGGCCTGGCCCACGGGGAGGAGAGACCCCCAGAAAATTTTTAGGGGGGGGGCTCACGACGTCGGGGCAGCAGGAGGCCGCGATAGAGCGGTCCAGCGGGTTGGCAGAGGCGGCCGCCAGGTTACGGGGGCCACTGGTCGAAGAGGGGATGGAAGGTAGAGAGGCACGGCGAGAGGTACTGGGGTGTGTTACCAGTCCGGTCCGGCCCGTTCCAGATCCCGGTGTAGGGCCAGTGGTGTGTGTCCCCAGTACGGTCCGGTCTGTTCCTGCTCCCCGCACCAAGTCAGTGGTGCGCTTCGTCAGCCCGGCTCGGCCCGTTCCTGCTCCCCGCACCAAGTCAGTGGTGCGCTTCGTCAGCCCGGCTCGGCCCGTTCCTGCCCCCCGCACCAAGTCAGTGGTGCGCTTCGTCAGCCCAGTCCGGCCTGTCCCTGCTCCACGCACCAAGCCTATGGTGTGCGTCGTCAGCCTGGTAAGGCCCGTTCCTCCTCCACGCACCAAGCCAGTGGTGTGCTTCGTCAGTCCGGTGAGGCCCGTTCCGGCTCCACGCACCAAGCCAGGGGTGCGCATCGTCAGCCCGGTCCGGTCCGTTGCTGCTCCACGCACCAAGCCAGGAGTGCGAGTCGTCAGTCCGGTGAGGCCCGTTCCGGCTCCACGCACCAAGCCAGGGGTGCGTATCGTCTGCCCGGTCCGGCCCGTCGCTGCTCCACGCACCAAGCCAGGGGTGCGCATCGTCAGCCCGGTCCGGCCCGTTGCTGCTCCACGCACCAAGCCAGGGGTGCGAGTCATCAGTCCGGTGAGGCCCGTTCCGGCTCCACGCACCAAGCCAGGGGTGCGTATCGTCAGCCCGGTCCGGCCCGTTGCTGCTCCACGCACCAAGCCAGGGGTGCGCATCGACAGCCAGGTCCGGTCCTTTCCTGCCTCACGCACCAAGCCTGGGGTGCGCGTCGTCAGTCCGGCACAACCCGTGCCTGGGTCATCGGTGCCAAATCAGGTACCGCTTTATTGCTCCCCAACGGAGCTGAAGCTAGCCGCTCCTGCTACGTCCAGGTCAGCTCCAGCCAGCGGGGCCAGACCGGACCAGGGGCGCTATGGGGGGTTTATTGGAGGGTGGTGGGCAAGCCCGGAGCCAGAACCGCCGCCGAGGAGGAGTGCCCACCCAGCCCTCCCCTATTTTTCTCTGGTTGAGGCGCGGTCGCAGTCCGCGCCTTTAGGGGGGGGTACTGTCACACCCTGGCTCTGGGACTCTATATGTTGAGCCAGGGTGTGTTCATTCTATGTGGTTTATTTCTATGTTGGGGGTTCTGGTTTGTTGTTTTCTATGTTTGCCTTAGTGACTCCCAATCAGAGGCAACGAGTGTCAGCTGTTGGCTGGTTGTCTCTGATTGGGAGCCATATTTAACTGTCTGTTTTTCACTTTGTGTTTGTGGGTTTTTGTTCCGTGTTCGGTCATTGTCACCGTGGACGTTACGAGTCGTTTGTTGTTTTGGTCGTGCTTTAATTTAATAAAGTAAACATGTTCATTCATCACGCTGCGCATTGGTCTCTCCCTGACGATCGTGACAAGTCCGTAATTTGTTTTCTAATGATCATGATCTTTTCGTCGAATAAGTTTATTTTACCAGGTAAATTGACTGAGAACACATTCTCATTTACAGCAACGACCAGGATAATAATTATAGGGGAGAGGAGGGGGGATGAATGGGCCAATTGGAAGTTGGGGATGATTGGGTTCCCATGATGGTATGCGGGCCAGATTGGGAATTTAGCCAGGACACCGGCTAACACCCCTACTCTTACGATAAGTGCCATGGGATCTTCAGTGACCACCGAGAGTCAGGACATCCGTTTAACATCCCATCCAAAAAACGGCACACTACGCAGGGCAATGTCCCCAATCACTGCCCTGGGGCATTGGGATATATTATAAAACAAAAATTGACTAGAGGAAAGAGTACCTCCTACTGGCCCTCCAACACCACTTCCAGCAGCATCTGGTCTCCCATCCAGGACCAACCCTGCTTAGCTTCAGAGGCAAGCCAGCAGTGGGATGCAGGGTGGAATGCTGCTCAAGTTCATTAAGTTATCACTGCTGAAATGAAGGCCATTTTCACTTGGGGAATTCTGCTTTTAAGTTAGCTTTGCAACAGTATAGAAAATAACTGTTGGATTGTTTTTATTCTCCTCAATCAGGTTGGAAAAGTAGGCTGATCGAGCAGCAGTGAGGGCTTTTGATATTGCACCGTATCGTCTTTCCAAGCTAGTTGGAAGACTTCCAATTTGGTGGAGCGCCATTTCCGTTCCAATTTTCTGGAAGCTTGCTTCAGGGCTCAGGTATTTTCTGTATAGAAGGGAGCTAGTTTCTTGTGACAATTTGTTGTTGTTTGTTTTTAGCGGTGTGACTGCATCTAAGGTATTATGCAAGGTTAAGTTTAGATCCTCAGGTAGGTGATTAACTGATTTTTGTACTCCGACGTCCTTGGGTAGGTGGAGGGAGTCTGGAAGGGTATTTAGGAATCTTTGGGTTGTCCGAGAATTTATAGTGTCGCTTTTGAGAATCCTTGGTTGGGGTCTAAGCATATTATTTGTTGTGATTGCAAATATAATAAGATGGTGGTCTGATAGTCCAGGATTATGAGGAAAAACATTTAGATCCACAATATATATTCCATGGGACAAAACTAGATCCAGGGTATGATTGTGGAAATGCGTAGGTCTCGAGACATGTTGGACAAAACCCACTGTCTATGTTTTGTAGTGGGTCTGTGGACTTCTCCATGTGAATATTGAAGTCACCAAAAATGTGAATATTATCTGCCATGACTGTGAGGTGATAGGAATTCAGGGAACTCAGTGATGAACGCTTTATACGGCCAAGAAGGCCTGTAAACAGTATTTATAGAAAGTCATTGTTTGCGAAAAAGCACCTGAATGATCATCAAGACTCTTGGAGGAACGTTCTATGGACAGATGATTCAAAAGTATAACTTTTTGGACGACATGGTTCCAGTAATGCCTGGCGAAAACCAAACACTGCATTCCACAGTAAGAACATCATTCCAAAGGTCAAGCATAGTGGTGGTGGTGTGATGGTTTGGGGATGCTTTGCTGCCTCAGGACCTGGACGACTTGCCTTAATAGAAGGAACCATGAATTCTGCTCTGTATCAGAGAATTCTACAGGAGAATGTCAGACCATCCGTCTGTGAGCTGAAGCTGAAGCGCAGCTGGGTCATGCAGCAAGACAATGATCCAAAACACACAATCAAGTCTACATGAAAATAGCTAAAAAGCAACAAATTTGAAGTTTTGGAATGGCCTAGTCAAAGTCCAGACCTAATCCCAATTGAGATGTTGTGGCAGGACTTGAAACGAGCAGTTCATGCTTGAAAACCCACACGTCACTGAGTTAAAGCAGTTCTGCATGGAAGAGTGGGCCAAAATTCCTCCACAGCGACGTGAGAGACTGATCAACAACTACAGGAAGCATTTGGTTGGAGTCAGTGCAGCTAAAGGTGGCACAACCAGTTATTGAGTGTAAGGGGGCAATTACTTTTTCACACAGGGGAATTGGGTGTTGCATAACTTTGTTTATGAAATAAATGAAATAAATATGTAATTGTTGTGTTATTTGTCCACTTATGTTCCCTTTATCTAATATTAGGTTTTGGTTGAAGATCTGATAACATTGTCACGCCCTGACTCAGGGGACTCTTATATGTTGAGTCAGGGTGTGAATATTCTATGTTATGTTTTCTATGTTTTCATTCTAGGATTGTATGTCTATGTTTAGCCGGGTGTGATTCCCAATCAGAGACAGCTGTTGCTCGTTGTCTCTGATTGGGGATCATACTTAGGCAGCCTATTGGCACTAGTTAGTGGTGGGATCTTGTTCTGTGTGTAGGCTTATTTTGTGTTCAGCCTTAGGACTTCACGTTTCGTTTGGTTTGTTGTTTTGTTGTATGTTTATCGGTGAAATAAACATGTACGCATTTCACGCTGCGCCTTGGTCTGACCCGTCCTTAAACGAACGTGACAGAAGATCCCACCAAACACGGACCAAGCAGCGTGCCCAGGAGGACCGAACACCCTGGACACAGGTGGGGAAGATGTGGTCGTGGGAGGAGATATTTGCGGGAAAAGGACCCTGGGCGAAGAAGGAAGCCCAGGCAGGAGAGGAGCAACGGCAACACAGAAGCCGGCCGAGGAGGAAGCCCGAGAAGCAGCCCCAATAACATTTTGGGGGGGAGGCTAAAGGGGTGGTCGGGGAGCGAGAGAGAAGAGCCCCGACCACTGCACCCGGTGGGTTTCCAGATTGAGTCCCTACGACCATGGGAAGAAGAGTGGGAACAGTATTATTCTGAGTAGTTGGAGGATGACGACGACGATGAGTTTCTGTTCCCTAACTCGTGGGGGCTCCTGGAGGAGTCCTCACTGGAGGAGGAGTGCCGAGAGAGAGAGAAGGATCGGATCGGCAGGGTAAGAGAGGAGGCCACCATATTACCGGGGCTGATAGCTAGAATAGAGCGGGAGAGATCCATTCAAGAGGAGGCACTGCAGGAGGCTCGTAGGGAAAAGGAGGAAGTAGAGGCACGGAGAGAGGAGCTGGTTAGGCAGCATAAGGAGCGGGGGTTAATAAAGGAACCTAGGTATGCGGAGATACGCACTGTGTCACCAGTGCACCTTCCCAGTCCGGTCCGACCCGTTCCTGCTCCTTGCACCAAGCCAGTGGTGCGTGTCGCCAGTCCGGCCCGGCCTGTTCCTGCTCCTCGCACCAGGCCAGTGGTGCGTGTTCCCAGTCCGGCCCGGCCCGTTCCTGCTCCTCGCACAAAGACAGTGGTGCGTGTCGCCAGTCCGGCCCGGCCCGTTCCTGCTCCTCGCACCAAACCAGTGGTGTGTGTCGCCAGTCCGGCCCGGCCCGTTCCTGCTCCTGCTCCTCGCACCAAGCCAGTGGTGCGTGTCGCCAGTCCGGCCCGGCCCGTTCCTGCTCCTCGCACCAAGCCAGTGGTGCGTGTTCCCAGTCCGGCCCGGCCTGTTCCTGCTCCTCGCACAAGGCCAGTGGTGCGTGTTCCTAGTCCGGTCCGGCCCATGCCTGCTCCTCGCACCAGACCTGTGGTGCGTGTGTCCAGTCCGGCACGGCCTGTGCCCGTTCCACCGGTGCCGGTGCCTGGTCCGGCACCGGTCAGCTGCTCCACTCCGGAGCCAGAGCAGTCCGCTCCATCGGGGTCCAGTCCAGCTCCGGTCAGTGGCTCCACTCCGGAGCCAGAGCAGTCCGCTCCACCGGTGCCTGATCCAGCTCCGGATCCGATCTGATAACACTGTCACGCCCTGACTCAGGGGACTCTTATATGTTGAGTCAGGGTGTGAATATTCTATGTTATGTTTTCTATGTTTTCATTCTAGGATTGTATGTCTATGTTTGGCCGGGTGTGATTCCCAATCAGAGACAGCTGTTGCTCGTTGTCTCTGATTGGAGATCATACTTAGGCAGCCTATTGGCACTAGTTAGTGGTGGGATCTTGTTCCGTGTGTAGGCTTATTTTGTGTTCAGCCTTAGGACTTCATGTTTCGTTTGTTTTGTTGTATGTTTATCTGTGAAATAAACATGTACGCATTTCACGCTGCGCCTTGGTCTGACCCGTCCTTAAACTAACGTGACAAACATTCAGTATCACAAATATGCAAAAGTAGAGAAAATTAGAAAGGGGGCAAATACTTTTTCATAGCACTGTATGTAAATGAGATTTCTGTAATTATTTTAAATACAATTGCAAACATTCTAAAAACATGTTTTCACTTTGTCATTATGGTGTATTGTGTGTAGATTGGTGAGAAAAAAATATATATTTAATTCATTTTGAATTCAGGCTGTAACACAACAAAATGTAGAATAAGTTAAGGGGTATGAATACTTTCTGAAGGCACTGTAGCAAGCTTTTTCGGCTGGTGGAGGTCCTGCAGATCCATGTCCAGATAAAGTGTCCGGGGTGAAAAAGTTGAATGAAAAAAGTGTGAGGACAAAACTAAGACGTTGGTAAACTTGTTAAATACAGAGTTTGATTAAACGGCTATTAAAAGTAAAAAGCAAAACGTTTGGCAGGTAGCCAAGCAAACAGCACAGCAGCATGGAGACAACGATAGTTAGGGGTTTCGCAGCCTCTGCCGAGTCCCCAACAGCCGAATGTTCCGCTTTTCAGCGGAAATGGAAAGAGAGCCTGTGACAAGACTTTTGCATTTGGACCTTAACAAGGCGACACTCCATCTTAACTCCTACTCCACATTTACTGGATTGGTTGAACAGTGCAGAAGAGAACCTCCCCCAACAGTTTTTTTTTGTTCTCATCATGACCAGTATGTAGGGGATCTAGTTTCAGGCGTTTCTTTTACGCCTGCTACATTAGGTTAGGGGTTTCGTAACAGAAGGAAATAAGGATTTTTTGGAAGGCAAGAAGGGTTCTAGAACCCTTCTGAATCTGAATAATGTTTTTTATTGTATTTTGTACTGAGTATTAGTGTTTACCTCATTGTTTAAACTTAAACATCAGGAGTTTGAGTAATCTGATAAATTAAAAAAGATAGGTGTGAGAATTGTTTTAAACTGTTCCTACATGGAGATGTAAAGTTCCCTTTTTTACATAGGATGTGAAATCTGAAACCACTTGAAGCTTGATGTCCCTCCTACAATTTCATTTCGTTCTTCTGACTGTCCATCAACTCCTGGCTGAAGCCTACATCACAGCCACTGACAAAGCACATGCCTGCAATTCATACATTGTAGCTCAGCAGGAGAGAGTGGTTTCATCACTATTGCACATTCAGAGATCAATTTATAGCCATTCATCTAAAATAATTCAGACTTTAAACAAAAAACCCTTTCTGTTTTGTCATAGATTGACAAGATTAATATGTGATGAAAGGCGAGTTCCTAACGAGTTCAGGAAGCCAAGCTAGAGCTCTGTGTGACGTTCACAGATGTTTTGATAAAGAGAGATCTTTAGAAAATATGCACATTTTCTCTAACACTAAACATACACATATGTATTTTACAGTAATAAGGAAGGTGAAATCTTATAGTTAGTGGTTTTATCATTTGATTATAATATATTTAGAAAGCATATAAGTCATTTCAAGCGAGTTGCGCAGCGGTCTAAGGCACTGCTCTCAGTGCTCGATGCGTCACTACAGACCCCCTGGTTCGACTCCAGGCTGTATCACAACCGGCGGTGATTGGGAGTCCCATAGGGCGGCGCACAATTGGCCCAGCGTCGTCCGGGTTTGGCCGGTGTAGGCCGTCATTGTAAATAAGAATTTGTTCTTAACTTACTTGCCTAGTTAAATAAAGGTAAGATAAAAAATGCATTGTTTTGTTGAATAGGAAATACGTCATAAGATATTTCGAATTTTTATCATATTTGTACTGTGTACTTGAGCTTGTGTCTAGATCCTCAGCAATTTATAACTAGTTTAACCAGAAAGGTGAGATTTTAACCTTTCTTGGAGTATGCAGCATTGTGCCCAAGGACTCTAAGATAACCTGCCTAAATGACTACCGACCCGTAGCACTGACGTCTGTAGCCATGAAGTGCTTTGAAAGGCTGGTCATGGCTCACATCAACAGCATTATCCCAGAAACCCTAGACCCACTCCAATTTGCATACCGCCCCAACAGATCCACAGATGATGCAATCTCTATTGCACTCCACACTGCCCTTTCCCACCTGGACAAGAGGAACACCTACGTGAGAATGCTATTCATTGACTACAGCTCAGCATTCAACACCATAGTGCCCTCAAAGCTCATCACTAAGCTAAGGATCCTGGGACTAAACACCTCCCTCTGCAACTGGATCCTGGACTTCCTGATGGGCCGACCCCAGGTGGTAAGGGTAGGTAACAACACATCTGCCACACTGATCCTCAACACGGGGGCCCCTCAGGGGTGCGTGCTCAGTCCCCTCCTGTACTCCCTGTTCACCCATGACTGCATGGCCAGGCACAACTCTAACACCATCATTAAGTTTGCCGACGACACAACAGAGGTAGGCCTGATCACCGACAACGATGAGACAGCCTATAGGGAGGAGGTCAGAGACCTGGCCGTGTGGTGCCAGGACAACAACCTCTCCCTCAACGTGACCAAGACAAAGGAGATGATTGTGGACTACAGGAAAAAAAAGAGGACTGAGCACGCCCCCATTCTCATCGACGGGGCTGTAGTGGAACAGGTTGAGAGCTTCAAGTTCCTTGGTGTCCACATCACCAACGAACTATCATGGTCAAACACACCAAGACAGTTGTGAAGAGGGCACGACAAAGCCTATTCCCCCTCAGGAGACTGAAAAGATTTGGCATGGGTCCTCAGATCCTCAAAAAAGTATACAGCTGCACCATCGAGAGCATCCTGACTGGTTGCATCACCGCCTGGTATGGCAACTGCTTGGCCTCCGACCGCAAGGCACTACAGAGGGTAGTGCGTACGGCCCAGTACATCACTGGAGCCAAGCTTCCTGCCATCCAGGACCTCTATACCAGGCGGTGTCAGAGGAAGGCCCTCAAAATTGTCAAAGACTCCAGCCACCCTTGTCATAGACTGTTCTCTCTGCTACCGCACGGCAAGCGGTACCGGAGTGCCAAGTCTAGGTCCAAAAGACTTCTCAACAGCTTCTACCTCCAAGCCATAAGACTCCTGAACAGCTAATCATGGCTACCCGGACTATTTGCACTGCCCCTCCCACCCCATCCTTTTACGCTGCTGCTACTCTGTTAATTATTTATGCATAGTCACTTTAACTCTACCCACATGTACATATTACTTCAACTACCTCAACTAGCCGGTGCCCCCGCACATTGACTCTGCACCGGTACCCCCTTGTATATATAGCCTCCCTACTGTTATTTTATTTTACTTCTGCTCTTTTTTTCTCAACACTTTTTTTGTTGTTGTTTTATTTTTACTTTTTTGTCAAAAATAAATGCACTGTTGGTTAAGGGCTGTAAGTAAGCATTTCACTGTAATGTCTGCACCTGTTGTATTCGGCGCATGTGGCCAATAACATTTGATTTGATTTGATTTGATGACAATAGTTATTGTTCATGGTCCTCTCATGATAAATAATTACTTTGAGGGATTACGTAGATTACATTTTATGTTACATGTAGTTACATTTAAGAGGTTTTAATCATTTTACATGTACAGTACTGACATAGAAAGAAATCATGGCAAAGATATAAACTTTCAAATTATTATTTTCTGTGATTTTTATTGAGCAGAGAATAGAAGAATAGAGGGGAGTCTGAGTGAACCAGCAGTGTATTGTATGGTACACAGCAAATTGGCCAGTGCCTCTGTAGCTCAGCTGGTAGAGCACGGCGCTTGTAACGCCAAGGTAGTGGGTTTGATCCCCGGGACCACCCATACACAAAAATGTATGCACGCATGACTGTAAGTCGCTTTGGATAAAAGCGTCTGCTAAATGGCATATTATTCTTTATTATTATTAACTAGTGTGGATTTTTCAGTGTGACATTTATAGTGTTGATTCAGGAGTTTAATTAACTTGGTATGAAAAAATTTATGCACTCACTAACTGTAAGTTGCTCTGGATAAGAGCGTCTGCTAAATGACTAAAATGTAAATTTAAAATGTGTTGGTGTTAATAACCAGTTGTGTGATTGTGTAATTTTTACTCTGTGTGGAGTAACACTCAAAACCACACCCAACCATTATCATATATCCCAGCATGCTCTATTGCAGGTTGATTTTCATAATTGTTTGTTTCAATATCTGTTTTTGCATGCACATCATCTGATTGGTTGATCTTAAGCTACACAAAGATAAATAGCATCCATTTATCTAAACGGTTTGTAACTGCACCCGTTACTGGGTCAGATGGTTGTTCCAGTTTACATCATTTGCAGGTGATTAAAAATTCAAATGGCGAAGTTGCATAAAGATTTGTGAATTCAGATTTGACGTCATGGTTTTATCACTATCCATGGAGTTTTTAAACTACGGCACGCGACATGGTCCTACGTGCCAATAAATCAGCACTATATACAGTGAGGGAAAAAAGTATTTGATCCCCTGCTGATTTTGTATGTTTGCCCACTGACAAAGAAATGTTCAGTCTATATTTTTAATGATAGGTTTATTTGAAGAGTGAGAGACAGAATAACAACAAAAAAATCCAGAAAAACGCATGTCAAAAATGTTATAAATTGATTTGCATTTTAATTAGGGAAATAAGTATTTGACCCCCTCTCAATCAGAAAGATTTCTGGTTCCCAGGTGTCTTTTATACAGGTAACGAGCTGAGATTAGGAGCACACTCTTAAAGGGAGTGCTTCTAATCTCAGTTTGTTACCTGTATAAAAGACACCTGTCCACAGAAGCAATCAATCAGATTACAAACTCTCCACCATGGCCAAGACCAAAGAGCTCTCCAAGGATGTCAGGGACAAGATTGTAGACCTACACAAGGCTGGAATGGGCTATAAAACCATCGCCAAGCAGCTTGGTGAGAAGGTGACAACAAACAGTTGGTGCGATTATTCGCAAATGGAAGAAACACAAAATAACTGTCAATCTCCCTCGGCCTGGGGCTCCATGCAAGATCTCACCTTGTGGAGTTGCAATGATCATGAGAACGGTGAGGAGTCAGCCCAGAACTACACGGGAGGATCTTGTCAATGATCTTGAGGCAGCTGGGACCATAGTCACCAAGAAAACAATTGGTAACACACTACGCCGTGAAGGACTGAAATCCTGCAACGCCCGCAAGGTCCCCCTGCTCAAGAAAGCACATATACAGGCCCATCTGAAGTTTGCCAATGAACATCTGAATGATTCAGAGGAGAACTGGGTGAAAGTGTTGTGGTCAGATGAGACCAAAACCGAGCTCTTTGGCATCAACTCAACTCGCCGTGTTTGGAGGAGGAGGAATGCTGCCTATGACTCCAAGAACACCATCCCCACCGTCAAACATGGAGGTGGAAACATTATGCTTTGGGGGTGTTTTTCTGCTAAGGGGACAGGACAACTTTACCGCATCAAAGGGACGATGGACGGGGCCATGTACCGTCAAATCTTGGGTGAGAACCTCCTTCCCTCAGCCAGGGCATTGAAAATGGGTCGTGGATGGGTATTCCAGCATGACAATGACCCAAAACACACGGGCAAGGCAACAAAGGAGTGGCTCAAGAAGAAGCACATTAAGGTCCTGGAGTGGCCTAGCCAGTCTCCAGACCTTAATCCCATAGAAAATCTGTGGAGGGAGCTGAAGGTTCGAGTTGCCAAACGTCAGCCTCGAAACCTTAATGACTTTGAGAAGATCTGCAAAGAGGAGTGGGACAAAATCCCTCCTGAGATGTGTGCAAACCTGGTGGCCAACTACAAGAAACATCTGACCTCTGTGATTGCCAACAAGGGTTTTGCCACCAAGTACTAAGTCATGTTTTGCAGAGGGTTCAAATACTTATTTCCCTCATTCAAATGCAAATTAATTTATAACATTTCTGACATGCGTTTTTCTGGATTTTTTTGTTGTTATTCTGTCTCTCACTGTTCAAATAAACCTGCCATTAAAATTATAAACTGATAATTTCTTTGTCAGTGGGCAAACATACAAAATCAGCAGGGGATCAAATACTTTTTTCCCTCACTGTACATTTTTGTTTTTTCAAATTGCCTGCGTCTTGGAGCTTAAAATGGGATCATGTATACTGTGCTAATGACGATACAAAAGAGTAACATAGAGCAATGTACAATACAGCAAACTTGGTAAAGAAGGCATTTATGGTAAGTGCATGGAGGCCACCATCTTTATGCACCTCAGCTTTTGTTGGATATCCTCACTCTAGCTGGATTCCAATAAGAATTACACATCACTTTGCAAGCCAGCATAATGTGACTTGCAGGCCTAATATGGCCTGTAAACCAGGAGTTTACGACCACTGTGTTTAACTAGGCCCGGAATGAAAAGCCTTATTAATGTAATGTATTGTAAAAATAAATAATAATAATAAAAAAATGCAATTAATGTTGGTAGAACCATTCAGAGGGTTCTAGGAAGAACCCTTCATAGAGGGTTCTAGGTAGAACCCTTTGCAAAGTGTTCTACCTAGCACCAAAATGGGTTCCCCTATTGGGACAAACCGAAGAATCCTTAGCATCTTTTTTTTCCTAAGAGTGTAAGCCTACTTACAAAGTATAGACTGCTCCCAGAAACACAGACTGAAACACACAAGCACCCACACAAGCTTGTAGGGGCATTCTTCCCAGTGCAGGCACGCAGGCTGCAATATGGGTATAAGAGAGTGCTGCCAGGTCCACTCCTGTGATTAAAGATGGACTTGTTGGCGAGGCTAGCCCAGACACATGCTACCTACGCTGCCATCTGCTTGTGTTCTGACTAATAACTCTCGCCTGACTACACAGACAATATGCTCTGTGACTTTTCTCAAACATGAACTGAGAGTCCATTGTACAATACGTCAATCTAGCTCCTGCACTGATCCAGTAGCATGTGGGTTTTTAATCATCTCTACTGACAGGTTCAACCCATTTAGTAATTCCTTTGGTGCCACTGACGGTGCAGTGCTGCTGTGCATACAAATGCACTTATTGAAATAAATATGCAAATGTTGCAGCATGGTTACATGCACACAATTCTATTGTAATGAATATGCTTGTTCTACTTTCCCCAAGTATATAATTCCCACTGGACTTTATTTCGCCAGCATCATAAATGTAGCTTCTCACCCTAGATTTTTACACACAGAGGGAAGACTACTAATCGCACACGCAAATCCAAACACACAAAATCATAAAAATATTATACAATATTATGCATTTCTTAAAAGCACATAATACAAATTCCACACGTTTTGGATTAATTTACACAGACTTTAATAGCTTTATTTACAGATGAATTCTTTCGACTGTTTTTTTCTCTGTTGGCATAGTTCAGTGGATGCCATATTTTTCACACCTTTAATTATTTTTTTTACTTCCAGTCTCAATTTGCTTGAGTAGCATTATCGGTGAACAATGAGGTGAGCGCTTCCTGCTTTTTGTTTTCTTTCTTTCTTTTTAAAAATGGGAATCCAAATGTCTTCCTGTAGGAGGCCAGATCCAAATAAAAAGGGGTAGGAGGAAAGAGTGATGATTATGAATCAGGAGGGGGGTGGGGCTACCTGCTGATGGAGTGGGCTGGGGAGTTTGGGAAGGTAAAACTGTTAAAACAGGTGACATGATGGGCATGATATGGATGTGGCTACTGCAAGGAAACATCAGAGATGTTTGCTAGCAAGTGCCAAAAGGGTGGAGATGGTGGAGATTAAGAAAATGGCCCTGTTCAAACAATCTAACACTGTTTCCTTACCTTCTTCAAGGTCGTAGCTGATGTAAAACGATTGTATAGTTAAATAGGATGCCAGTGGAGAGTGTTTGGACAAAGCCAGCGAGTGAATGGGGTCCAGCATGAGCAGAGAGGAAGGGCACTTGGTTCAAGTCATTTGATTGAGGTATGTGAAATGGAAGGGTATAGTGCCAATGTGAAGATGGCATGGAAGATGGAGCGTGGTACAGAGCAGAGATGATGGTGATTACGACAAAGGGGAGAAGTGCCAGGAGATTGAGAGGGGGTATCCAACAGGTGTGGAGGTGAGGGGTCAGAGGAACAGAGGGCTTCAGATGGAGGGAGGCTGAAGGAGAGGGTGTGTATGATGGGGGCCGGGGGGTGAGGTGGTGTGATGGGTGGTTTGGGACCAGGGGGCCATTGAGTCTCAGTTACTGAGCAGTAGCTCTGTCGCCGTCTCCACGTCCCAGGATTTCGACGACAACGCCACTATTACTGCATTCTGTGGAGACGGGACAAACAGGAGAGAAGGAAGTTTATAACACAGTCATAACTATGCTACAGTATTCGAACACAAAACAGATCCATTGGTGAACCATATTAAAATGTAAATGAGTTATGAAGGTATCGACCACTGAGACAGTAATAGAGCTGGTCACATGGGGCCCACTCACTTTATCGAAGCCCATGGCACAGAGTTTGTCTATTTTGCGGGTGTACTCTGGACTGGAGGAGGGGGCGCCGGCGTACACGTGAGACCAGAGTCTGGCCGTCTGTTTGAACATCTCTGGGTTCTGCTTATACTAAAGAGTGAGAACACACAACACTGAGTGGGCAGCAAGACAGCAGTATAAAAAACCTCACTAGGCTACAATTTAGTAAAGCAATTGTACACGAGAGGGCGTGCTAAACTACTTTTTTTAGCACTTTTTTAGTGATAAAGAAATTGTTTTGTACAACCTCGAATGTACAATAGCTTTTCTACAGCGGGTTACCAATTAAAAATATATATTTTGATCAATGTATTCATAGGCTACTATTTCATCCCTCAACAGAAATATAGGCTAGCCCCGACGCATCTACGGTTGCTAGCCAAGCCGGCTGGCCGTTCATTCTATCGGTTAGGCTGCCAGAGTCGCGACCCAGTCGTTAAGTCTTTGTTCTATATCCCAGTCATTCGTTCTAAATGTTCCGTTCCCATGCTGGCTGGCAATGCTCTTATCGCTTGCTTGCTAGCTAGCCAGCCAACTATGGCTAACACAGTCACTAGAATAACAGCAAAGTAGCTGCATTTCATTTCGTTTGACCTGTTTTTCTATGGACATCTCTTTGTATATATCAATAAAAATGATGCTGATTCATGATTTCAACCGGCTGAGAAAAGATGTCCATCTCGTCCTGACACGTTAATTCTCAATAGGACAGTGGAGATCGAATTTCAATATTGAAACAATGTTGCAAATGTCGAGAGACAGACTGGAACGTTGGTACAAACCCCCGTCGTTCCAAATCAAATGTTAGGCTAGAAGCAAGGGGAAATAACGTCTAGATATTTTTTACAGATGGAACAGAACACAAGATGCCCATTTTTGCATCATAGGCTTACCCGTGCTAAACAGATTTTTCAGTATGGTTTAGAACGCGTCTCAACCAACCGCAATGCTTGTTTTGCTCAACCCATTGTAGAATAAAGCAGTGGGGAGACAGAGCAAGTCTAAAAAACACATTAGAAAATCTACAAAGACATTACAGGCATACTTATGCATGCGCTCCCTCTCCCACACATGCACACAGTGTTCCTCTCACCTGATTGGCCACTACAGCGTCCTGTGGGTCGTCTGGTTCTGCAGCTGCCAGTAAGGCCTGTAGTGACAGCAGCACTGTCCTCAGCGTCATAGCTGCCGCCCTGTCAGACACACAGAGGGTACACAGAGCAGTACGAACTGGGATCAGTCTTAACCAAGATATGACAATGAAAAAAATTGAATTTAAGAGTATTGAAAAAAGGTGACTCACCACTGGTCTTTGAGGATGTCCAGACATATTGCACCTGTGACTGAGCTGATGTTGGGATGCCAAATCTTCGTGATAAATCGCACCTGGGGGGCCAGGGGAAGCACATAAACAAGCAAATGAATTAGCAAGGGACTTCACCCTGGCACCGGTCAATGTTGACAAAATACACAACTGAACAACAAACATCAGAATATGTTTGAGATATATACAGTGGTGTGAAAAAGTGTTTGCCCCCTTCCTGATTTGTTATTTGTTTGCATGTGTCACACTTAAATGTTTCAGATCAAACACATTTAAATATTAGTCAAAGATAACACAAGTAAACACAAAATGCAGTTTTGAAATGAAGGTTGTTATTATTAATGGAAAACAAAATCCAAACCTACATGGCCCTGTGTGAAAAAGTGTTTGCCCCCCCCCTGTTATAACACAACTCAACTGTGGTTTATCACACCTGAGTTCAATTACTCTAGCCACACCCAGGCCTGATTACTGCCACACCTGTTCTCAATCAAGGAATCACTTAAATAGGACCTGCCTGACAAAGTGAAGTAGACCAAAAGATCCTCAAAAGCTAGACGTCATGCCGAGATCCAAAGAAATTCAAGAACAAATGAGAAAGAAAGTAATTGAGATCCATCAGTCTGGAAAAGGTTATAAAGCCATTTCTAAAGATTTGGGACTCCAGCGAACCACAGTGAGAGCCATTATCCACAAATGGCGAAAACATGGAACAGTGGTGAACCTTCCCAGGAGTGGCCGGCCGACCAAAATTACCCCAAGAGCGCAGAGACGACTCATCCAAGAGGTCACAAAAGACCCCACAACAACATCCAAAGAGCTGCAGGCCTCACTTGCCTCAGTTAAGGTCAGTGTTCATGACTCCTCCATAAGAAAGAGACTGGGCAAAAATGGCCTGCATGGCAGACTTCCAAGATGAAAACCACTGCTGAGCAAAAAGTGACATTAAAGCTTGTCTCATTTTTGCCAGAAAACATCTTGATGATCCCCAAGACCTTTGGGAAAAAACTCTGTGGACTGACGAGACAAAAGTTGAACTTTTTGGAAGGTGTGTGTCCCATTACATCTGGCGTAAAAGTAACACCGCATTTCAGAAAAAGAACATCATACCAACAGTAAAATATGGTGGTCGTAGTGTGATGGTCTGGGCCTGTTATGCTGCTTCAGGACCTGGAAGACTTGCTGTGATAAATGGAACCATGAATTCTGCTGTCTACCAAAAAATCCTGAAGGAGAATGTCCGGCCATCTGTTCGTGACCTCAAGCTGAAGCGAACTTGGGTTCTGCAGCAGGACAATGATCCAAAACACACAAGCGAGTCCACCTCTGAATGGCTGAAGAAAAACAAAATGAAGACTTTGGAGTGGCCTAGTCAAAGTCCTGACCTGAATCATATTGAGATGCTATGGCATGACCTTAAGGCAGTTCATGCTCGAAAACCCTCCAATGTGGCTGAATTACAACAATTCTGCAAAGATGAGTGGGCCAAAATTCCTACACAGCGCTGTAAAAAACTCATTGCAAGTTATCGCAAACGCTTGATTGCAGTTGTTGCTGCTAAGGGTGGCCCAACCAGTTATTAGGTTGTAGGGGGCAATCACTTTTTCACACAGGGCCATGTGGGTTTGGATTTTGTTTTCCATTAATAATAACAACCTTCATTTCAAAACTGCATTGTGTTTACTTGCGTTATCTTTGACTAATATTTAAATTTGTTTGATGATCTGAAACATTTACGTGTGACAAACATGTAAACAAATAAGAAATCAGGAAGGGGGCAAACACTTTCACACCACTGTGTATATACACACACACACACACACACACTACCAGTCAAAAGTTTGGACACAGCTACTCATTCAAGGGTTTTTCTTTATTTTTACTATTTGTTACATTGTAGAATAATAGTGAAGACATCAAAACTATGAAATAACGCATATGGAATCATGTAGTAAGCAACAAAGTGTTAAACAAATCAAAATATGAGATTCTTCAAATAGCCACCCTTTGCCTTGATGACAGCTTTGCACACTCTTGGCATTCTCTCAACCAGCTTCATGAGGTAGTCAACTGGAATGCATTTCAATTAACAGGTATGCCTTCTTAAAATTTTATTGGTGGAATTTATTTCCTTCTTAATGCGTTTGAGACAATCAGTTGTGTTGTGACAAGGTAGGGGGGGTATACAGAAGATAGCCCTATTTGGTAAAAGACCAAGTCCATATTATGGCAAGAACAGCTCAAACAAGCAAAGAGAAACGACAGTCCATCATCACTTTAAGACATGAAGGTCAGTCAATACGGAAAATGTCAAGAACTTTGAAAGTTTCTTCAAGTGCAGTCGCAAAAACCATCAAGTGCTATGATGAAACTGGCTCTCATGAGGACCGCCACAGGAATGGAAGACCCAGAGTTACCTCTGCTGCAGAGGATAAGTTCATTAGAGTTACCAGCCTCAGAAATTGCAGCCCAAATAAATGCTTCACAGAGTTCAAGTCACAGACGCATCTCAACATCAACTGTTCAGAGGGGACTGTGTGAATCAGGCCTTCATGGTCGAATTGCTGCAAAGAAACCACTACTAAAGGACACCAATAAGAAGAAGAGACCTGCTTGGGCCAAGAAACACGAGCAATGGACATTAGACCGGTGGAAATTTGTCCTTTGGTCTGGAGTCCAAATTTGAGATTTTTGGTTCCAACCGCTGTGTCTTTGTGAGACGCGGTGTGGGTGAATGGATTACCTCTGCATGTGTAGTTCCCACCGTAAAGCATGGAGGAGGTGGTGTTATGGTATGGAGGTGCTTTGCTGATGACACTGTCTGTGATTTATTTAGAATTCAAGGCACACTTAAACAGCATGGCTACCACAGCATTCTGCAGCCATACGTCATCACATCTGGTTTGGGCTTAGTGGGACTATCATTTGTTTTTCAACAGGACAATGACCCAACACACCTCCCAGCTGTGTAAGGGCTATTTTACCAAGAAGGAGAGGGATGGAATGCTGCATCAGATGACCTGGCCTCCACAATCCCCCGACCTCAACGCAATTGAGATGGTTTGGGATGAGTCGGACCGCAGAGTGAAGGAAAAGCAGCCAACAAGTGTTCAGCATATGTGGGAAGTCCTTCAAGACTGTTGGAAAAGCATTCCAGGTGAAGCTGGATGAGAGAATGTCAAGAGTGTGCAAAGCTGTCATCAAGGCAAAGGGTGGCTATTTGAAGAATCTCAAATATAAAATACATTTTGATTTGTTTAACACTTTTTTGGTTACTACATGAATGCATATGTGTTATTTCACAGTTTAAGTCTTCACTATTATTCTTCAATATAGAAAATAGTACAAATAAAGAACAACCCTTGAATGAGTAGGTGTGTCCAAACTTTTGACTGGTACTATATATACACACAAACCTACCTACCTTTGGTGGATTGAAGGGATATGTTTCTGGAATTTTTATTTCTAGTTGATATCTACCACCTGAACAAAAAAAATAAAAAATATCACAGAAAGAAATCTTCTGTATCCTTTTGCATGACATGAGCCACGCTCCCTTGAGGTAAAAGTGCTTTGAATCCTATTGTGGTAAGTTAGGAAGTTGGCCTCAGCCTTCAAGTAAACCCAGGTTAAGTCTGTCCCAGCTAAACCAGTCTGTCTAAATTCCAAAGTCAGGCCTCTCACCTTCATACGGTGTGTCAGGTGGCCCTGCGATCTCCCCCTTCAGCTCTGTGAAGTTCTCATCCACCAGGTCCACCTTTATCTGGTTTTTACTCGTCTGTCAGAGAGAAGAGGACATCAGTTGGTTCTGTCACAGAGCATGGGCCAGGGTGTAAGGAAAGGAGGGGTATCCGTCAGACGGTACCTCATCCCAACATCCTCTCAACACAGACAATCTCACAGAAAAGTGAGAGCTAATACTTTCACATGATCTGTCTCCTTGTACTTGAGTACGACAGATACTTTAATAACAAGCAACATTATGAGAAGTTTGACAGTTAATTTGTGACTTGTGCTATAGATTCTGATACGATATCCAAAGGGCCAATTCCACAGCAAACGAATGACGCTGAGATGCCCATTTTCCACTTTAAAAAGTATGCCAAGTAAAAACCATTGATTGCAAAGTTAAACAAACCATACAACTCTATGCACAAGGCCTACTTAAGATACCAGAATTTTGACTTTGATACCGATACCAGGTTTATCATCACAATACTCTATACCATTACGATACTCTATACTAAAAAGATACCAAAGTCACAGAATGGAGCTTGCTGTAGACAGAAACTCAGCTACTGCTCTGCTCAAACGTTGGGCATCTTTTGAGTTCAACATCATTACATTTGAATTGTTTTAAATCAAAACTTTCAGACAGCCATGGATGCATTAATGAATCAATTATACAATCAACACACAATAGTTTTCACCAATCTAACTACATGATAACATTACGGTAATAATTTATAAAAATTTGCCCTGTCTCTAACCAGTAATGACATTAAGACAAGAAGGGGGTGGCACTTCGGAGCACAGTCAGTTCGCTGAGGCAATAGATAACATTTGGGAGAGACGTGAACAAACAAGTGAATTAATAAAAATGTTGGTGGCAATCGGCTTTCAAATCAGCATATTTTGCGTTATGATTTGCACAAAGTACTAAGGTAGTGAATTGATGTTACCTTTAGCTGTTAGGTAGCAAAGAAAGTTAGCCTACAATAGCTGGAAGCTACCGGTATCTTCTTGCATTGTAAAGTGTTCTAGCCTGTAGGGACATTGTTTTGCGAACAGTTATGAACATTTTCAACATTTCTACATGCCGTGTCACATTATCCAAGTGTTTTAACTTCTGTGCAGAACGAGTGGGAGCTAACATGATGCAGCCCAGACTCCTAGTGCAGGCTAGCACTGAGTAAGTGGACCAGGCACGGTGCGCGCTATAATAAGGGGTCGGCTGCGCTGATAGACAGGCTTGATCTGTCAGACACATTTGGCAGAAGTACCGAAAGTAACAAAAATGTGAGTACCGAACCGTTTATGTTCTAGTATCAAAAAAAGTTTCAGTATACCATGCAACACTATTGTGCAGTGGAACCCAGAACTATATGTGACCACTTGGTTACGGCGACACCGTTCTGCCGAGGACAAACAAACCAGTGGCCACCGCAAAGCCCAAGCAGCCTGACCCTCTCTGGGCGTTCGTAAATTCAGAGCGTTGTCCGTTTGTAGCTAAATTCAGAGAGTTTCGCTCTCGGAGTGTTCAGAGCGCACACTGGACGCTCTGGCCGAGGGTTGATCCAAGCGTTCTGACCTCACAACGGCAGTCAAGCATCCAAGCTAACCGGCTAACGTTGGCTAGCTACTTCCAGACAAACGAGAGAACACCTCACTCTGACCATTTTACTCGCCCAAGAAGAGCTGGTTAGGCTGTTTTCATGTTATCCATAGCGTTGGTGACAGTAAATGTGCTGATGGCAACAATTTAATTGTGCTATTTTGGTGACGTTTACTGACACCGGCCATATTCAACGTGTGTTGAACGTTCGTAAATTCATCAGTTATTCTGCGCTCTGGCACACTCAGACGAGAGTAAATAAAAAAGCGAATTTACGAACGCACCCAAAATGTCAATTATGTGGTCGTCAAAATATACATAATAAATCATTTGAAAACAATGTGGCAGTTGTTACCCATGTCTAAAAATCCCAATATTGTGCCAAGAACATTCAAATCTGGGGGCCAACCCTTTTTGTGAAACCCCCCAAATCGTTGTGTTTATAATTGCGATGGGTATTCCTCAACCTCAGAGTAAGATCGATGTAACATTGTACGGCCATGAGGTACGGTAAAGTCCCAAGGGTGTTTCACGATCATCGGACGTCTTTTGACTGAACTACACTGAACAAAAATATAAAGGCAACATGTAAAGTGTTGGTCCCATGTTTCATGAGCTGAAATAAAAGATCCCAGATATTTTCCATACGCACAAAAAGCTTATTTCTCTCAAATTGTGCACAAATTTGCTTACATCCCTGTTAATTAGCATTTCTCCTTTGCCAAGATAATCCATCCACCTGACAGGTTTGGCATATCAAGAAGATGATTAAACAGCATGATCATTACACAGGTGCACTTTGTGCTGGTAACAAAAGGCAATTATAAATAATAATAATAATATTATTATAAAGTGTGCAGTTGTCACAACACAATGCCACAGATATCTCAAGTTTTGTAGGGAGCATGCTGACTGCAGGAATGTCCACCAGAGCTGTTGCCAAAGAATTGGATGTTCATTTCTCTACCATTAGCCGCCGCCAACACACACCTTCCAATGTCGTTTTAGAGAATCTGGCAGTACGTCCAACCGGCCTCACACTTGAAGACCACGTGTATGGTGTCATGTGGGCGAGCGGTTTGCTGATGTCAACATTGTGAACAGAGTGCCCCATGGTGGCGGTGGGGTTATGGTAAGTTATGGACAACGAACACATTCACATTTTATCGATGGTAATTTGAATGTACAGAGATACCGTGACGAGATCCTGAGGCCCATTGTCGTGCCATTCATCCGCTGCCATCACCTCATGTTTCAGCATGATAATGCATGTCCCAATGTTGCAAGGATCTGTAGACAATTCCTGGAAGCTGAAAATGTCCCAGTTCTTCCATGGTCTACATACTCACCAGACATGTCACCCGTTGAGCATGTTTGGGATGCTCTGGATCAACGTGTGTGATAGTGTGTTCCAGTCAATATCCAGCAACTTCGCACAGCCATTGAAGAGGAATGGGGCAACATTCCAAAGGCCACAATCAACAGCCTGATCGACTATGCGAAGGAGATGTGTCGCGCTGCATGAGGCAAATGGTGGTCACAACAGATACTGACTGGTTTTATAGTCCACATCCCTACCTATTTTAAGGTATGTGACCAACAGCTTCATATCTTTATTCCCAGTCATGTGAAATCCATAGATTAGAATTAATTTCAGTTGACTGATTTTCTGTAACTCAGTCAAATCTGTTGCGTTTATATTTTTGTTCAGTATATAAGGTAAAACGTTTTTTCTTTGATCTGTCATTCAGATGTTTTCAGAGACACAGAAAAAAACAGCAGGTTACAAAGTAGAGCTTCGTAGCTACATTTTGATGTATGGGTTGTCAGGGATTGGTCCAATTTCACGTTTCGCCACCCCCATTCCCATGACTAGTGCTAGCTGTGTGGGGAGTGCCTGACGCCTTTCATTGAGGCAACGAGCCAGGCAAGTGGTGAATTTTGTGATTGATGGTTTTATTCTTTAAAGTAAAAACTACCAGAATTCAGTGGCTACAGCCCTACAATCAATAAAAATATAGCTAAATACCAGTGAATTGAAAATGTTTCCCATCTATCTTTGGTGCAGCTGGTTCTAGCATGCAGCTCACTGTTGTGTGCTTAGGCTAATTATTTGCTGCAGTTTATCCTCCCATCACCAGAGTAATTAATCAACACCAAAAACAACTTTACAATTTAACCCAACTCAGGTGTAGGCCTACCTTAGAAGTAAGCAATGTTATTCAACTAGGAACCTTCTGTGTTACAGTTCAGACTTAGTGAGAATCTGTGTTAGGCTACGTGGTGTGTGTGTGTGTGTGTGTGTGTGTGTGTGTGTGTGTGTTGGTGGGGGTGCTGTGAGTGTGAAGGGATGCTGAGAAGTGTGTCTGTTTTAGGCTGTGTGTGGGGATGCTGTGTGTGTATTAAGTATCTAATTGGCATAAAGTAGTATAAAAAGTGATATTCTAATTTCATACATTGTTTCAAATTGTTACAAACTCTGACCACCCTACTTAAAATTATTGGTCTTAAATTACTGTAATTATGTATTCCGTACTGCCTCATTTGCATAATATATAATTTTAATTGAAAAGATGTCATAACAATATGACCACCTTATCTTGAGAAATTGGACAAAACATGGTGAATTTAAGAATCCAGACAGGTGATTTGATGCCATTATCGACTAGGGATTAACATGGACCTGTCCCCGACCTTTTTCAATATCATCTCTCAGCTACAGTAAATCCTATCCTCTTGAAATTGTGTTCTGTGTTTCTGCGAGAAGCATCTACAACATGGAATACAAAGTATAACACCTGAACAAAAGTTACATTTTGTCCCCTAAAATCCTAATATTAGATGGCAGTTAAATTGGGTTTTGAGGCAAGTTATTTATCATATTGGATTACTTATCGTCAACCTAGCCTGCAACAGGACAGGTAGAAAATGTCACACTAACGTTAGCTTTCGAACCCTCTGCCAATGCGGCAGAAGTTGACACCCTGGTGGTAACCAATTATAACCATCATTGGTGGTAACACAGCGTTAGTTGTTGGCTAACTAACCAGTTATCTAACGTCTTCACCTCTAGGTTGATTTAAACATCATATCAAGCCAGGGTGAGCATTTTTGCGTTGCTTCTTTCACAACCCCTGGCCTAACTAGGTTGCTACCTTCGCAGGAAACGCTATCTGTAGCTGGCATCCAGGTATGGGATTTCCTGTAGGCTAGCAGCACAACTAACCGTAACGTAGTTAACAAAAAGCCAGTCACATTTTCCTTTCATGGCCTTCGCTTTTGTTAACATCTGGCTAAGTACCGCTAGCTAGCTGTGTTAGCTAACAAAACACTCATTTCCAACAGGCAATCGTGTTTGACACAAACTCTGCTAACATTAGCTTGCTAACTAGCTGCTAGCTACCTAGCGTTGCATTCACTGAAGAAAATAAACAACCCACCTCCTCGCTTTTGAGAACCTCTTTAAATTCCCGTTTTATCCTTTGAACCGCGATGTTGGCCATGATTTCGCCGTGTTTCTGTCGGAAGGGATCCTCTCGGTCACAGGCCTCACTTGGCTTCAGCCCTCCTAGTTAGCTAGCTAACCCAGCTAATTCACACTCCCCCTCGCACTTTCGTCCTCTCTGTCACTTTTGGATCGGAGCAATAATAACAGCTGCAAGATACAGCTAGCTACGGTCAGTAAATGCTACGTTTTGCGGGAACGTGACCGAGCCCCGATGTCATAAAATATTACGGTAGTTACAAAAGAGTCGAGGGACATGTGTATTTTCTCGCAATATTGCCACTATGTACGCAGTGGACAGTCGGTGGTCCTGGAAACATTTTAATACCAACCGCATGCAAACTGAAATGCTGGTCATGTGATTTCGACAGCATTGCTTTCCTGTACGCTGCTTGCCATTGGTTCCCTCCCTGTCATTATAACCTTTTGGAGATGCTTCTTATGTCTGCAATAACTGGTATACATATTTGTATGAGTGGACAATTAAAAACAGGCATATCGTTGCTTATATATGCTTGGATATATTGTCCAAAGTGTAGGCCGTCATTGTAAATAAGAATTTGTTCTTAACTGACTTGCCAAGTTAAATAAAGGTAAAAAAAAGTAAACATTTTACATTTAGCAGACGCTCTTATTCAGAGCGACTTACATTTTAGTGAGTGCATACATTTTTTTTTTTTATACTGGCCCCCCGTGGGAAACGAACCCACAACCCTGGCGTTGCAAACTCCATGCTCTACCAACTGAGCTACATCCCTGCCGGCCATTCCCTCCCCTACCCTGGACGACGCAGGGCCAATTTTGCACCGCCCCATGGGTCGCGGCCGGCTACGACAGAGACTGGATTCGAACCAGGATCTCTAGTGGCACAGCTAGCACTGCAATGCAGTGCCTTAGACCACTGCGCCACTCGGGAGTAAACGTTAATTGATCATAAATAAATAATGACACTGTACATTATATTTATTGTTAACTGGACCTCACTTCTTATCATCAATGATGCAACATTCAGAACCTAACTATAGAAAAGCTCTCAATTCAACATTATACACTTATAGAAAAGGTTCACTGTATACCTCCATAAACCCTGGGGTGTATTCATTACGCCAATTCTGTTGCAAAGCGTTTAGTTTATTGCAATTGCAAAACGTTTTAAAACGAAAATGAGAGTTTCTATTGGACAAATTCAGGTAGGTCCCTCCCAGTTTCGTTCCATTTGCTCTGTTTGCTTCCGTTTGGTTCTTAAACGTAAACGGGTTCCGTTGCAAGACCTAATGAATACACCCCAGTCTTGATTGTGATGGATGAGAACAAGGTCAAAGGTTATTCTATCAATCTGTCATAACAAAGCCTTTCCTTATTTGTATTCGTGGTCTTTCACTGTCTCTACCTAGAAAAACTGTTTCATGTGGAGATGCCACATCATTACAGATGACAGCTCAAGATTACTTATCATAAGTCGTCATACATTTGACATATTACCGAAGTTACAAACTAGACTCTGTGGTGAAACGATGGTACTAATTAATCCTCTACTCCAGCGGTTTCCAAACTTTTTTGCCCCATGACTGCATTTTGATATAAAAAAAAATGCAGGGTCCCACCATGTAAAACATTTGATGTAATCAACAGCCAATGTTTACTTTTTAAATTGGGGCTATGACGGTCTATTACAAATCAATCAATGTCTTTTCAACCAGGGTTTGCCCACTGGGAGGGTTTATATCAGCCAGCAATTGCAAAAGCAGATAAAACAAAAAAGGAAAAGCCGATAATGAAAACCATTGCAGGCCAAAATGACCGGGAGAAAAAAAATGCCATTGCAAAATAATGCTTTTTATTCATTGATGGAAATACCAGTCGATGGAAATACATTTGAGGTCATGCTTATCGGTCTATAGGTTAATTTGCATAATTTAGTGGAATTAAATTGCCTGTGTGTATTTTCATTAGTCGCCATGCATCTTATTTATCCAACACAACTATCTCATGCGCGCAGCATACAGTGCCTATTTTGAGCCTATTTTTACCGGGATTTATTTTACAAGCCCCATTCACTGGGCAACAATTCTAAATGCAATTGCATGTTAAAAACAAGGCCGGCGTTATGGGCGGGCCTTAGGGGGCCTGGCCTGCACTACCATACCTCCTAGCCTATCCAAATAAAATATGTAAATATTGGTTCTTTATTTGACCGAGACAAAGACGAATAAATCTCAGATAAATCATCCGAGCAAGCGAAACAGCGCCCCTCTGTTTCAGTATGTGTAGCCCATGAATCTGGTGCTGTCTGGCATGTCATAATCTTTGTTTCCAGGCAGGATCAGATACATGGGCTAAGGGGTGCTGTTTCTCTCGCTCAGATGTTTCCGCTCAGATGTTTCTCTGGTGAATAGTTCCTTCTCCAGACAGTAGAGCCTGCACCGCTCCTTCTCCAATAGTTGAAGGTACCATGCCCAGTTGATAATCACCCTAATAATTGCCTTGAAACTCAACCTAAACTATACCGAAACTAATTTCAGCAATATAACAACAGTTTAAATAAATGAAGTAAAGTATGATTGGGAGGAAGGGGGAGAATGGGTGAGTTGATGAGCGAGGTGAAGCGATCTATGCATAATTATTATGTAATCACCAATTGTGAATGAAGAACAGGGCGGCCTTTCTATTGTATTGATATATTCTAATTATAATCTCAAAATGGTAGGTACCCTATATCAGTCCACTGAATCCAAGCAGTCTTATCAGTCTACTCTGGCCTACTTGGAGTACACAGTGAAAGCGTGCATAATTTACAATGGCAAGAAGACCTAGACGAATGGATGCACATGCTGCGTTAGCGTTGCTACAAGATCTGAATGAAAACGACTCAGATGGTGGGGAAGAATCGATCATGACATCTCTGATGATTATTCTTCTGATTCTGAGCCTCAGCCTGAACATACATCTCCGAGTCCTAAGCGCAAAAAAAGAATGGAGTCCACTGAGCAGGTGAGACAGGAGAGAAGAGACAGAACAAGCCGGTGACAATGCTATGGACGATTATCAGCACAAAATGTCATCACTGAGAGAGCAGGCCCTACATCTCAAGCAAAAAACAACATCAGCAATGCACTCACCAGCTTTTGTTGTTTATGTGACATGGATGTGCTGCAACTGATGCCATTGCGTGAAGAAGCACACCATGTAAGCACGAGCTGACAATAATATTTCGACTGCTGTCATATTGACACATTATAATGCCATTATTGCTTATGTGCCAATTTTAATTATTTATCAATGTCACGGATTCTGCCGAGGCTGCTCCTCCTCCTTGCTCGGGCAGGCTTCGGCGTTCGTCGTCCCCGGAGTACTAGCTACTGCCGATCGATGTTTTCGGTGTTTGTCTTGTGTTGTCTAGTTTATACACCTGTTGCTTATTTTGTGTTGATTGTGTAACATATAAGTTCCTTGTTTTACGTTTGGCCTTTGTGTGTTATTGTCATTTTGTCTCGTTGATGTTCGGCATATCTATTTCGCCTTTTTACGCACAGAGTGTTTTTCTCCTCCAGTGTTGTGGAGACTTTTGTTTGTGCGTTTTGCATTAAGTAAAGTAGTCATCCTGATTCTCTGTGTCCTGCGCCTGACTTCACTGCCGCGTACACATCACCCCTTTGACAGAATAACACACCACCATGGAGTCAGCAGGACCAGCGGTGGTAACGGAGTCTCTGGAGGATCGTGTCAGCAGCCAGGACGCCATGATCCGTAGACTTGGCACCGCCATGCAGGATGTGATGGACACGCTGAGCCGATGGGAAAGAGGAGGCTTGCCCACACCTCCTCCTACAATACCACCACCATCGGCCAGACCCATCGTTCCATCTCCGGAGTCCAGTGGGATTCGGCTCTCACTCCCGAGGGCCTATGATGGCACCGCAGCCGGGTGTCAGGGTTTCCTACTTCAAGTAGAACTCTACCTGGCAACCATTCACCCGGTGCCCTCGGGATACGAGAGCGTTTCCGCCCTCATCTCCTGTCTATCCGGCAAGGCATTGGAGTGGGCCAATGCCGAATGGAGGGGAATAGACGCCCCCACCATCAGCTATGCGGAGTTCTCCCGCCGCTTCAGGGCGGTTTTCGATCATCCCCCAGAGGGGAAAGCGGCAGGGGAGCGTCTGTTCCACCTCCGACAGGGGAAGAGGAGCGCGCAAGAGTTCGCCCTGGATTTCCGGACTCTGGCGGCCAATGCGGGGTGGAATGAGAGGGCCCTCATCGACCACTATCGGTGCAGCCTACGAGAGGACGTTCGCCGAGAGTTGGCCTGCAGGGACACCAACCTAAGCTTCGATCAGTTGGTGGACATGTCGATCCGTCTGGATACCCTGCTGGCTACCCGCGGACGTCCGGAGTTGGGGCCGTCCATTCCATCCCCCAGCACCTCCGAGCCGAGCCCTATGGAGCTCGGGGGTGCTGGTGCTAGAGAGAGGAGGAGAGAGACCCAGATAGAGGCCATCCCCTGCACCAACTGTGGCCGTAGAGGACACACTGCGGCTCGGTGCTGGGGAGGGTCTCCTGGGGATCGAGGCAACAGGTCACGCACTGATGAGACATTTCAGGTGAGTAGGCGCCCAACTCACCCAGAGCTCTCTGTTGTCCACTTGTGTATTCAAGTTGAATTTCCCCAGGTTTCATCTCATTCCCAGAATAAGGCGCTAGTCGATTCAGGCGCAGCTGGGAATTTTATTGATCGTAATTTCTGTGTTAAGTTAGGGATTCCCCTCCTACCAGTAGATGTGCCTTTCCCTATCCATGCCCTAGACAGCCGTCCTTTGGGGTCAGGTTTAATTAGGGAGGTCACGGCGCCACTAAAGATGAAGACGCAGGGGGGTCATGAGGAAATCATACAGTTGTATCTGATCGACTCTCCTGCGTTTCCCGTGGTGCTGGGGCTTCCTTGGTTAATCTCTCATGACCCCACCATTTCGTGGCAACAGAGGGCTCTCAGGGAGTGGTCTGATCAGTGTGTCGGGCGGTGTATAGGTGTTTCCGTAGGGGCGACCACGGTGGAAAGTCCGAACCAAATGCCCGCACTGCACATTCCTCCTGAGTATGATGATTTGGCACTCGTGTTCAGTAAGAAGAGGGCGACACAATTGCCACCTCATAGACAGGGGGATTGTGCGATAGACCTCCAGGCAGGTGCTGCACTTCCGCGTAGTCATGTGTATCCTCTGTCACAAGAGGAGACGGCGGCTATGGAGACATACATCGCCGAGTCTCTGGGACAGGGATACATACGGCCCTCCACTTCTCCTGCGTCTTCGAGTTTCTTTTTTGTGAAGAAGAAGGATGGAGGTTTGCGCCCGTGTATTGATTACCGTAGTCTCAATCAGATCCCTGTTAAATACAGTTATCCTCTCCCTCTGATTGCGAGTATGACGGAGTCATTACACGGAGCGCGCTTCTTCACAAAATTGGATCTCAGGAGCGCCTACAACCTGGTGCGCATTAGGGAGGGAGATGAATGGAAAACAGCATTTAGTACCACCTCGGGTCACTATGAGCATCTCGTCATGCGATACGGGTTAATGAATGCTCCTTCAGTCTTCCAATCATTTGTGGACGAGATTTTCCGGGATTTGCATGGGCAGGGTGTAGTGGTGTATATTGACGACATTCTAGTATACTCTGCTACACGAGCCGAGCATGTGGCCCTGGTGCGTCGAGTGTTGGGTAGGCTGTTGGAGCATGACTTGTTTGTGAAGGCGGAGAAATGCCTGTTTTTCCAGGAGTCCATCTCCTTCCTGGGCCATCGGTTGTCCGCGTCAGGGGTGGAGATGGAGATTGACCGAGTTTCAGCCGTGCGTAATTGGCAGACTCCTACCACGGTTAAGGAGGTGCAGCGGTTTTTGGGTTTTGCCAATTACTACCGGAGGTTTATCCGGGGTTTTGGACAGGTAGCAGCTCCCATCACCTCCCTGCTAAAGGGGGGCCCGGTGCGTTTGCAGTGGTCGGCTGAGGCGGACAGGGCGTTTAGACAACTGAAGGACCTGTTCACCTCGGTTCCGGTGCTGGCACATCCGGACCCCTCTTTGGCGTTCCAAGTGGAGGTGGACGCGTCAGAGGCGGGTATTGGGGCTCGAGATTCGTGATCGACTAATTTATTGGGCTCACACGTCACCCTCCTCTGGACATCCTGGTATTGGCCGGACAGTGCACTGCCTTAGTGAAAAGTACTGGTGGCCAACATTGGCAAAGGACGTGAGGGTTTATGTCTCCTCCTGCTCGGTGTGCGCTCAGTGTAAGGCGCCTAGACACCTGCCCAGGGGGAAGTTACAACCCCTACCCATTCCACAACGGCCGTGGTCTCACCTATCGGTAGACTTTGTCACGGACCTTCCCCCCTCCCAGGGGAATACCACTATTTTGGTCGTTGTGGATCGGTTTTCTAAGGCCTGTCGTCTCATTCCAATGCCGGGTCTCTCTACTGCCATACAAACTGCTGAGGCCCTGTTTACTCACGTCTTCCGGCTCTACAGGGTACCTGAGGATATAGTGTCTGATCGGGGTCCCCAGTTCACCTCTAGAGTCTGGTGGGTGTTTATGGAACGCTTGGGGGTCTCGGTTAGCCTTACCTCGGGTTTCCACCCTGAGAGTAATGGGCAGGTGGAGAGAGTAAACCAGGATGTGGGTAGGTTTCTGAGGTCTTATTGCCAGGACCGGCAGGAGGAGTGGTCGGGGTATATCCCCTGGGCAGAGATTGCCCAGAACTCCCTTCGCCACTCCTCTACAAATCTGACTCCTTTTCAGTGTGTATTGGGGTATCAGCCGGTTCTGGCACCCTGGCATCAGAGCCAGATCGAGGCTCCTGCGGTGGATGAATGGTTTCGGCGCTCGGAGGAAACATGGAACGCTGCGCATGTCCATCTGCAGCGGGCTATCCGTAGGCATAAGGCGAGTGCCGATCGCCACCGCAGTGAGGGTCCAGCGTATGCACCTGGAGATCGAGTCTGGCTCTCGACTCGAAACCTGCCCCTTCGCCTGCCCTGCCGGAAGCTGGGTCGGCGGTTTGTGGGGCCATTTAAAGTCCTGAGGAGATTGAATGAGGTATGTTACAGGTTACAACTGCCAAATGATTATCGCATTAACCCCTCGTTCCATGTGTCTCTCCTCAGGCCGGTGGTAGCTGGTCCACTCCAGGACAATGAGATACGGGAGGCTCCTCAGCCCCCACTGGACATCGAGGGGGCTCCGGCATACTCAGTCCGGTCCATCGTGGATTCGAGACGTTGGATGGGGGGTCTGCAGTATCTCGTGGAGTGGGAGGGGTACGGTCCGGAGGAACGGTGCTGGGTGCCTAGGAGGGACATCTTAGATCCCTCCCTCCTGACGGAGTTCCACCGGAGTCATCCCACTCGCCCTGCTCCGCGTCCTCCTGGCCGTCCCCGAGGCCGGGATCGGCGCACGGCTGGAGCCGCGCATCAAGGGGGGGGTACTGTCACGGATTCTGCCGAGGCTGCTCCTCCTCCTTGCTCGGGCAGGCTTCGGCGTTCGTCGTCCCCGGAGTACTAGCTACTGCCGATCGATGTTTTCGGTGTTTGTCTTGTGTTGTCTAGTTTATACACCTGTTGCTTATTTTGTGTTGATTGTGTAACATATAAGTTCCTTGTTTTACGTTTGGCCTTTGTGTGTTATTGTCATTTTGTCTCGTTGATGTTCGGCATATCTATTTCGCCTTTTTACGCACAGAGTGTTTTTCTCCTCCAGTGTTGTGGAGACTTTTGTTTGTGCGTTTTGCATTAAGTAAAGTAGTCATCCTGATTCTCTGTGTCCTGCGCCTGACTTCACTGCCGCGTACACATCACCCCTTTGACAATCAAGCACACTTGGCGCTTATAATGATTTTTAGGCTACTGGTGTTTTCATCATTGGACTGCGCATCTTGCTGACCATGCATCTTGGTGGTTGGGGTATTTTATTTTGTCATTATAAAAAGAAGCCATTACCGCATTCCAACACATATTTTTTCTGTTTCATAGTTGTAACAAAGGCACTCCACAAATAAAATGTACTGAACACTTGAATTTGTAACATAAACTAATGAAAATGCTTGTGTTATTAAATGTTTTTCTTCGTATTCTAATATTACCTAAGACCTTCATAAACACAGCCAAACTATTATTTTTGAGATAGCATATATGAAATGTATTAACACACTGTTAGAATGTTGCAGTCAGAATGACTGCTCATTAGCTTGAAGGGGAGTTCTTCAAGGCCCAGCGGTTCCTGCCCCCCTATGGAAATAAAATGCCTGTCCAACTGATTCATTCTGGTGCTGGCCCTGGTTAAAAACAGTTTTGGTGCATGATTTAAAAAGAGCTACTATTTTTATTTCTCAACTAGTATATGAAGCAGGCTTCCCATTCACCATTCAAGTGCAGACCAACAGGCTATCAGCAAGTCTGTCACCACTTTACAATGTGAGCTGGAGGCAATATGCAAACATACTTAATTGTTTGAAACCTGAATGTTTTATTTCATATTATGAAGCATGCCTTACCTTGCTTCAAAGTAGCCTATAGTCAAAATCCGACCATGGAAACATGACGTTTACGATTATCCTACCATTCTGCGTGACAGTTATGATTTTCATATGCACATTTTCGTGGAACAGTTTAATTTCAACAATAACGTTTTAGTTTCTCAAAATCATTGTCACTTGGTCAATCGTAAAAATCGGAATTAAAATGATACAAATCTGAACGTTAAAAATCAACAAATGCGAAATCACCAGCCTCTGCCATTTTGACACATTGATAAAGAAATGGGCGCATGGAACTCATAGCCTATGGGCCAATGAAGCAGTAGGCCTACTTCCATTGCTCTTTCACATCGAGGATTGGTGACTATCGCGGGGCAGATTGTTGAAAATATTTTTCAAATAGCTTACTGTGAGGAACTATAGTTTTAATATATTATCATTCGCAATGGAATGTAATATATATATATATCTATTTTATATATATATACTTTCCTACGTTTCCATGCAGCAGGCTCCCTCAACATTATCAGGACAGAGAAAACAGACACATGCTCATTGCTCACATGGAGCACCCCAAACAAAAGACACCGAAAAAATTGACACATCTCTTAAATGATGGTTAGGAAATGAGCCACAACTTGTTTCTCACAAGTGTAGCAGGTTGTGAACTCTGCAAACAACGTTTCCACTCTGAGAACGAGAACGGCAAATTACTATAATTAATACATGCATTTTACGGGGATTAACGGTACATTTACTGCTGGTGACATATGTAATGGAGAATTGCTAAAAATAAATAAAAGGGAAAACAATTCACACAATGAATCCGTAAGAATTGGCGGGAGACATCTGAGCCATTCTGGAAAGAGCCTTGCCTATACTGTATCTTCGCAACACCCCTCCTTCTTCATGCCTCAATATTTTAAGTTCTACTCAAGACATTATCTTCACACATGCTGTATTTTAGATGCTTTTCACTGACAGCCGCAACTCAACAATCAGCAAGGCCTATTGAAACACGCGCTGCCCAAATTGTCGGCTTCCCAAAAAAGGCATAGGCCTATGAGCTTGTGAGATGAAACAATCCACAGCTATTTCTTTAAAGAAGCTAATGATCGCCGATTCCTCTGTGGCTAAGTCATGCTTTCTGGGGAAGTATTTTGAAGTATTTTATTTCTGTATAGACAGGAATCATTATATAATTAAGGCACATTTATTTCCATTTACTTCCCCATTGGACCCACCACTATGCAATTTCTCTCCTTTTCTATTGGTTTTCATATCAACTTTAATTCATTGTTCAGAAGCTATAAAGGCACAATCCTAGTCATATTAGCAACCCATCCTAGTTGTTGCATCTTTAGATTTCCCATCTTTCTAAGTTTCTAACAGAGATTTGCGCTGTTTAAAATGGTGTTTTCCCTCAAATTGCATTTTGGCAAATGTTTGAAAATTACTTTTTATTAGCTGCTTCATTACATAAATTGCATGTTCTGTTAAAATGCATTACCATAATCTAAATGCCCTAATTGGTTATGTACCCAATGTGTATGGGTTCGGTACATTTCTCAAATGGCCGGTACATTTAAATCTTCCAGACCAGGCGCCACATTTTCCTAATGGAAACCGTGGTCTGAGAGTACTTTTGACAGTGTTTAAATCTGAAGGAAGTATGGTTTGAAGTGACTGAAATGCATCAGAAAGGTATTGGGAAGTTCGGAAGATCATCAGGCAATAATGTTGTATGATCTTCTGTGTAGAAAATAACATAATCATTGAAAAATGTTATTTTTCCCCAAGTCTGATTTAGTGCCTGGACCTGTCCACTCTCTTCTAATGAGTCCTGTGCAGCTTGTGGGCATTGTACAGGGACACAGATACATAGGCCTATATGTTCCTGAGAGTTTTTTATTTTATTATTTTTTTTGGGGGGGGGGGGGGGGGGGGGGGGGGATTAGCTTAATATTGCAGATAGATTGTATCTTCTATCAATGTAATTGTCTGCATCACTTCCAATCCCCCATGTTTTTTATATATATACTCCCCTTTATTACTTTTCAACCCCGCCATCCTTTCCCTACTTGGAGTAAATTAGTGAACAACAATGCCCAGGCCTCTACTTCCGGTCTATACTTACTATCTACACCTTATGGACACAGTTAATTTTACAATAATTCTATTATACAGTGGGGAAAAAAAGTATTTAGTCAGCCACCAATTGTGCAAGTTCTCCCACTTAAAAAGATGAGAGAGGCCTGTAATTTTCATCATAGGTACACGTCAACTATGACAGACAAATTGAGAAAAAAATATGCAGAAAATCACATTGTAGGATTTTTTATGAATTTATTTGCAAATTATGGTGGAAAAATAAGTATTTGGTCACCTACAAACAAGCAAGATTTCTGGCTCTCACAGACCTGTAACTTCTTCTTTAAGAGGCTCCTCTGTCCTCCACTCGTTACCTGTATTAATGGCACCTGTTTGAACTTGTTATCAGTATAAAAGACACCTGTCCACAACCTCAAACAGTCACACTCCAAACTCCACTATGGCCAAGACCAAAGAGCTGTCAAAGGACACCAGAAACAAAATTGTAGACCTGCACCAGGCTGGGAAGACTGAATCTGCAATAGGTAAGCAGCTTGGTTTGAAGAAATCAACTGTGGGAGCAATTATTAGGAAATGGAAGACATACAAGACAACTGATAATCTCCCTCGATCTGGGGCTCCACGCAAGATCTCACCCCGTGGGGTCAAAATGATCACAAGAACGGTGAGCAAAAATCCCAGAACCACACGGGGGGACCTAGTGAATGACCTGCAGAGAGCTGGGACCAAAGTAACAAAGCCTACCATCAGTAACACACTACGCCGCCAGGGACTCAAATCCTGTAGTGCCAGACGTGTCCCCCTGCTTAAGCCAGTACATGTCCAGGCCCGTCTGAAGTTTGCTAGAGTGCATTTGGATGATCCAGAAGAGGATTGGGAGAATGTCATATGGTCAGATGAAACCAAAATAGAACATTTTGGTAAAAACTCAACTCGTCGTGTTTGGAGGACAAAGAATGCTGAGTTGCATCCAAATAACACCATACCTACTGTGAAGCATGGGGGTGGAAACATCATGCTTTGGGGCTGTTTTTCTGCAAAGGGACCAGGACGACTGATCCGTGTAAAGGAAAGAATGAATGGGGCCATGTATCGTGAGATTTTGAGTGAAAACCTCCTTCCATCAGCAAGGGCATTGAAGATTAAACGTGGCTGGGTCTTTCAGCATGACAATGATCCCAAACACACCGCCCGGGCAACGAAGGAGTGGCTTCGTAAGAAGCATTTCAAGGTCCGGGAGTGGCCTAGCCAGTCTCCAGATCTCAACCCCATAGAAAATCTTTGGAGGGAGTTGAAAGTCTGTGTTGCCCAGCGACAGCCCCAAAACATCACTGCTCTAGAGGAGATCTGCATGGAGGAATGGGCTAAAATACCAGCAACAGTGTGTGAAAACCTTGTGAAGACTTACAGAAAACGTTTGACCTGTGTCATTGCCAACAAAGGGTATATAACAAAGTATTGAGAAACTTTTTTTATTGACCAAATACTTATTTTCCACCATAATTTGCAAATAAATTCATTCAAAATCCTACAATGTGATTTTCTGGATATTTCTTTCTCATTTTGTCTGTCATAGTTGACGTGTACCTATGATGAAAATTACAGGCTTCTCTCATCTTTTTAAGTGGGAGAACTTGCACAATTGGTGGCTGACTAAATACTTTTTTTCCCCAATGTATATATATATATATTTATTTATTTTGCTCCTGAACTTCTTCTACTCTCAACCTCTCCTATCATTTTCATGATGTCCATCCGGTTTGCTTCTATATGCCATATCTTTCTAACTGTGCTCTTTCCCAAAAGCTCCCAACATACAACCTATATACTTATTATGGACACAGTATGCTTACATTATTAGCTATCTTTGTTATTATTTGTTGTTATTTGTTATTAGTTCCATCCTTCAACTCTATTCAATACCTCCCATCTATCTCTTAACACCATCCATATAGGATTTCTATTTGCCATATATATTTCAACCATACTGTGATGTTTTACAAAAGTTCTGAACCTTTCTATTCTCATTGCTTCTACAGATTGTGAATTAAAAATAAACATTTTTGCTAAAAGTATTATTATATTATTGATCGATTGACTATGACTTTTCAGATCACCCAGTAATGCTATCTGCAAGGTTAGCTCCAGGTAAATATTGCAATCCTTTAGCCATTCCTGGACCTGTGTCCAAAAACAAGCTACAAATGGACAGAACCAAAACAAATGATCTAATGATTCTGTCTCTTCACAGCAAAATCTGCAGAGCTGGGAAGATTGTATCCCCCATATAAATAACATTCTATTGGTAGCAAGAATTTTATATAATAATTTAAATTGAAAGATTCAAATTTTTGAATCCGGTGTCGTTTTGCGTGTCAGTTCATAAACACTATGCCATGGGATCGGTACGTCAAAAATCTCTTCCCAACTATTTTGCAATCTATATGGGACGGCTGTCAATCCTTTGGTCCTTAAGTGAAACTGATATACTTTTTTATTTATCACAGTTTTCCTTAACCAATTATGTTCTTTAATGCAAGGCCGACAGACAAGTTCCTTACTTTCTCCACCTTCCACTTTCCTCTTCCACTTTTGCGGTAAGGCTGCAATTATTTGGTTGTAATTTTGGGTAGAGCAGACATTTCCATATGTTTTTGTTAGCTGCATGTGTGACATAACTCCACCAGTCCTACCGATGATATCATTTACAAAGATTATACCTTTTTTAAACATTCTGTCAAAAAATAAAGTTTTTTTGTCAATTAGTATATTTGAATTTAACCACAATATTTGTTGCATTATTTGTTCTGTCATTTCTGGAGGATTAAATTGAAATTGCAACCAACTTTCTATGGCTTGTTTTAGAAATAGTGATATTTGGGAGATGATTTCCTTTTCAAATAACTGCAAATGAGTTGTTGTATTCTGAATAAAGGGAAAAAGGCCTTTCTTGAACATTTGGTGAGACAATCTTACTAATTTGCTTGAGAACCAGTTCGGATTTAAGTATAACTTTTGTATGACTGAAGATTTTAGTGATAGGTCTAATGCTTTAATATTTAATCATTTCTGTCCTCCGAATTCATATTCATTATATAAATATGCCCTTTTAATTTTGTCTGGCTTGCCGTTTGCTAACTTTCTATTAAAATGTATTGAAGTGAGATCATTTATTTCCTTTGGGATATGTATTCCGAGTATATCCACATCACCATCAGACCATTTTATTGGTAAACTACATGGTAATGTAAAAATTGTATTTTTTAGTGATCCAATACGTAATATAGTACATTTGTCACAATTTGGTTGTAATCCAGAGAGGTTAGAAAATGTATCTAGATCCTCTATGAGGCTGTGGAGGGATTCTAGTTGTGGATTTAAAAGAAAACATGAATCATCAGCGTACAATGACACCTTTGTTTTTAAGCCCTGGATTTCTAGTCCTCTGATATTATTATTGGATCTGATTTTAATAGCTAACATCTCGATGGCCACAATAAATAGATATGCCGATAGTGGACAACCTTGTTTCACTCCTCTTGACAGTTTAAAACTTTCTGAGTTACTATACATGATTTTGACCCATTTTATAAGAGATTCTCCAAAATGGAAATGCTCCAGGCATTTATATATAAACCCCAGTCGAACTTTATCAAATGCCTTTTCGAAGTTTGCTATGAATAGCAGGCCTGGTTTCCCATATTTTCCATAGTGTTCTATTGTTTCCAATACTTGCCTTATATTATCTCCAATGTATCTTCCATGTAAAAAACCTGTCTGATTAGAATGAATAATATCCGACAATACCTTTTTAATTCTATGCGCTATACATTTTGCTAGGATTTTTGCATCACAACACTGAAGTGTAAGGGGCCTCCAATTTTGTAAATGGACTGGATCTTTATATTTTCCACTTGTATCCTGTTTCAGTAATAATGAGATCAGACCTTCTTCTTGAGTGTCAGATAATCTACCATTTACATAGGAGTGGTTAAAACATGCTAATAACGGTCCTCTTAGTATATCAAAAAAGGTTTGGTATACCTCGACTGGTATGCCATCCAACCCTGGAGTTTTCCCAGACTTAAAGTCTTTAATTGCATCCAGAAGTTCCTCCTCTGTAATTTCACCTTCACATGAGTCTTTCTGTGTGGCTGTTAATTTGACATTATCAGTAGAAAAAAATTCTCTACAATTAGCTTCAGTTAGAGGAGATGGAGGCAACTGAAAAGAAAACATACGCTTAAAGTACTTTGTTTCTTCCTTCAAAATATCATTTGGTGAATTATGGGTGACTCCGTCAATTGTAACCAGTTTCATTAAGTTCTTTTTGGTAGCATTCCTATGTTGAAGATTAAAAAATAATTTGTTCCTGAGAGTCTTATCTTTCAGTGATGGTGTCATAATATTTTGTAGCTTAAACGATTCAAAAGATAGAGCCACATTTGTAGGAAGAAAACATAAAACGCTATTATTTATTACAACCGCATCTAGCGGCTACCGGAGGTTACTGACATAACCCCGATTCTCGTGACCCATTTTGAAATAGGTGACCCCACATGGGGTTGCGACCCCTAGTTCGGGAAACGCTGCTCTACTCTGACTCTGAATATTTTCTACCTTTCTCAGCCTGTGTATTATTGTCAGCGCGCTCTCTTTCTCTCTCTCTCTCTCACGTTCTCTCTCTTGCTCTCTCTCTCTTTCTCTTTATTTTTCTCTCTCTCTCTCTCAATTCAATTCTCTCTCTCTCTCTCTCTCTCTCTCTCTCTCTCTCTCTCTCTCTCTCTCTCTCTCTCTCTCTCTCTCTCTCTCTCTCTCTCTCTCTCTCTCTCTCTCTCAATTCAATTTAAATTCAATTTAAGGGCTTTATTGGCATGGGAAACATGTTAACATTGCCAAAGCAAGTGAAGTAGATAATAAACAAAAGTGAAATAAACAATAAAAATTAACATTAAACATTACACTCAGAAGTTCCAAAAGAATAAAGACATTTCAAATGTTATATTATGTATATACAGTGAGGGAAAAAAAGTATTTGATCCCCTGCTGATTTTGTACGTTTGCCCACTGACAAAGAAATGATCAGTCTATAATTTTAATGGTAGGTTTATTTGAACAGTGAGAGACAGAATAACAACAAAAAAATCCAGAAAAACGCATGTCAAAAATGTTATAAATTGATTAGCATTTTAATGAGGGAAATAAGTATTTGACCCCCTCTCAATCAGAAAGATTTCTGGCTCCCAGGTGTCTTTTATACAGGTAACGAGCTGAGATTAGGAGCACACTCTTAAAGGGAGTGCTCCTAATCTCAGCTTGTTACCTGTATAAGAGACACCTGTCCACAGAAGTAATCAATCAATCAGATTCCAAACTCTCCACCATGGCCAAGACCAAAGAGCTCTCCAAAGATGTCAGGAACAAGATTGTAGACCTACACAAGGCTGGAATGGGCTACAAGACCATCGCCAAGCAGCTTGGTGAGAAGGTGACAACAGTTGGTGCGATTATTCGCAAATGGAAGAAACACAAAAGAACTGTCAATCTCCCTCGGCCTGGGGCTCCATGCAAGATCTCACCTCGTGGAGTTGCAATGATCATGAGAACGGTGAGGAATCAGCCCAGAACTACACGGGAGGATCTTGTCAATGATCTCAAGGCAGCTGGGATCATAATCACCAAGAAAACAATTGGTAACACACTACGCCGTGAAGGACTGAAATCCTGCAGCACCCGCAAGGTCCCCCTGCTCAAGAAAGCACATATACAGGCCCGTCTGAAGTTTGCCAATGAACATCTGAATGATTCAGAGGAGAACTGGGTGAAATTGTTGTGGTCAGATGAGACCAAAATCGAGCTCTTTGGCATCAACTCAACTCGCCGTGTTTGGAGGAGGAGGAATGCTGCCTATGACCCCAAGAACACCATCCCCACCGTCAAGCATGGAGGTGGAAACATTATGCTAAGGAAGTGTTTTTCTGCTAAGGGGACAGGACAACTTCACTGCATCAAAGGGACGATGGACGGGGCCATGCACCGTCAAATCTTGGGTGAGAAACTCCTTCCCTCAGCCAGGGCATTGAAAATGGGTCGTGGATGGGTATTCCAGCATGACAATGACCCAAAACACACGGCCAAGGCAACAAAGGAGTGGCTCAAGAAGATGCACATTAAGGTCCTGGAATGGCCTAGCCAGTCTGCAGACCTTAATCCCATAGAAAATCTGTGGAGGGAGCTGAAGGTACAAGTTGCCAAACGTCAGCCTCGAAACCTTAATGACTTGGAGAAGATCTGCAAAGAGGAGTGGGACAAAATTCCTCCTGAGATGTGTGCAAACCTGGTGGCTAACTACAAGAAACGTCTGACCTCTGTGATTGCCAACAAGGGTTTTGCCACCAAGTACTAAGTCATGTTTTGCAGAGGGGTCAAATATTTATTTCCCTCATTAAAATGCTAATCAATGTATAACATTTTTGACATGCATTTTTCTGGATTTTGTTGTTGTTATTCTGTCTCTCACTGTTCAAATAAACCTACCATTAAAATTATAGACTGATCATGTCTTTGTCAGTGGGCAAACGTACAAAATCAGCAGGGGATCAAATACTTTTTTCCCTCACTGTATACAGTGCTGTAACAATGTGCAAATAGTTCTGTACAAATGGGAAAATAAATAAACATAAATATGGGTTGTATTTACAATGGTGTTTGTTCTTCACTGGTTGCCCTTTTCTTGTGGCAACAGGTCACAAATCTTGCTGCTGTGATGGCACACAGTGGTATTTCACCCAGTAGATATGGGAGTTTATCAAAATTGGGTTTGTTTTCAAATTCTTTGTGGATCTGTGTAATCTGAGGGAAATATGTGTCTCTAAAATGGTCATATATTTGGCAGGAGGTTAGGAAGTGCAGCTCAGTTTCCACCTCATTTTGTGGGAAGTGTGCACATAGCCTGTCTTCTCTTGAGAGCCAGGTCTGCCTACGGCGGCCTTTCTCAATAGCAAGGCTATGCTCACTGAGTCTGTACATAGTCAAAGCTTTCCTTAAGTTTGGGTCAGTCACAGTGGTCAGATACTCTCTGTTTAGGGCCAAAAAGCATTCTAGTTTGCTCAGTTTTTTTGTTAATTCTTTCCAATGTGTCAAGTAATTCTCTTTTTGTTTTCTCGTGATTTGGTTGGGTCTAAATGTCTCTCTCTCTCAATTAAATTCTCTCTCGCTCAATTCAATTCTCTCTCTCTCAATTCTCTCTCAATTCTCTCTCTCATTCTCTCACTCTCTGTTTTCTTATCAAGGGCCCTGAACTAGTTTTGGGACATTAGAACCCCACTAGGGGGCAGCAGTGTCTGAAGGAAACAGTGCCCACATAGAGCAGCAACTTCTGGCACAGCAAAGCTTCTACAGCAGACAGAATAAAAGGGGAGCTGAAAATTACAGTTGAATTTCATTTTATTTAATATATAACAAATGATTTTGGATTCATTTACAGAGTAAAATGTTTTGAACTCAGCAAACATTGCACATCATCTTCACAAAAATGTTGCACAATCATTGACAATAATACATTATAATAAGTGCTTGAGTTGGCCATCTGTACATAACATGTTCCAGTGGTTTTGTCTCTAGAGCCCAGAGACAAAAATACTACTGCCATCAATCCAGACTCCCCATGCTAGGAACTCCCTATTACAATTCTACATAGACTCTCCGAGAGTGTCTCAAGGAGAGTTGGGATATGCAACAAAAAAACAAAACATTTTCAATTCACATGTATTAATTCACACTTGTACACGTGTGAAACAGGACAAATATAAGTACCCACCAAATTATAAGACAGGTCAGGACACACAATGACACACATCAACAAGTCATACTAACAGGCCAGTCTTGTACACAATACATGATCAGTACATCACAATAGCAGCATTAACAGAAGATTTCAAGTTATAGCCAACTCCTGACAACAAAACAACAAAACAGTCCCATGGCTACATCATATTCTTGTCTGTGATAACGTATAAGCTACATACTGTCAATTATGTTAATTGGCGATACATTGATTATCAATATGCGGGGTCTCTAGGGCTCAGACAGACAGACTCTACTTGTCACTCGGTAAAGATGACCCCTTGGCCCTTGCTGATCCCGCTGTGTTGAGCACAGTCCCAGTGGGCTTGTGGAGTATAATGAAGTTGCCCCCTAGACACTGATCTAAAGTAGGTTTTTTGTTTTTCCTCTAAGTTCAAGGCTTTGGGGAGGGTAAGCTGATCCTAGACCTGTCCCTAAGAACCACTACTCAAAAGGGGACCATCGCGCTCTCCCAGAAGCTTGGCTGGTGTGTAAAACCCGCAGGCCACTACAACAGGAACAACCCCAGTATGAATGAGGCCCTGACTAACGGCGGACCACGCGGATCCTATCCTCCACATTCTGTAGTGACACTCTCTCCCACGGCTGACACTTCCTCCCGAGCAGGACGGGACACACTGGCAAGCCCACCCTCCTCCTCCTAGTCCTCTTCCTCCTGACAATGATGATGATGACCCCCACCAGCATAGCTAATGTAAGGAGGAGACATGCAGCGAAGAACAGCAGCAGTTTGTTCTCTGAGATGCGAGCACAGATGGAACACAACATCCTGAGGTCGTTGATCCTACAGGAGGATGTGACGTTGTTGCCAGGGAAACCGCTGCGCTCAATGATCTCTCTGTAGGCTGCTATGGAGGCTTTGGGTCGGGACTGGTGGTGGGAAGAGGTGAATAGGCCGAACTGAGGGACGTGTCGATCCTGCAGCTTCCAGACGTAGAAGCCCTTTAGGTTGACTCCATCCAACTGACGAGCTGGAGGGGAGCGAAAACAGGGAGAATTGAGGTCAGAATCCCTCTTTCTGTGTGGGGCCATAAACCAATTGAAACTATATTGTGGCTAAAGTACTGCACAGGATGTTTAGTTCAGTACAGGACAGGACAGTTCTCACTGGGATTAACATTATGATCTCAAAGGTTCCTTATACAGTAAAGTCCATGAGTTTTATGAGGGGGCTCATGTGATAAGGCCGTGTGCTGTGGTGTGTTAGGAAATGATCTGTGAGAAAAGTCACCTTTGACCTCTCATACTTAAAGCAACTAATGAGTGCCCAACTCTACCTGTCTGCAGCAGAAACTGCAGAGAGGAGGTCTGTTTATTTTCGAACAATATAAATCAGTATAGAACCGCCAGGATATTTATGATAAGAACAAACTAGTGGGTTATCATTGGACTGGAGTTGGAGGGTATGAAGGGAGTTTGAGGAGGTTAGAGAGAGGCTCACCTTTGAGGGCCTCCTGCAGGTAATTCCTGATGTAGTGCTGCCTGAGCAGATCCTTTACAGCGGCCTGGTCGTCCACCCCACTGGCTGTGACTACAATAGGCAGGGCTCCTCCATACCGCTCCTTCACCCAGCGCAGCACCCTCCGGAGGCCCCAGGGGACCACCGCCTGCCCCAGACCAGAGGAGTCCCAGGTGTGGTCAGACATCAGCAGGCAGTCATGGTCTGGAGGTTGAGGTTGCTGGGGGTTAGGTGGGGAAGTCTGAGGAGAATGGGGGCGTGGTGACACGAGACGCGTGGTGAAGTGGTTCAGTGCAATGAAGCCCAGTGCCCCTCCTAGCTCCTCTTTTTCCTGGACAGTGAAGTGCGGTAGTGGGGATCCAGGGAGGCCCATCACCCTCGCCCTCTCCTCCAAGTACCTCCTCACCTCTGGAGGGTACTTACCACTCTTACCCTCCCCCTCTCTGCCCCCTAGTAGTGGGTCTAGGAAACGACCAAGCTCAAACAACAGGAATCTCTGAGCGGCGGTTGCATGTGACTCCAGGAAGGGGTTGGCGGGTTCTGCCCAGTCTGCGTGCAGGGCCAGGGACACCAGTCCTCCCTGTTGGCTGAGATACTCCCTCTCATAGAGCCTCCAGGCCTTAGCGTGGGCCAGGAGGAGGTTATGGGCTGCCAGATGCTGCTCCACCCCGCTCTTGTAGGCATCCACCAGTCTGTTGGGCTCATTGATGGTAATCCAGTAGCTCACCCAGGGCCCCAGCTCCCTGTAGCAGAGGGCTGCGTAGCTCTGGAAGGCCTCCACCGTGCTCTGGTTCAGCCAGCCGCCAGAGGCATGCAGCGGGCCGGGCAAGCCCAGCAGAGGGACTCTGTTAGTGGGGTAGTAGAGGGTGACCACAGCCTCCAGGCCCTGCTTGCGGAGCTCGGTGAGGAAGCAGCGGTAGTACCTGTTAGAAAGAGTTTGAAATGTAAAGTGTGTGTATGCATACAGGCATGCATTTTAGTGTGTGTTTGCATGTGTGCATGTATGTTAAACATACACATTATACAGTTTGTGTCTCTACCTCAGGGCCTCTGTGTCCACATTAGACAGATCTCCTTGGGGCAGGATTAGGGACCAGTTGAGGGCGAAGCGGTAATGAGATGCCCCTGTGGACTCAAAGAGGCCCAGGTGACCACTGATGGCCAGGTAGTCAGTGCACTGTGCCCCCCTGATGTGGAGCTTGACCCCTTGGACAGGATGCAGTGCCCCGTCCCCTGTCAGGTTCCAGCTGTACAGGTGGGGGTCGGTGAATTGAGGGGAGAAGGGATAGAAATTGACCTTTGATAAAAGAAGAAAGTATATACGTTTTTGTGTATATTTCATACGTTTGCATTATCTAGCTTGCTGATTGTTCTGTTCGAGATCAAGAGCAAGTAAGGGAGAGCAGTTTTGCAAAATAAAATCACCCTCTCTTTCCTTTCTCCTCCCTCTCTCTTTCCTTTCTCCTCCATCTCTCTTTCCTTTCTCCCCCTCTCTCTTTCCTTTCTCCTCCCCCTATCTTTCCTTTCTCCTCCCTCTCTCTTTCCTTTCTCCTCCATCTCTCTTTCCTTTCTCCTCCCTCTCTCTTTCCTTTCTCCTCCCTCTCTCTTTCCTTTCTCCTCCATCTCTCTTTCCTTTCTCCTCCCTCTCTCTTTCCTTTCTCCTCCCCCTCTCTTTCCTTTCTCCTCCCTCTCTTTCCTTTCTCCTCCCTCTCTCTTTCCTTTCTCCTCCCTCTCTTTCCTTTCTCCTCCCTCTCTCTTTCCTTTCTCCTCCCTCTCTCTTTCCTTTCTCCTCCCTCTCTCTTTCCTTTCTCCTCCCTCTCTTTCCTTTCTCCTCCATCTCTCTTTCCTTTCTCCTCCCTCTCTCTTTCCTTTCTCCTCCATCTCTCTTTCCTTTCTCCTCCCTCTCTCTTTCCTTTCTCCTCCCCCTCTCTTTCCTTTCTCCTCCCTCTCTTTCCTTTCTCCTCCCTCTCTCTTTCCTTTCTCCTCCCTCTCTTTCCTTTCTCCTCCCTCTCTTTTTCCTTTCTCCTCCCTCTCTCTTTCCTTTCTCCTCCCTCTCTTTCCTTTCTCATCCCTCTCTCTTTCCTTTCTCCTCCCTCTCTCTTTCCTTTCTCCTCCCTCTCTCTTTCCTTTCTCCTCCCTCTCTCTTTCCTTTCTCCTCCCCCTCTCTTTCCATTCTCCTCCCCCTCTCTTTCCTTTCTCCTCCCTCTCTTTCCTTTCTCCTCCCTCTCTCTTTCCTTTCTCCTCCCTCTCTTTCCTTTCTCCTCCCTCTCTCTTTCCTTTCTCCTCCAGCTCTCTTTCCTTTCTCCTCCCTCTCTCTTTCCTTTCTCCTCCCTCTCTCTTTCCTTTCTCCTCCCTCTCTTTCCTTTCTCCTCCATCTCTCTTTCCTTTCTCCTCCCTCTCTCTTTCCTTTCTCCTCCAGCTCTCTTTCCTTTCTCCTCCCTTTCTCTTTCCTTTCTCCTCCCCCTCTCTTTCCTTTCTCCCCCCTCTCTTTCCTTTCTCCTCCCTCTCTCTTTCCTTTCTCCTCCCCCTCTCTTTCCTTTCTCCTCCCTCTCTTTCCCTTCTCCTCCCTCTCTCTTTCCTTTCTCCTCCCTCTCTTTCCTTTCTCCTCCCCCTCTCTTTCCTTTCTCCTCCCCCTCTCTTTCCTTTCTCCTCCCTCTCTTTCCTTTCTCCTCCCTCTCTCTTTCCTTTCTCCTCCCTCTCTTTCCTTTCTCCTCTCTCTTTCCTTTCTCCTCCCCCTCTCTTTCCTTTCTCCTCCCTCTCTTTCCTTTCTCCTCCCTCTCTCTTTCCTTTCTCCTCCCCCTCTCTTTCCTTTCTCCTCCCTCTCTTTCCTTTCTCCTCCCTCTCTCTTTCCTTTCTCCTCCCCCTCTCTTTCCTTTCTCCTCCCTCTCTCTTTCCTTTCTCCTCCCTCTCTCTTTCCTTTCTCCTCCCTCTCTCTTTCCTTTCTCCTCCCTCTCTCTTTCCTTTCTCCTCCCTCTCTCTTTCCTTTCTCCTCCCCCTCTCTTTCCTTTCTCCTCCATCTCTCTTTCCTTTCTCCTCCCCCTCTCTTTCCTTTCTCCTCCATCTCTCTTTCCTTTCTCCTCCCTCTCTCTTTCCTTTCTCCTCCCCCTCTCTTTCCTTTCTCCTCCCTCTCTTTCCTTTCTCCCCCCTCTCTCTTTCCTTTCTCCTCCCTCTCTTTCCTTTCTCCTCCCTCTCTTTTTCCTTTCTCCTCCCTCTCTCTTTCCTTTCTCCTCCCTCTCTTTCCTTTCTCATCCCTCTCTCTTTCCTTTCTCCTCCCTCTCTCTTTCCTTTCTCCTCCCTCTCTCTTTCCTTTCTCCTCCCTCTCTCTTTCCTTTCTCCTCCCCCTCTCTTTCCATTCTCCTCCCCCTCTCTTTCCTTTCTCCTCCCTCTCTTTCCTTTCTCCTCCCTCTCTCTTTCCTTTCTCCTCCCTCTCTTTCCTTTCTCCTCCCTCTCTCTTTCCTTTCTCCTCCCTCTCTCTTTCCTTTCTCCTCCCTCTCTCTTTCCTTTCTCCTCCCTCTCTCTTTCCTTTCTCCTCCCTCTCTCTTTCCTTTCTCCTCCATCTCTCTTTCCTTTCTCCTCCCTCTCTCTTTCCTTTCTCCTCCAGCTCTCTTTCCTTTCTCCTCCCTTTCTCTTTCCTTTCTCCTCCCCCTCTCTTTCCTTTCTCCTCCCTCTCTTTCCTTTCTCCTCCCTCTCTTTCCTTTCTCCTCCCTCTCTCTTTCCTTTCTCCTCCCCCTCTCTTTCCTTTCTCCTCCCTCTCTTTCCCTTCTCCTCCCTCTCTCTTTCCTTTCTCCTCCCTCTCTTTCCTTTCTCCTCCCCCTCTCTTTCCTTTCTCCTCCCTCTCTTTCCTTTCTCCTCCCTCTCTCTTTCCTTTCTCCTCCCCCTCTCTTTCTTTTCTCCTCCCTCTCTTTCCTTTCTCCTCCCTCTCTCTTTCCTTTCTCCTCCATCTCTCTTTCCTTTCTCCTCCCTCTCTCTTTAATTTCTTCCCCTTCTCATCCCCTCACCTGTAGGGTGGAGTCGGCTATGCCCCAGTGGAAGTCACATGGGAAACGCCCTTTGACCTCTCCGGTGATCTCATCACTGAGGAAACCGTTGTCCTTGATGACCTGCCTGTAGAACTGAGCGGTGGTCTTGGGAACCCTGGTTCTGTTGGCCTGGCTGAAGTCTAGGTAGAACAGACCTCGTCTCACACTGTAGCCGTAGTTCCACTCAAAACCATCCACCAGAGACCAGGCTGTGTAGCCAAACACTCTGACACCGTCAAACACTGTGGCTGGATACAAACAAACACAGAGAGAAGGAGATGAGGATGCACTGTTACCACAGAAGTACAAATAGCACAACAGTTCAGAGGTTAAATGTATGTAACAGGGTAAGTCAGTCAAATGTACTCTCTCTTGTTGACCTCCTCTGTTTTCCCTAATCCTGCCCCCTCCTCTGCCCCCTCCTTGGCCCCCTCCTCCCTCCTCCCTGCGCCCTCCTCACCTTGCAGCACCTGGTTGATGAACCTCTTCATCCGGTAGATGGCCACTGTATCCTCCCTCTCCACAGCTGCATCTGAGAACCAGCCCCCCTCCACCACCAGCACAGGCAGGTCCCCATACTCCAGCCTCACCCAGCCCAGCACCCACCTCATGTCCAGGGACACAATCTGCCCATAATGGGCCAGGCTCAGGCTCAGACGCAGGTTGTTAGGCCCAAAGGACAGGGAAAAGAAGTCAGCCGTTCCCCGCACCCAGGACTTCTCCTCTGGGGTGAACTCAGGCAGAAGCCCCCTGTGGGTAGATCTCATGGAAGCTGGGTAGTCCCCATCCCCGAAGATGGGATTGGCGAACCAGCCAAGCACCGCCTCCATGGACTGCTGGCAGAGCTCGATATTGACTGGTGTGGCATGGCCTCTCTTAGGCACCATCCAATGGGAACCCAAGACGATGGACACCTGACCATTCTGAGTCGGGCGGAAGAAGGTGTCATAGGTGTGCCACGCTTTGGCATGTGCCTGGAAATGAAAATAAATAAATAAATAAAATGTAGGTCAGTTATACATGCACTGCATTATGGCAGAGACATTGCACATACTACAGACATTGGACCTGTACAGTGTGAATATGCACTGGGACATAACTGATTATTAATGAAGCCTTCTTAACATCCTGTCATCTTGCTGCATTGCCGGTCTTTCTGCCACAAAACTGCTGCTGTCACAGACCCCCAGTGTCTCCTTAGGTGTCCTGTTTACTAATCACAGTACTGCAGCTGTAATAAACCTCTCATAGCAGAAGGTAAACACACTTTTTAACAAGAGGTCAATGACTGCTAATAGCTGCTGAAGGAGCACAGTGAATATTGAATATCACAACATAAAACCATTTGGATTAGTTTAACCTGATTGACTGAATAAAGCACAGCATGTACCATGGCTATTAAAGTTTTATGTCTTCACTCATTTTCTTTGCAATGTCTTGAACCCAATGAAAGACGCAAACATTCATTGACCACATCAGCTGATAAAACCCACAGAAGTATGAAGTTCATAGACAGGCTGTCTGACTAAACGGGGTCTCAGTCTGTACTATGGTCTGTTCAACAGACCCTTTCACACGAGTCAATCTATCCAAAGGGTTCTAATTTACAACACAACCCCCTGACCCCTCTCCCAAATGGGTACAGATAGTCATTGCCCTTTGACACAGAACTAGGAACAACTTTTCATTCCGAAATCCTAACCATTCCCATTGGAGGGAAAACACAAAACTGACCTAAGATCAACGACTAGGGGCAATTTCATCCTCTGACCCTTAACCCTTGACCCTGACTTACCTTGATGAGGTTGTGGGCCACATTGAAGGGGGCAGTGGCATCGCCTGTCTCTCCAGGCGCGTGCATCCCCGTCCCGTACCCCTGGACAGCCACCAGGTAGGGGTTGTGTATGGTGATCCAGTACCTCACACGGCCACCGTATGTTCGGAAACAGAAGGCAGCATATGCGTCAAACAACCCCACCAGGGTGTCATTCCTCCAGCCCCCGTAGTGCTCCTGCAGGACCTGGGGAAGGTCCCAGTGGAACAGGGTGACCACCGGCTCAATTCCCCTCTCCAGGAGCCTGTCGAGCAGTCTCCCATAGTGCTCCACAGCCACCCTATTGGGCCGACCTGTGGCAACCCCATCGGGGAAGAGTCGGGGCCAGGAGAGGGAGAAGATGTAGGAGCGCACCCCGAGGTACCCCAGCGCCTCAATGTCCTCCTCCCAGCGGGTGTAGCCGTCACTGGCCATGTCTGCGACACCTCCATCACCTCGGTGGGGGGCTGAGTGAGTGAAGTGATCCCAGATTGAGGGGCCTTTGCCGTCACAATCCCAAGCCCCCTCAGTCTGGAAGGCAGAGGTCCCCGTGCCCCAGAGGAACCCTGGAGGGAAGGTCCCATAGAGGAAGGACTGGCTCTGGATGAAGGGCTCTGGGGTGGAGGGCTGCTGCCACTGCCTCCTGCCCTCCCCCAGAGAACAGAAAGCCCCACCCCAGACCATCACTGTCAGGAAGAGGGAGAGGAGAAGAGAGAGAAGGTATGTTGCCATATTGGAGCCTGAAGAAGAAGAATGATACTCTCCAGAGTTTTCCAAAATCCTTCAGAATAAATAAGCTGGTCTCTGTCTGAGGGGCTGTTCCTGTGTATCAGGGGTCCAGATGTTGAGAAGGTGAGGGATCCATGATAGAAGAGTAGATGAAGGGATTGAAGTGAACGAGTAGAGGAGAATGAGACTTCTACATGTGGAGCCCAGGAGGGGTGTAGTATCCATCTGACAGGCTAACCTGGTTGGACTTCCTTACCTCCCACTCTACCTCCCTCTCTCCCTCCCTCCTTTTCTCTCCCCTCCTGCTTTCTGACACATAACGTACATTGTACACGCACAACCACACTCACAAACACTGACTCATACACTCAGGAACACACGCACCCACACACACCTTTGAGGCAGACGCGTGATTATTTTGTCAATGATTAGCTTGAACTCTGATCCTCACCTCCATGACTGAGATGTGGCTCCCACTTACTCCCTCCCTCTCTCTCCATCTCTCTATCTCACAATCACTTTCTCCTGCTAAATCGTATACTCTCTCTATCGCTTCACCCTTCATTTTATTTTCATCGATCTCACCGTCATACTGGAATCATTACAACCAAATGGATAATAAGGAAAATATTGGCTTGTTCTTGCAGCTATTCAAACCCAAAATGTCCTGTTTGAGAAATAGCCACAATAAGGTCGAGTTAAGGGTTTAGCTGTGGGGCACATCCACAAGATAAAACCCATATGTCAATTGGATTTATGAAATCAGAGCCAAATAGAATATAGTTCAGCCATTGGGCACAAAGAATACTGAGGAAAAATGGAGAGTTCCCTGTGGTTTTATGGCCAAATCAGTTCAAGCCTGGCCTCACTGTTATCCTAGATTTTATTAAAGATGATGACAGGTAAAAACAGACATGATGTTCCTCTTGCTCTGATTCAGTTCTGCAAATTGTGTGTGTGTGTGTTTACCTATCTTTGATCCAATTTTAGGAAATACAAAGAAACAGAAACAACTCCATCTGCCAAATCCTTAATGTTTTTGTTTGTGTAGCTTTGAAGATGCCAGTTGGTGTAAAGTGGTGGTTGGCGACACAGCACCTTATCATTAAGGTGTCACAGGTATTATTAGGTTCAATTTAGCTGGAAAATGGATATCCTTCACCTCTACCTGACCTGACATCAGCATGGTTGCAATGATACAGCACAAATGTAGGCCTACCCACAAAAAGAACTGCACTAGTATGACGTTGTACCTTTGAGCTGCCTGGGCTAAAATGTATAAAGTATATCAAACAGTAGATCAGTGATGGTATATGGTGGGATACATCTTGGGATGCTAGGCTAAATATATCAGTTCCCATTGGCAACTTTACAACTGCTGGATATGGGATGAAAATATGCATTATCTTGCACTCTCTTGGAGAAGCACATGAATCCATGGGTCAAAGGGAGTGAGCAGCTCACTGTAAAGTCAACGCCGGGCCCAGGGAGGAGTTAAGTGGGAGTGTTTAGAAGCACACTGTGAATGTGGCAAGGGGTCAGACTTGAAAGCCCTAATTTTCAAAAGAAGGGCTCATCCAGGATTTGAAGCCTTGACCTCTCACACCCAAAGCAAGAACCATACCCCCAGACCAACAAGCCCTGTCTTTGAAAATGCGTAATGGGTGGCTATTAAAATACCCAAGCTTTTCTCAATCAGGATCGGCAGGGCTCATTGGTCTGGGGCAGGGCAGGGCTGGGCAACTCCAGTCCTCAGGGGCCTGATTGGTGTCACACTTTTGCCCCATCCCTAGCAAACACAGCTGAGTTAAACTAATTGCATTTTTAACTGAAGATCATGATTAGTTGATTATTGGAGTCAGGTGTTTAGCTGGGGCTGGGGCAAAAGTGTGACACCAATCAGGCCCCCGAGGACTGGAATTGCCCAGGCCTGGTCTAGGGCACGGTTCCCCAACTGGCAGCCCGAATTTGGCCAGCGGGTGGTTTTATTTGGCCCCCCAAGTTTTCTGAGCAAATTATTACTATTACACTTTTTTACAGAATTTTCATTGTTGGACATAGAATACTGTAAAAACACCAGGAAATCAGCTCCAATGGGTTTTCATTTTGGAAATCTGTTCTCAAGTATTCCCACGCATAATAGAGAGACATACACTACCAGTCAAAAGTTTGGACACACCTACTCATTCAAGGGTTTTTCTTTATTTGTACTATTTTTTACATTGTAGAATAATAGTGAAGACATCAACACTATGGAATAACACATATGGAATCATGTAGTAACCAAAAAAGTGTTAAACAAATCTAAATATATTTTATATTTGAGATTCTTCAAATAGCCACCATTTGCCTTGATGACAGCTTTGCACACTCTTGGCATTCTCTCAACCAGCTTCATGAGGTAGTCACCTGGAATGCATTTCAATTAACAGGTGTGCCTTCTTAAAAGTTAATTTGTAGAATTTCTTTCCTTCATTATGCGTTTGAGCCAATCAATTGTGTTGTGACAAGGTAGGGGGGTATACAGAAGATAGCCCTATTTGGTAAAAGACCAAGTCCATATTATGACAAGAACAGCTCAAATAAGCAAGAGAAACGACAGTTCATCATTACTTTAAGACATGAAGGTCATTGAATACGGAAAATGTCAAGAACTTTTCTTCAAGTGCAGTCGCAAAAACCATAAAGCACTATGATGAAACTGTCTCTCATGAGGACCACCACAGGAATGGAAGCACAGAGTTACCTCTGCTGCAGAGGATAAGTTAATTAGAGTTACCGCCTCAGAAATTGCAGCCAAAATAAATGCTTCACAGAGTTCAAGTCACAGACTCATCTCAACATCAACTGTTCAGAGGGGACTGTGTGAATCAGGCCTTCATGGTCGAATTGCTGCAAAGAAACCACTACTAAAGGACACCAATAAGAAGAAGAGACCTGCTTGGGCCAAGAAACACGAGCAATGGACATTAGACCGGTGGAAAGTTGTCCTTTGGTCTTTTGAGACGCGGTGTGGGTGAACGGATGATCTCCGCATGTGTAGTTCCCACCGTAAAGCATGGAGAAGGAGGTGTTATGGTGTTGGGGTGCTTTGCTGGTGACACTGTCTGTGATTTATTTAGAATTCAAGGCACACTTAACCAGCATGGCTACCAGTGGCGCCGGAGAAGATGGCTGCCGTTTTACAGCCCTCTAACCAATTGTACTATTATGTGTGTTTTTTCGCGTTATTTGTAATTTATTCTGTACATAATGTTTCTGCCACCGTCTCTTATGACCAAAAAGAGCTTCTGGATATCAGGACAGCGATTACTCACCTCGTATTGGACAACGTTTCTTTCTTCAACGACCCAGACGCGAAGGATATCCTACAGACACCCGACAAGGCCCAAATCCCCGTCATTCGCATGAGAAAGAGACGGAGATATCGTGGACGTAGGTCAGGGTGCATTGTAAGGATCCGACAGCGAGCGAGTAAACTGCCTCTTCCATCAATCCTATTAGCCAATGTTCAATCATTTGAGAACAAATTGGACGACCTAAGATTACGGTTATCCTACCAACGGACATTAAAACTGTAATATCTTATGTTTCACCGAGTCGTGGCTGAACGACGACATGGACAACATACAGCTGACGGGATATACGCTACATCGGCAGGGTAGAACGGCAGACTCCGGCAAGGAGTGGCGGTCTGTGTATATTTGTAAACAACAGCTGGTGCAAAAAATCTAATACTAAGGAAGTCTCTACGTTTTGCTCGCCTGAGGTAGAGTATCTCATGAGTATCTCATGATAAGCTGTACTATCTACCACCACAAACCGATGCTGGCATTAAGATTGCACTCAATGAGCTGTATAAGGCCATAAGTAAACAGGAAAACGCTCATCCAGAGGCAGCGCTCCTAGTGGCCAGGGACTTTAATGCAGGGAAACTTAAATCTGTTCTACATTATTTCTACCAGCATGTTAAATGTGCAACCAGAGGGAAAAAAACTCTAGACCACCTTTACTCCACACACAGAGACGAATACAAAGTTCTCCCTCGCCCTCCATTTGGCAAATCTGACCAAAACTCTATACTCCTGATTCCTGCTTATAAGCAAAATCGAAAGCAGGAAGCACCAGTGACTCGGTTAATAAAAAAGTGGTCAGATGAAACAGATGCTAAGCTACAGGACTGTTTTGCTAGCACAGACTGGAATATGTTCCGGGATTCTTCAGATAGCATTGAGGAGTACACCACATCAGTCACTGGCTTCATCAATAAGTGCATTGATGACGTCGTCCCCACAGTGACCGTACGTACATACCCCAACCAGAAGCCATGGATTACAGGCAACATCCGCACTGAGCTAAAGGGTAGAGCTGCCGCTTTCAAGGAGCGGGACTCTAACCCGGACGCTTATAAGAAATCCCGCTATGCCCTCCGACGAACCATCAAACAGGCAAAGAGTCAATACCGGACTAAGATTGAATCGTACCACACCGGCTCTGACACTCGTCGGATGTGGCAGGGCTTGAAAACTATTACAGACTACAAAGGGAAGCACAGCCGCGAGCTGCCCAGTGACACAAGCCTACCAGACGAGCTAAATCACTTCTATGCTCGCTTCGAGGCAAGCAACACTGAAGCATGCATGAGAGCACCAGCTGTTCCGGATTACTATGTGATCACGCTCTCCGTAGCCGATGTGAGTAAAACTTTTAAGCAGGTCAACATTCACAAGGTCGCAGGGCCAGACGGATTACCAGGACGTGTACTCCGAGCATGTGCTGACCAACTGGCAAGTGTCTTCACTGATATTTTCAACATGTCCCTGACTGAGTCTGTAATACCAACATGTTTCAAGCAGACCACCATAGTCCTTGTGCCCAAGGACACTAATATAACCTGCCTAAATGACTACCGACCTGTAGCACTCACGTCTGTAGCCATGAAGTGCTTTGAAAGGCTGGTCATGGCTCACATCAACACCATTATCCCAGAAACCCTAGACCCACTCCAATTTGCATACCGCCCCAACAGATCCACAGATGATGCAATCTCTATTGCACTCCACACTGTCCTTTCCCACCTGGACAAGAGGAACACCTACGTGAGAATGCTGTTCATTGACTACAGCTCAGCGTTCAACACCATAGTGCCCTCAAAGCTCATCACTAAGCTAAGGATCCTGGGACTAAACACCTCCCTCTGCAACTGGATCCTGGACTTCCTGACGGGCCGCCCCCAGGTGGTAAGGGTAGGTAACAACACATCTGCCACGCTGATCCTCAACACGGGGGCCCCTCAGGGGTGCGTGCTCAGTCCCCTCCTGTACTCCCTGTTCACCCATGACTGCATGGCCAGGCACGACTCCAACATCATCATTAAGTTTGCTGATGACACAACAGTGGTAGGCCTGATCACCGACAACGATGAGACAGCCTATAGGGAGGAGGTCAGAGACCTGGCCGCGTGGTGCCAGGATAACAACCTCTCCCTCAACGTGATCAAGACAAAGGAGATGATCGTGGACTACAGGAAAAGGAGGGCTGAGCACGACCCCATTCTCATCGATGGGGCTGTAGTGGAGCAGGTTGAGAGCTTCAAGTTCCTTGGGGTCCACATCACCAACAAACTATCATGGTCCAAACACACCAAGACAGTCGTGAAGAGGGCATGACAAAGCCTATTCCCCCTCAGGAGACTGAAAAGATTTGGCATGGGTCCTCAGATCCTCAAAAAGTTATACAGCTGCACCATAGAGAGCATCCTGACTGGTTGCATCACCGCCTGGTATGGCAACTGCTCGGCCTCCGACTGCAAGGCACTACAGAGGGTAGTGCGTACAGCCCAGTACATCACTGGGGCCAAGCTTCCTGCCATCCAGGACCTCTATAACAGGCGGTGTCAGAGGAAGGCCCTCAAAATTGTCAAAGACTCCAGCCACCCTAGTCACAGACTGTTCTCTCTGCTACCGCACAGCAAGCGGTACCGGAGCGCCAAGTCTAGGTCCAAAAGGCTTCTCAACAGCTTCTACCCCCAAGCCATTAGACTCCTGAACAGCTAATCATTGCTACCCAGACTATTTGCACTGCCCCCCCACCCCCACGTCCCTCTTTTATGCTGCTGCTACTCTGTCTATTATTTATGCATAGTCACTTTAACTCTACCCACATGTACATATTACCTCAATTACCTCGACTAGCCGGTGCCCCCGCACATTGACTCTGCACCGGTACCCCCCTGTATATAGCCTCCCTACTGTTATTTTATTTTACTGCTGCTCTTTAGTTATTTTTAAAAAAAATGTTTTATTTAATACTTTTTTAAAAAATGTATTAAAAGAAATGCATTGTTGGTTAAGGGCTTGTAAGTAAGCATTTCACTGTAATGTCTACACCTGTTGTATTCGGCGCATGTGGCAAATACAGTTTGATTTGATTTGATTTGATTTACCACAGCATTCTGCAGCGATACGCCATCCCATCTGGTTTGGGCTTAGTGGGACTATCATTTGTTTTTCAACAGGACAATGACCCAACACACCTCCAGGCTGTGTAAGGGCTATTTTACCAAGAAGGAGAGTGATGGAGTGCTGCATCAGATGACTTGGCCTCTACAATCCCCTGACCTCAACCCAATTGAGATGGTTTGGGATGAGTCGGACGGCAGAGTGAAGGAAAAGCAGCCAACAAGTGCTCAGCATATGTGGGAACTCCTTCAAGACTGTTGGAAAAGCATTCCAGGTGAAGCTGGTTGAGAGAATGCCAAGAGTGTGCAAAGCTATCATCAAGGCAAAGGGTGGCTATTTGAAGAATCTCAAATATAAAATATATTTTGATTTGTTTAACACTTTTTTGGTTACTACATGATTCCATATGTGTTATTTCATAGTTGTGATGTCTTCACTATTATTCTACAATGTACAAAATAGTAAAAATAAAGAACACGCCTTGAATGAGTAGGTGTGTCCAAACTTTTGACTGGTACTATATGTGATTTGTTTTTATTTTTAGAATTTTCTTTGTTGGACATAAAAGACTAAAAACACAAGGGATTTTTAATTTTGGAAATCTGTTCCCAAGTATTCCCACGCATAACAGAGAGACGTGATCGTTTACAATTAATAACAATTGGATTTATATTGCGCTTTTCCACCAATTGAGGTACTCAAAGCGCTTTACATAGTAGAGGGAAACTCACCTCATTCACCATCAATGTGTTGCACCCACCTCAATGATGCACAGCGACCATTTTTGTGCCAGAACGCTCATCACACATCAGCTATCAGGTGGAGAAGTGAGGAGGTGAGGAGTGATTTATGCCAATTAGGAATGAGGGGGATGATTTGGTTGCCATGATGGAATGTGGCCAGGTTGGGAATTTAGCCATGACACCGGGGTGAACACCCCTACTCATACAATAAGTGCCATGGGATTTTGAATGAGCACAGAGTCAGGACACCCGTTTTAACATCCCATCCGAAAGACGGCTCCCTACGCTGGGCAATGTCCCCAAATGTAATCAAGGTTTGAAATGATTATGTTTTGTCAAATATTATATCTGTTTGGGCTTCTTGCAGTCAGTTTGCAGTCTAAAAATATATATTTTTCATTTTCCGGCCCCCCGACCATTTGCAAAAGAAAGAATTGGCCCGTGTAACCAATGTCTTATGCAGTTGTTATATCCTCCAACCCTACCCATTTTTGTAAATCAATATAACAATAAGTTAGATCTACCTTAAAATGTCCTATGTAATATTCTTATAATGAAGCCATACATTGAGTAATATATTATCATAGCCACTAGCTGTGCCAAATCCACAGACATGTGGCCAAACTTCATTTCCTGTCAAGCACTCAATTCCTTGCCCATCACTGTGAATAAAAAAGGAAGTGAGAAAGCGATGTGAGTGAAGGAGGAACAGAAGTTGCCTGCACATTTGAATGGCCTGGTTTGACGTCTGTTTCCCCTCTGCTCAACGTTTACTGTATGATCAGAGAGAGTGTTAGAGTTAGAGTGATAGGTTGATTGGATGAGTGTGAATGAGAGAAATCACTAAGGAAAAGAGAGATTTATCTGAAAGTGAGAGACGAACTTACTGTGACTGACTGAACATTATCTCAACAAACACATCACTTGAAAAGCCATAGGACGCTGAAAAAGACAGGTCAGTCTGTGTCCTCTTTCTGTGTGCGTGTGTGTTGCAGACTTGTTTTTAAGACATTTGTGAGTTTCTGTACTGTACAATAGACCAAAATTAGTCTATTTAAGAGTTTATAATAAAACAAGGAAGCTCTTGTTTTTGCGAATACCCTAAGAGCACTGCAAGTTGAATAACATTCATATCGAAAACAGGAACCAAAACCTTTATTCACATTCTAATGAAGGCCAATGATTTTATTATGATTCACTGCACACAACACACAATATTATAGACTACCTCTTTTACACGAACATTGTTTGTTAAATTTTCTCTTGTCCCTCTCCAGAGATGAGGGCTGTGGCAGTCACCCTCTGGGCTGTGGCTGTGTTAATGGGAGTCCATCACTGCACCCCCTCCTCCTCAGAAATCCACACCATTATTGTCAACCTCTCCTCCAAAAACTTATCCTCTGTTCCTGGAAACCTACCGCCATGCACCGAAGCCCTGGACCTCTCCCAGAATAACATACACAAACTTGGCCATGAGGATTTCCAAGTCACAACTCACCTGAGGTTCCTCAACCTGTCTTGGAATGTCTTGGAGGATATAGATCCGGAGACGTTCCATCCCACACCGCTCCTGGAGAGTCTGGACCTCTCACACAACCAGCTCCAGAACCTATCTGATCAACGGTACTTGCTGTTAGCACAGAACATCAGAGACCTAGATCTGACCTTTAACATGTTCCACACCATGACCCTGGGGGTGGAGTTCCACAGCCTGACGAAGCTGGTGAGACTGGGGCTCGGAGCAAAAATCATCAGGGTGGAGGATTTCATCAACATCACTGACGTACACCTGCAAACTTTGACCCTTCGTCTGGAGAATCTCACAGCCTATGAGAGTGGCAGCCTGAGTGATGTCCAGGCAGAGAAGGTCAGCATTGGCCTGACGAACAAACCCACCGATCGAGATCTGATCGCAGATGCCCTGTTGATGTTTGACAAGGTCGAGCTGATGGGTATGAACCTCAAGGGCTACCACAGTTACCTGGTGGAACTTGTGAAGGAGAGAGGGGCAGTCAACACCACACATCTTTACCTGACCAATATGGCCATCACCTGGAAGGACCTGACAAACACCATAAACGCTGTGTTCGAATCCCCCATCATCCACCTGAGCACTTCAGACGTGGCAATCCACAATCCACCTTACTTTGACACCCCAGGAAGAGGCACATCCCACACTAAATCCTTCTCTGCCAGACGAGCGGGGGTGGTTACCTTTCTCTTCTCCCTGGAATCCCTCTGTAACTTCTTCATCAACATGCCTGTGGAGTGCCTGGCGATGACTGAGACGTCCATCATACACATGACCTGCCCCAAGTTTCCCAGCGGAATACTGCAGTTAGACTTATCAGATTGCGCCCTGACTGATACGGTCTTCTCCAGAGTAGAACAGCAAGTCACTATAGAGTGTACAACCCTGAATAAAGTGGACATCCTGGTTCTGAGAGGGAACAACCTCAAGAACCTTCAAACCCTGAGCAAGAGGGTCCAGAACATGAGCTCTCTGCGTCACCTGGACCTCAGCCTCAACTCGTTGGTTTACAGCGGCCAGGAATGCCACTGGCCACCGAACATTGTCCACCTGAACCTATCCTCCAATGGGCTGAGCGAGTCGGTATTCAGCTGCCTGCCGAACGGCACCGCCACCCTGGACCTCCAGAACAACCAGATCTCCACTGTACCAGAGACCCTGCTAGCCCTGGACTCCCTCCTGGCCCTGGACCTGAGTGCCAACCGGCTGAGGGACCTCCCGGTGTGCGCTGGATTCCCACACCTTAAGTATCTCCTTCTCAGGGAGAACTCCCTCCATGCCCCGTCTGTGAGCATTCTGGAGACCTGCCCTGTTCTAAAGGTTCTAGATGCCAGCCGAAATCCCTTCACCTGTACGTGTGGCCTGATGGGCTTCAGGGATCTGGGTGCTGGGACTGGGCTGGGCAGCGGACACTCTGCAATCCAACTTCTCCACTGGCCAGGAGCCTATCGCTGCAGCTATCCCGAAGTCTGGAGGAACTCCACACTGGAGGGCTTCCAGATCCCCGAGATCTCCTGCAATGTCGGCCTGTTGGCAACGGCCATCTTGTGCCCGGCAGTGGCTGTTATCATTGTTATGGTGACTCTGTGCCACCAACTGGACGTTCTGTGGTACCTGGGCATGATCTGGCAGTGGACCCGGGCCAAGCACCGTGCCAGGACCCAGCAGGTCCGGCCCGAGGATCTGGAGGGGGTGGTGTTCCACGCCTTTGTGTCCTACAGCCAGCATGATGCAGACTGGGTCAAGGGCCAGCTCTTGCCTAACCTGGAGGGCTCCAGCGGGGGACTCCACATCTGCCGCCATGAGAGGGACTTTGTCCCAGGGAAGACGATCGTGGAGAACATCATCCAATGCGTGGAGAGGAGCCGGCGCTGTGTGTTCGTCCTTTCTGGCCACTTCGTCCGGAGCGAGTGGTGCCACTATGAGCTGTACTTTGCCAGCCACCAGCGGCTGACCCGTGGGTCTGACAGTGTGATCCTGGTGCTCCTGGAGCCTCTGCCTCAGTACATGATCCCCTCCAAGTACTATCAGCTGAAGGCCATGATGGGCAGACACACGTATCTGGAGTGGCCCCAGGACCGGGGCAAGCACAGGCTGTTCTGGGCCAATCTCAGGGCTGCACTGCAGGCTGACCTGCCCACTGCACCTGTACGAGACATGGATGAGTGAGAGGGAAAGAGAGAAAATAAGAGAAATTGGGGAAGAAAATAGGGGAGATGGGGGGGCAGAGTGGTGGAGAAATCAAATTTCTGTGATTAACTTACAAATCATACTTCCTTAGAAGATAAATCAAATACAATGTAGAGTACATTGATCAAGAAACAACTGTTGTATCCAACCAGTCAGGTTTATTGGAGAATTCATATAAACTATCTATTTTCCTACAGCTTTATACAAAATAAAAACAATAAAATGTTATCTAACAATATCATAAATACGCTCACATTTGTCAACTTTCCAAAAATCTCACAATTATTTAGAACCTCTTTTTTTATATACACTTCATAAAATGTCGCATGATGACTCAAAATGAATTATTACGCTGCTCTATCATTCGCTACATACTTCAGTCTGAGACGGCCATCATTGAAGTCGTTTGTGGTGACGTCAAAATGAGGGGTGTTGTACAAAACAGTCATCAGCGATTAGATCATCTCTAACCAATCTGAGTATCAAAGCCAATGACGAATTTTCAAACACTGTTTTACCCACGTGTGTTCTGGCTCTGGCCCAACCCATTGGTTTTTGGGACCAATCCATTCTAGAAATCATCGTGGAGGTACTCAAACCAGTCTCATTGCGGAGAAGAAACTAATGTCCGTGGGCGTGGCATAGCATTTGGCCGGAGTAAAGAGTTTGGGGAGACAGGCAACACAAAATGATCCAAAAAGGAAAAATAAACAAAAGGTATCAAGATAGCCAATGGCAGAGAGAGAGCAAATACCACAGACACAGTAGACCAATCCCTGTTAAGTATCCCCAGAAACAGAATCCTCCCCAAGTACAGAACCTTCTCAAGTTACCGAATACATCCTTTGAAAGTCATTATCTAATATTAAGGCAAGTAGTACAAGTACAGAAGATTTTATGCTCGTGAGTAACATTAGCACCACAGATAAAGCCTAGAAAGAGGGAAACAAGGAATCTCTTTCTAATTATGTGTTATTTGGTCATAGTTGAGGGGTCCGGAGTTCAATTGTCAGGTCTGATGGAAGACGACGATGGTCTTCTGGGCACACAAGAGGCACAGCGACCAGGGTTTCACTGTGGACATTAGAACCATGAGCCAGGGCTCCGGGTCTTAACTGGTTCAAATGTCAGATGTCCAAGGGTCAAAGGTGAAGGGGTCAGAGGTCAGGGCAGGGACTGGATGATGATGATGATCTTCTCATTGATACAGAAGCGGTGGAGGACAGTATACAGGTTCTCCGCGCTGCGTAACACCTGTCTCTCCATAGCCAGACGGAAGTCCTCCTTCACCCCCTTAGTGATGCCACGCGTCACTGTGTGGTGCCTACAGGGCAGAGGAACACAGACAATGGGTGGGTATGAGAAAGAAACCCTTTCTAACGTTTTCTTCACGTTAATCATTTTATAAATCAGACACTTGATAATGTGTCTTTTTCTCCAAACTTCTACAGCAACAGCTGAGAAAACACAAATGTATCAATGATAAAACATAAAATTACACAACATCAAGGAAACAACATGTTTCCCCACATACAGTTTTCATAGTTTTTAAATGTTAGAGGTTTTGATAATTTGACTCAGAGAATTCTCTCACCAAACAGCTTCCTGAAACCAAACAGCTTCCTGAAACAGTTGACAGGCGTCTCCAGTTTTTCAGCCGTCTCCACCTTCAACCGGGACTCTCCCAGGTTGACCTAGAATGAGAGTGCCAACAAAGCTACAAATAAATTATTCTGTGTTATGGACAAGTTGGTGAAGGTCAAAGTTGAGAGGTTACGTACCCCGTGTTGGACCACAGACTCTGGGAAGCACCTGAGCAGTAGCAGGAGCATCTCAGCTTTCTCCAGGGTGTTGAAAGACTGCTCTGTGGCCTTCAGCAGCATCTCACACTGCACTGGGCCAGGCAGGGTTTCAAACAGACCTACAATAAACACACACAACACTTCACACGTTCCCCCCAAGCAGAGAGTTAACCTCAGGCAGATCTATGACCTTTTTCACATTGACGATAGCAAAGGGACATTTTCGAGAGGTTCTCGAGAGACAATACTGTTGTGTAAACGTGCAAAATTTTCACGTCTCGAGCGCTACCTCCGGAGGTCAGACACGACACTCGCCCGATAGTTGCCCCCCTCCGAGCACGAGCAGGGAAGTGTAAACAGAGAGGAGCAGGGAAGTGTAAACAGAATTGTCTTGTTGAGCTCAACACTGCTACAGTATAAATGGTAATAGCAGAGCAATGTTTTTGAAACATGAAATGTATAGACATTTTCCTTATATTGAGTTTTTACCTTAAATTGCAGTAACAGCCCGTTACATTGTCGCAGTAGCTGCCGCCTGCCGGCTGTACTAAGCCACGTAAAACTATCAAAGCCCATTTTTTGATATGTAAGTCAACATTTATAGATACGCAAGTCAACATTTTTAGATAGTAGATCATACAAATAGAATGTTTTTTCATTTGTAACATTGTGTGGTTATTTCAGAGGTGGCCCCACAGGTCCCAAAGTGGTGGTGGGGGTTACTGGGGCCCAGAGTTTTTCCTGATCTGGTAGGCTAACCTAACCAGGTAAAACTCTGGGTATGACATAGTAATAATTCAGCTGTAAAAAACGGTTTTATATGGGCTATGATGAGACCAGGTTTTTTCTATTCAGGTCATATGATTTTGAAAGAACTCCTGGAAAAACTCCTGGCCCTAGGGAGGATGAAAACATTAAAATCCTGTCAAACAAATCATGAGGCGAATTAGTCTAAACAACAGTACTTTGTCCCTCTTTTCAAGGCTTTTGTGTCAATATTTTTTATTAAACCAAATCAAAAGTGCTGGGGCAAATCCCAGCTCTCCACACGTTTGCCGGCGGCCTTGTTGTGCTGATCTCTGCAACGTGGATAGATGGAAATCGCCACACAATGCTACAAATGAAGAAACATAACCTATATGTATGATCTACGTGTATTTTATTTTTGGGTGGCGGGAATGGGCTTCCATATAAAACAGCTCATCTCAATTTGGTGAATTGTACCCACGTTTTCCGTTGCAATTTGCTTTTACCACATGTAGCCTAATGATTTGCATGATATTTATAAAAAAAATGAAGCATGTTTTGTTGTAATGTTGTAAGGTAGGCCTACTCTACTTTTATAGACTTCTTTCTGTGCTTGCTAACATTGCTGCACGAGGGCGATGCACACAAGTTGCTGGCAGAACAAGGCGGAGTTCTTATAGAACGATAGCAAAAAAAGCTTGAGTGCATTTCACACTACTTTTGAATTATAATAGGATTTTAAGGCTCGTATGAATGTCCTGCTTAATATAATGTTTGTGTCATCATCGCAACTCAACTGCATTATACTTAAAAAACACTTCAACCAGTAAAATGGGTCTTTGGCTAGCTTTCGCTACAGCCTCTATCAATGAGTGTTAGCATTCTAGCTAACAACTGCTGCATCCAAAATAGTTATTTTGTAAAGATCACAACCAAATATAATCTTAGAGACTGTTCAAGCAAGAATCAAAACATAATTGTAAGCGTATGAGAACCCCAAAAAGTGATTTTGTTTAGAAGTCGTGCGTATCTGTGCGTGACGTCAGTGTGTCGTGTACTGGAAAAGGGTCTATATTTGTATTAGAGGGGTAATCATTCCGTTTTGATAGGCTAACATTACTTGATGAAGATATGTTGCTAGCTTTAGCTGGCAGAAACTATACTGAACAAAAATATAAACACAACATGTAAAGTGTTGGTCCCATGTTTCATGAGCTGAAATAAAAGATCCCAGAAATTGTCAATTTGCACAAAAAGCTTATTTCTCTCTAATTTTTCCCACAAATTTGTTTGCATCCCTGTTAGTGAGCGTTTCTCCTTTGCCAAGATGATCCATCCACCTGACAGGTGTGGCATATCAAGAAGCTGATTAAACAGCATGATCAATACACAGGTGCACCTTGTGCTGGGGACAATAAAAGGCCACTCTAAAATGTGCAGTTTTGTCACACTACACAATGCCACAGATGTCTCAAGTTTTGAAGGAGCGTGCAATTGGCATGCTGACTGCAGGAATGTCCACCAGAACTTTTGCCAGAGAATTGAATGTTAATTTCTCTACCGTAAGCCGCCTTTGGCAGTAAGTCCAACCAGCCTCACAAACGTAGACCACGCCAGCCCAGGACCTCCACATCCAGCTTCATCACCTGCGGGATCGTCTGAGACCACACCGGACAGCTGCTGAAACTGAGGAGTATTTCTGTCTGTAATAAAGCCCTTTTGTGAGGAAAAACTATTTCTGATTGGCTGGGCCTGTCTCCCCAGTGGGTGGGCCTGGCTCCCAAATGGGTGGGCCTATGCCCTCCCAGGCCCACCAATGGCTGCGCCTCTGCCCAGTCATGTGAAATCCATAGATTAGGGCCTAATGAATTTATTTCAATGTACTGATTTCCTTATATGAACTGTAACATAGTAAAATCGTTGAAATTGTTGCGTTTATATTTTTGTTCAGTATATGTGCTTTTTTTCTTGAAGCTAAAATGTAATACGTGTACAGAAGAGAAAATAAACCCTTTAATTGTCTGCACATGCTTGTGAATTGTTGAGTTATTCAAGAGCATAATATGGTTTTGTTGCAATAATTAAAAGTGTAGCTAATATGGTAGTTGCTTGCTTAACGTTAGCTAGTAGCTAGCTAGTTGAATAGTTTGCAATGCTTAGCCTTCTGGCTAGTAGCTACTGTGACATTTACGGTACTTTTGAGCTGCGAGACAAGTACGTCAACCGAACCCTCTCTGGGCTCGTGACATTCCCGTCTCTAATGTTAATTCAAAAGTGTATGTACATATTATGTAATTGGAAATGTCATTCCGATAACTATTTTCAGTGTGAATAAACCCTAACACAAACACACACAATGACAGTCTCAGTCCTCACCCCATAGAAACTGAGCATGTTTGTTCTGACATTCGCTACGCAGGGCAGCTGTGATGACAGTGATCTACCGCCACACCACAGGCAGATCAGGGAAATTGATCAACCTGAAGGACACAGTACAAACAACAGCATTTATATCAGTCATCAACAGTACTGTGAGTGTGTGCATAAGTACAGAGATAAGAACTTTCACTCCCATGTCGTACAGCACTCTGCCCGCTGAAGCTGTCTTCTCTGCATTTCTCTCAATGGTGTACATCTCATACTGTCAAGACAAGACACCAATGTGACATTCCATTCTAGCCTGTGTGCAATAAAGCCAAGGACCAGATCTCTTGAGACTAGTTTTCCTAACGTTACATGTATTCCAAATGGCTCGTTAGTAGCACTTTAATATTTATCAAGCCAACAGCTAGCTAGAGTTGAATTGTCACTCACTAGACACAGCTTACCTGAATATTGAAGTCCGTGGGATAGAGGGTTCGAGCGGTCCTCCGACACAAGATCCTGAACTCGCAGTCCTTTTGTGCTGACATATTTGCCCATATTAAAGTCCGTGGGGTACATTGTTCGCGCGGTTATCGGCCATAAACAAGCCCAAAATATGATTTTTCTAGTGTTGAAATTGAAATTGGGGCACTTGTTTATTGCTCCTATCAATGACAATATTTTTATGACATATTGACTTGCAGTCGCATGTGTGATGACATTGATTTTGAGGTATCATTGACGAGGGTTGTCAGTCACTACTAGAGCTGATCCACAGTCAAAATTGGCTATATCGTAAACATTTATGAAAACAAAAATTCGCTTTTTGGTCTTAATTTAAGGCTAGGCATAAGGTTAGCAGTGTCGTTAAGGTTAGCGTTAGATTTAAAATCAGATTCTAAGAAGATACATTGTAGAAATAGGCGGGGTTTAGCCATTTGTGGATGTGGTAACTAGTGACGACAGGGATCCTCTTGGTAAATGCTGCCACCTGGTGCATAACAGAATATTGCACATAGAAAATGTAGGGTAGATCACACAACCAGACATAAACGTGTCAATGCAAAATAGAGCATCACAAAAAGCATGGGGCAGTATTCTAGTCATGGAGTTAACCCTCAAAATATAATCTATTATTATTTATCAAATACACATTGTAGTAACATGAGTCAAGAGAGCCAATAGCCCCTCTAGTGTGTATCAGAAAATCCGTATAAACTGATACGTTTGAAACCTTCAGCCACAAACTATAGGTATAGGCGATACTTATTTTTTGTATTCTTTTTTGTAGATTAGCGCAGGACCCGTGGTCGTAGCGCAGGCCCGCTACATGGCACGCGATCTGCATCTCGATTGGTTTTCCTGCTGTCACCTGCTTCCCTATGCATCTGCGATCGACAGCAGACGGAACGACCTAGCAAGCCTCATTTCCGTGGTAAACTACGGTTTCTTCGTGGCAAGGTAAAAGACAGGTACAGTTGGATACTAGGGGCCTAGTGTTGAAATATCATATATAATGTGGGTTTTAATTTATTACATTTACAACGATAGCCTTGAATGGGCATGCTATCTCTCTCGCGACTGTTTGTCTGGTCAAAAAAACAAGTGAAAGCCAGTTGTCTGCTTTGACACTGCCAACTTGCTAGCCAACGTTAGCTGGATACAAAAGGACTGCAAACTAGCTAACTTGCTAGATAGCTAGCTCAGTCAAACTCCTGTTAACTATAGCTTGCAAATGAAATCTTGACTGTCAAGATTAGCCATGTCACTGGCTGCTAAAGAAGGCCCTGAAAAAGTGATGTTAGCTAATTAGCTGGCTTGTTAGCATGGACCCAACCCTTTGACATCCAATCAGGAAACATTTTTGTGGGTCTAGCCAGGACGAAGACCGGTTTAGCAGACTGTAACGTTACTGTCCTGTGTTTTGGAGTTGGCTAGTAAAGCAATAACTAATTCAGAATAATCTGGATTGTGCCAGTGTGTAATCTTTGGAATACATTCTGAAGCTAGCTGCATATATTCAAACTCAGATAGCCTTGAGCATGTCTTTCTTGACCATATTGACAATTTCTCCATTGACCAAATCAACTTTAGCATTTCATGTGTGCATCATTTGGAAGGTGTATCCACATAGCATGCCCATGAGTCATAACAGCAAATGGGGAGTTCCTAGAAGGCGTTAACGTTACTCAAGACCCTCTAACCAGAGTACAATAAATAAATCTACAATAATCGAGAATTTCAACAAGCATTTTGCTACAGCTGGCCATGCTTTCCATCTGGCTACCACTAACCCGGCCACCAACTCTGCACCCTCTGCTGCAACTTGCCCATGCCCCCCCCGATTCTCCTTCACACAAATTCAGACAGCTGATGTTTTGAAAGCGCTGCAAAATCTGGACCCCTACAAATCAGCTGGGCTAGACAATCTGGACCCTTTCTTTCTAAAACTAGCCGCCGAAATTGTCGCAACCCCTATTACTAGTCTGTTCAACCTCTCTTTCATAACGTCTGAGATCCCCAGAGATTGGAAAGCTGCCGCGGTCATCCCCCTCTTCAAAGGGGGTGACACTCTAGATCCAAACTGCTACAGACCTATATCCATCCTGCCCTGCCTTTCGAAAGTATTCGAAAGCCAAGTTAACAAACAGATCATCGACCATTTCGAATACCACCGTACCTTCTCCGCTATGCAATCCGGTTTCCGAGCTGGTCACGGGTGCACTTCAGCCACGCTCAAGGTCCTAAACGATATTATAACCGCGATTGATAATAGACAGTACTGTGCAGCCGTCTTCATCGACCTGGCCAAGGCTTTCGACTCTGTCAACCACCGCATTCTTATTGGCAGACTAAATAGCCTTGGTTTCTCAAATGACTGCCTCGCCTGGTTCACCAACTACTTCTCAGATAGAGTTCAGTGTGTCAAATCGGAGGGCCTGTTGTCTGGACCTATGGCAGTCTCTATGGGGGTGCCACAGGGTTCAATTCTTGGGCCGACACTTTTCTCCGTGTATATCAATGATGTCGCTCTTGCTGCTGGTGACTCTCAGATCCACCTCTACGCAGACGACACCATTTTGTATACATCTGGCCCTTCATTGGACACTGTGTTAACAAACCTCCAAACGAGCTTCAATGCCATACAACAATCCTTCAGTAGCCTTCAACTGCTCTTAAACACTAGTAAAACTAAATGCATGCTTTTCAATCGAACGCTGCTAGCACCCGCCCACCCGACTAGAATCACCACTCTCGACGGGTCTGACCTAGAGTATGTGGACAACTACAAATATCTAGGTGTCTGGTTAGACTGTAAACTCAACTTCCAGACTCACATAAAGAATCTCCAATCCAAAGTTAAATCTAGAATCGGCTTCCTATTTCGCAACAAAGCCTCCTTCACTCATGCTGCCAAACATGCCCTCGTAAAACTGACTATCCTACCGATCCTTGACTTCGGCGATGTCATTTACAAAATAGCCTCCAACACTCTACTCAGCAAATTGGATGTAGTCTATCACAGTGCCATCCGTTTTGTCTCCAAAGCCCCATACACTACCCACCACTGTGACCTGTACGCTCTTGTTGGCTGGTCCTCACTACATGTTCGTCGTCAAACCCACTGGCTCCAGGCCATCTATAAATCACTGCTAGGCAAATCCCCGCCTTATCTTAGCTCATTGGTCACCATAGCAGCACCCACCCGTAGTCTGCGCTCCAGCAGGTATATCTCACTGGTCATTCCCAAAGCCAACACCTCCTTTGGCCGCCATTCCTTCCAGTTCTCTGCTGCCAATGACTGGAACGAATTGCAAAAATCTCTGAAGCTGGAGACTCTTATCTCCCTCAATAACTTTAAGCATCAGTTGTCAGAGCACCTTACCAATCACTGCACCTGTACACAGCCCATCTGAAATTAGCCCACCCAACTACCTCATCCCTATATTGTTATTTATTTTGCTCTTTTGCACCCCAGTATCTCTATTTGCACATAATCTCTTGCACATCTAGCATTCCAGTGTTAATACTATTGTAATTATTCTGCACTATAGCCTATTTATTGCCTTACCTCCATAACTTGCTACATTTGCACACACTGTATATATATTTTCTGTTGTATTTCTGACTTTATGTTTTTTTTTTACCCCATATGTAACTCTGTGTTGTTTTTATTGCACTACTTTGCTTTATCTTGGCCAGGTCGCAGTTGTAAATGAGAACCTGTTCTCAACTGGCTTACCTGGTTAAATAAAGGTGAAATAAAAAAAACAATGATGAACAGACTCAACAACCAGGTTGGCAAACTGACTGTTCCTCCTGGTCACTGACAGTTCGTCTGCACTGGGTGACTCAACTAATTTCAATTGTTAACGGTTTGCATTTGGCAGAAGCACTTTGACGAAATCTGCTTTCATTCCTTGACCTCTAATTACCCTCCAGTGACAGTTCCACCACTCTGACCTATATTTAGAAGGCACTTGAGTGTGGAGCTTGGTTTTAAATTGTTTCTGGACAACTTCTAGGCTGCATAAAATGATGATGCATGTCTCTTAATTCCTTTCTGAAGAGTAAATATCACCTTGTACATTAGAATCAAGTTATGCAATAATTATTATCACTGAGGTGGTAATGGCAGCAAACTGTGAGAGCCAAGTTTCAATTGATGCAGTACAAAGACCTGGATTGTGTCCATGGTGCACTGAACTGCATTACCAAACCTACTTACACAAGATCCTTGTTACACTGGGACATTGTTTTATAGAATATTACCGGTGTATTATCATTTGGCAAAACTGCAGTCCTACCCCAGTGCAGAAAACCTGATGTCTTCTGTATACAAGCCTCATTGTCACACAATCCTTCTCCACTAATCATGAGGGAGTTTTCACAGACTGGTTGACCATCCATTTGTTACAATATTATAATAGCCAATGCATGTTTTGCTGAAAGGAACAGGAAGCTTCAATTCACACACTTTTTCAGTACCAATAGATAATATTGTAGCCAGTTTTAAACATTGTAAATTTAACTATTTTTCATTCCCTCCCACAGGTGTAAAATCATCCTAGAGGTTGTCTCCCCAGCAGTGATGCTGGTGGCGTAGGGTCAGGGTGCGTCTCATCTCCCATGGCTGTTACCAGCATGGACCCAGAGTCAGCCCGCACGTCACAGCCCCAGGGGTCCCTGGGTAAAGGAGGGGGCTCCCTGCTATCTGGCAGGGGTTTGGGCTCTGCGCTCGGCCCTCGAGGGAAGCACTACGTGTGTGGCTCCATAGCTGCCTTCACCAACATCGTGGTGACCTTCCCCATCCAGAAGGTTCTGTTCAGGCAGCAGCTTCACGGTGTGCGGGCCAGAGAGGCCGTCAGACAACTCCAGCGGGACGGGGTGAGGAAACTCTACAGGGGGCTGCTCCCTCCTCTCCTCCAGAAGACCACCACTGTAGCCATAATGTTCGGCCTGTACGAGGACTTCTCCCGGGTCTTACTGGACCAGGTGCCCACCGGCAGCGGCATTCCCGAGCTGGTGACGCGGAGCTCCGCGGCGGCGCTGGCAGGTACGGCAGAGGCTGTCTTGACGCCGTTTGAGCGTGTGCAGACTCTCCTCCAGGACCATCGGCACCACGGCCGCTTCCACAACACGGCCCACACCTTCCGGACGCTCCTAAGCGAGTACGGTGTGAAGGAGTGCTACCGCGGTCTGGTGCCGGTCTTAATAAGGAACGGGCCCAGTAACGTGCTGTTCTTCGGGCTCCGCGGGCCCATCAAGGAGCAGCTCCCTGAGTCCTCCAGCCGGGCTGGCAACCTGGTCAATGACTTTGTGTGTGGAGGGGTGCTGGGGGCGGCGCTGGGGATCATGTTCTACCCGCTGAATGTGGTGAAGTCGCGGGCCCAGTCCCAGGTGGGGGGTGCTTTCCGCCCCTGTGGGGAGGTGTTGATGACGGTGTGGAGGGAGAGGGGTGGCAGCGTGGCCATGCTGTTCAGAGGGGCACACCTCAACTACCACCGCTCCCTTCTCTCCTGGGGCATCATCAACGCGACATACGAGCTTCTGCTCAGTGTACTTAAGGGGGGGATAGAAAGTGAGGGGGATAGAAAGTGAGGGGGAGAGCGAGAAAAATACTTGGGAAAGTGTTGTTTGAGGGGGAAGATGATCGTAGTTGGTGCTGTCTTTTTGTTTGAAACTCTAATGTGCCCACTGCCCACCCAAACAGGTCCAGATAGTTTTTTTTACATTTTAGTCATTTAGCAGACGCTCTTATCCAGAGCGACTTACAGTTAGTGAGTGCATACATTTTTCATACTGGCCCCCCGTATGTAGGGGGTAAGTGTCTATGGCAGTTTAATGGGGGTAAGCCTTTGTTAGAGTGACCAAGAGCACCTTTCAAATAACTATTCATTGTGTTGACCAGTGCTTTGATCTGTGTGCATTGATTATTAGTCCTTTCAACCCCTCTCCTTTCCCTACTCTGGTCCTCTGACTGTGAACTCTGGTATACTGATTGTTGTCCAACTATTTACCATGTCGGTCATCTTGGAATATGCACTGATTCGACCCATAGAGAATGATAGAGGCCTCTAGTGGCCAAAAGGCAGTTTTAGCATGGGCAGCACCAATGAGGGCTTCCACCATGCTTCCCCCATTTTAAAGTAGTCAACTGGGTGTGGATTCCCTTAAAGTACCACAGTATGAGTCATAATACCCATAAAATCTAGCGGGGAAAGGGTTCCAATCGTTTTTCCACCATTCATTTTTTCCATAGGGGATTTTAGAAACACTTAAAGTAAGGGCTGTGTTTTGTGTAGGCTTACCCTGGCGTGACGTTTTGATAACCGTTTAAATCTCTAGGACAAGGTGACTTTTATCAATATATTTGCCTGAATTTATCCCCCAAAAATGAAATGCTAATTAGCTGCTAATGTGGCTATCATAAAGAACTACAAATGCCATGATCTGGACGAGACTGTCGAATCGAGGCAAAGGGAAGAATCTCTGGATTAACTATCTAATGTTAGCTAAATGTAGTAATGAATAAATTGGCTACATTTCTTTAAATGGACAATTCTGTTAACTGTCTTGTGCAAGTTTTAAATTGACACAATACCTGTTAGCAAAGGTGTCAGCTAGAGATGATGTGCAGGACCTTGCAGGGATTTGTGGTTTTGCATGATGTCTACTTTGTTGCTAATTACCATTTTCGAATCTGAGAGTAAATAGAGCCGAATATATTGATAAAAGTCACCTTGTCCGAGGGAGATTTACATGGTTAACAAAACGTCACACCAGGGCAAGCCTACACAAAACACAGCCCGTATTTTAAGTGTTTCTAAAATCCTCTATGGGAAAAATAAACAGTGAAAAAAACGATTGGAACCATTTCCCTGTTTGACCGCTAGGATTTATGGGTATTATGACACCTCCACTGCGGGGCTCTATGAGTTGTAGCCTCAATGACGCTGCCCATGCTGTCACAGACTCTATAATGGCACATATATAAAGAGGAGTCCTCTATCTGTCTCTATGATTCAACCCTGTGCAGTGTACTAGCTATAGAGATAGATAGAGGACTCAACTTGGATACAACCCATTTCAGCATGGACGTTGCCATTGATGGCTTCCACCATTTTAAAGTACGCAACTGATTGTCGATTCCTATGGTTGGGAGCGATCAGCCAATGATCAGAGCATTGTCTTGATTTGTAAATCGCTTTAAGCTAAGTCACTGCCATCTAGTGGCCACAGTAAATTAATGACACTATTTGGTTCAGGACTCCAGCACTGCAGATGGCGGTAAATCACCAACATTAGCTGGTTGGGGATTCCTATGATACTAGCCTAACTGCTAGCTAGTGTTTGTCCTGTAGGTATTACTTAAAAGACGACTGGAAATAGCGGTATACTCAGAAGCACATGGGAACTGGACTAAGAAAGTGCTATTATTAACCATTTCTTCACTCAGTTATTATGACCCATCAATCAACACCACTATTAGCGTATCTTGAAAATGTTTGTCAAAGATTTGTGTGTAATGAGCTTATTCTTGAAATGCTACTTGTAATGAGCTTATTCCTGAAGTGCTACTTGTAGTGTGTGTCTGTTAAAGTGCCCATTGGTTTAAGCATAAGTAAAATGTACGTGTTACCCATACCTTGTCTCTTCCTTGATGTGATGGACTTAAAAAGCAATAAGACATGGCCAAATAATGTTCTTCCTCAGATAAAACATGCACAACTGTGATTAAAGAAAAGACACACCCAAAGAATACAGGAACACAACCATTTTGCTTATCATGTTATACTTCCAGCCTGTCGCTGTAGCCCTTCATTCACACACTCGCTTCTCTCCTCCATATTTGTCTCTCCTTCCTTTCTGAGAATGACTTGCTTTCCACTCCCCTCTCTCTCCCTCTCCCTTCGTTCTGACTGCTGCACACTGCTCTCCTCTCTGCCCATAACCCCTGTTGACATAATGGGCTCAAATTTCAAGCTTGAGTAGAGGCAGTCGCCATGCAGCGGCATATGACAGGCCAGATAGGGAAGGCATGCTGCTAGGGGCTGCAGAGAGAGCGGAGAGGGAGAAAGAGGGCGCTGGAGGAGTGTGAGGACTAGTATGAGGGAGACTGAATGCAAAGTGAGAGAATGAGAAAAGTGAGGGAGAGTAGTGTGTTATGGCACAGAAAGCCATATCTGCCATTTCATTTGGCCCTTATGCAGTCTATGTCTGTATTTTCAACTAAAAAAGAATCAGCGCTGAACAAGATCAGTACAGTTTTCAGTTGGTTTTCTAGCTTTGAAGGTACATGTATGTTTTATTGAAAGGTTCAGGGAACTGTATGTGATTAGGCGACTACATAAAACATTTCCAAATAAATTGCAAATAATAATAATAATAATAATAATAATAATAATAATCACTTGAGTTAGTCACAGATTCCACATCAATGTAATGCTAACCAGGCTAGCAAATGTTGAAAATGTCTGAATGACTAAAATAAAAATCATAGGCTTATTTTGTCCATTTGTGAATATGCTGTTTCTTATAGTCCCCCCGACCCCCCCATTGTGAACAAGTCATGATGTTCATCAATGATAATTCACTTTTTGGTTATAGTGTACTGTATATTTTTAGAAGACACCCAAATGTTTTGTAAAGGTGAAATGCGTCTTGAACGGGTGTGTATCTGTGTCATTTGGGTGTGAGTGAGTCAACATTATCATTGTGAACGCTTCAGACCTTGCGGAAGGCACATTTCAGTTGAATGCATTCAGTTGTACAACTGACTAGGTATCCCCCTTTCCCCCTTACAGTCAGTCTATTTCAGTCATCTGTGACTGTTACTGCTCACTGTGTTCTTACCCAAACAACCAGCTAATCCCTATTGACAAATCACAGGGAAAACCTTTCCATGCATTCTACTCTAAACGGTTTCATTATGTGTCCATCCATATAAGCTTACAAACCATAACTCTGATCGACGCAATGAATGGTGTGTCTACGTTCTATGGCATCATAGCAATTTCAACGGCAGCAACGTTTTGGCATTCTACCAAACAGTCTTCCTGGTACGGCCTGCGACTGGGGAAGTCAGGACAACTGTGTCTTGCCAAGCCACTGGGCTGGTTAGTGTGGCTATATGAGGGCCTGGATCTGACTGCTGGGTTAACAAGTGATCAGATTAAGGGCAATCTGACATAGGGACTTTGGTCTGTAGAGAGAGATGGACCAGGGTAGATGACAGAGACGTACCCAAGGCAGTTCAACCAGGGCTTCCCTCTAGATTGCTACTGAAAGGCATTTTCTCTTTCTATGAGTGATTACTAATCAGGACTAAATAGGATAGTGCAGTGTGACTTTCTATCACATTGAGGTGGATTTTCATTGTCTAGCTTGCTTAGTTTCTACCATAGTGTTTTCTCTTATACAGTCATGTTGGGAAAGTGATGGCTTATGTTAAAAGGATGAAGGAGGGATGGTAGGAAGCCCAGTATTTTTGACAAGCCCCGTTCACAAGTACTGCTCTGCTTTATAAATATTTACCCCTGGGTTCAATGGCTGGTCAAAATCACTGTTCCCATGTCATAGTGAACAGGGCCAATACATTAGTTTATGCCGCTTTCATATGCTAGTTGGAACAAGGAAACTCTGACATTTCCGACTTCCTGATTCGTTGAACGTGGCACGAGTGTTAACTACACCCAGTTAGCATGTCGGAAATTTCTGCGTTTCCTACTTCAGACTAGCATGTGAACGCGGCATTATACAGACACTCCCAACTGAATATTTGAGAAATGGCTGCTGCCCAGACAGCTTGTGGTGTTTGTGTTCTTACTGTGTATTGTTCCATAGTTAGTGCCTGAGGTTATCACAATCAGGAAGGCCAAAATATGAGATCATCACATTTATTTTCTAACAATACTTTAATTGAGATCAATGTTAATGAAAGAAGAAAATATCGATGATTGATTGTCCCTCCATGAAGTTTCATGACATAAAAAAAACATGTCTCCAGGGAGGTTTCTCCAAAGACACTGGTTTCTCTGTAGTGTGCATTCGAATTAAACAGTTGATGCACCTCCCTTTTCCAGAGGCAGAGACAGGAGTTAGTTAGATCTCAACGTGCCTTTTTGCAGTTGTTTATTTCAACATGTTACAGCAAGAAATGGCTGCCCAGTGATCTGTGCATGGAGGCCTATAACTGACAGCACTATACAGTGTGTTTCTGATCAGCATATGGCTTCTAGTCTATTCTATAATGTCGGTTACATGACAAAGGTCAGGTTCTGTGGCCAGTATGCTACAATGATTATCATGATTATCATCATAACTTTCTTTTCCAATGTCCACTAATGTCCAATGGATCTAAACACTTTACAGTGGCTTCTAGTTCCTTTCATCTGCCTTAATCTTTACACTGATCAAAACACATGATACAGTGAAGGCAAATTGTTCTGTCACCATCCCTTAAAACTGTCGGACTGCATTTCCTAATCACCATCTATGCCATCAATATCCAGGCTCCAGCTGCGCCAATCTTCTTATCATGTTTGTGAGTTAATGGAAGAAGTGTGGACAGGGCCGGACCTACAGGGGGCCCCCAACCCAAAATTAAGGTTTCTTTTTTTGGGGGGGGGGGGGGGGGGGCATCCAGGCCCACCCAGATTGTATGAACATGTCCGTTGGGGCCCCCCTGGAGGTCAGGCCCCCACAGATAGCATATGAATACATCGATTGGGGGCCCCCTGGAGGTCGCCCCCCCCCGCAGCTGGCATATTATGAACACAACATAAGCCATGGCAAAATATATAGAATAGTATAAATATTTAGCTTTAAAACTCCCAAACTGTCTCTCAGCCTCATGGCAAAATGTGTAGAATAGCGTGAGATTAGCTATAAAACTGCACATTTTTCTGTCTGCACCTTGGCAAAATGTGTAGAATTGCAGGAAGTTAGCCAAATATAATTTGTTGGAGGAGGTAGGTGCCCCAGATGGGTACTTGCTATCATTGGGACGTCCCTACCCCATTGAAGTATACATTTTAAATGGTTGGGGTTAGGTAAGGGTTATGGTTAAATGGTTAGGGTACGAATAGGGGTTAGGATAGGGACGTCCCGAGGATCCCGGATAGCACTAACCACTCCAGATGTGGTAGTCCGGCCCTGTGCGTGGATATGACATCATCATCCCATTGTTGTCATAGGTACAGTATTAACGTCCCTCCAGATCGAATGGATTTAACTGAGGGAGATAATCAGGTGGCATCAGATGTAGATGAGCATATTAGTGGGCAGCACTTTCGATAAACCAAGCCATCCAGATAGTTATATGGAGTGATATTAGTGCCAAAAAGAGACTGATTCCATTTCTGTCAGTCGACTATTGACATCTAAAATCTGCCCAAATACCTATTCGAAGTGTCCTGGAATGTGCTTGAATCTGATGCTACAAGGCAAATCTGTGCTTAGCTTGAACAAAAAGGAGGAAAATGACAGTGACAATAAAATATCTGTGTCCCATCAGACGAAAGGCAAAACAACAATTTATTTAGTCAAACTTCAGATTGAATATGTTTACAGCATCTTGACAAGATCAGTGAGTTGTGACCGTTTCCAGTCACAAAACAGCTCTGCATTTTACCCACAACACAGTAGGTTGGAGGCCTTTGTTGAGATATGTTGCATTCCATTTCATGCAACACTGCAGAACATTGCAATCCTGAATATACAGTGGCTTGTGATAGTATTCACCACCCTTGGCATTTTTCCTATTTTGTTGCCTTACAACCTGGAATTAAAATGGATTTTTTGGGGGTTTGTATCATTTGAGTTACACAACATGCCTACCACTTTGAAGATGCAAAATATTTTTGTGTGTGAAACAAACAAGAAATAAGACAAAAAAAACTGAAAACTTGAGCGTGCATAACTATTCAAATCTCTGGAAACTGAAACAGGTTTCCCTCAAGAATTTCCCTGTATTTAGCGCCATCCATCATTCCTTCAATTCTGACCAGTTTCCCAGTCCCTGCCGATGAAAAACATCCCCACAGCATGATGCTGCCACCACCATGCTTCACTGTGGGGATGGTGTTCTCGGGGTGATGAGAGGTGTTGAGTTTGCGCCAGACATAGCGTTTTCCTTGATGGCCAAAAGCTCAATTTTAGTCTCATCTGACCAGAGTACCTTCTTCCATATGTTTGTGGAGTCTCCCACATGCCTTTTGGCGAACACCAAACGTGTTTGCTTATTTTTTTCTTTAAGCAATAGCTTTTTTCTGGCCACTCTTCCGTAAAGGCCATCTCTGTGGAGTGTACGGCTTAAAGTGGTCCTATGGACAGATACTCCAATCTCCGCTGTGGAGCTTTGCAGCTCCTTCAGGGTTATCTTTGGTCTCTTTGTTGCCTCTCTGATTAATGCCCTCCTTGCCTGGTCCAGTTTTGGTCGGCGGCCCTCTCTTGGCAGGTTTGTTGTCTGCCATATTCTTTCCATTTTTTAATAATGGATTTAATGGTGCTCCGTGGGATGTTCAAAGTGTCTTTTATAACCCAACCCTGATCTGTACTTCTCCACAACTTTGTCCCTGACCTGTTTGGAGAGCTCCTTGATCTTCATGGTTCCGCTTGCTTGGTGGTGCCCCTTGCTTAGTGGTGTTGCAGACTCTGGGGCCTTTCAGAACAGGTGTATATATACTGAGATCATGTGACAGATCATGTGACACTTAGATTGCACACAGGTGGACTTTATTTAACTAATTATGTGACTTCTGAAGGTAATTGGTTGCACCAGATCTTATTTAGGGGCTTCATAGCAAAGGGGGTGAATACATATGCACGCACCACTTTTCCGTTATTTCTTTTTTAGAATTTTTTGAAACAAGTTATTTTTTTTATTTCACTTCACCAATTTGGACTGTTTTGAGTATGTCCATTACATGAAATTCAAAAAAAATAATCTTTTAAATTACAGGTTGTAACGCAACAAAATAGGAGGATGAATACTTTTGCAAGGTGTTGTACCTGTGATCCTAATCCAGATCTCCCATTATCATAAGGGGAAGCCCTCTGTATTTCCATTAACACTGACTATAAATCATATGCAGGTATTCTTGTCTTTAATGTTAACACAATTGTAACAGAGAATGATATTTTGGAGAACAGGAAAGTAGTGGTTATGTTTGCATAGCCATAAACTAAGGAAGGACAGATAGAATCAAACTAACACAAACATAAATTAGATATACATGTATATCTATCAACAGCTCTGGTACAAACAGAATCAGTCAGTCCGTCCATCTGCAGAGCTAAACATGGGCAAGAAGTAAAATTGTGGCTCAGTGTTAAATAACTTTGGATCGTTGCTACATCTAGAGTTAGTTTTAACAGTCAGCCGTGTCAAAAACGTTTTACAAAATACCAAATTAATTCATTTCCACTATTCCCCCACCCACGTAACCCACCCGAGAAAAATATATGTATCCTTTAGATTCAGAGTACTGTTTAATTACTGCATAAGCGTTTGGGTTATTGAGGGTTTACTCCGTTCAAGCATTCACACACAAGTAGTCAGTCAGGAGCCAGGAACGGGACAGAAAGAAAAGGTGGACACTTTTCACAGGGTTCATTTCTGTAACTTCTGCAAACTGTAACTTTATTTCACGGTCAATAGTGCTCCCTTTGTATTTGTTTGTAAACTGAAGCGGTGGGTCTCAGCAAATGTAAAAGTTTGTGTTGTGTTTTACTGTTTGGCCTAAAATGTTTTTCCCAATGGAAAAATCTAAATTACAGATTTGATCTCTAACTGGATCCACAGAATCATTAAATAAGCAGAAGATAAAGTAATGCTTTCTCGTCTCCTCAGCAGACACCAGGCCAGAGGAAGGGAGGTGGGTGGAGGTAGAAAATCACACATGACAAAAAAATATATACAAAATCCAGTGACAACCACAGGGTCTTACACCAGCAGGTCTCATCACATCATAGACCATGGTGCAAACATACTTAAATACGTACATACATATTTCATACATACACATACAGTATATAATAATAAAATAAGATAGATAGTTATAAAATACCTATGTACAAATGCATAATCCAGATGAGTCTATCGGGAGACCTAGCAGTAATGGCAGTCAGTGGAAGAGGTTCCTCTCATCTTTTATGGATGTGTGTGTGTGTGTGTGTGTGTGTGCTGTGGTGTACATGGCACTTACTGTACAAGTGTGTATGTACTGTATGTAGGGGCACACAGAGGATCCCACAATGCTAAAGAATCGTGTCAACAGCCCTTCATCCTCCTCCCTTCTCTTACTAAGTCCTCCCCTCATCTCACCTCAGTCCTGTTGGTGAGGAGGGGTTTTAAAAGTTCAGAGGTCAAAAGTGGAGATGTGTTTGACCTGCCAGGTCTGTGGTGTCCGGCGAGTGCGTCCTGAACAGCTGCGTGAGCGCAAAGACGGAAGAGATGAGCACCGTGCAGCGTTTGGCCAGCAGCCTCACCCCCTCACCCTCTCCCTGCCCCTGTCCATCCCCAGACCCAGTCCCACCGCCAGCCCCAGCCCTGGTTTCAGCCGTCTCCACAGCCCCAACAAACTCCCGGTACAGCCCTACGATCTCCTTCAGCTTGTCCAGAGCCTCCTCCTGGCCCTCATCATCAGTGCTCTGGATCTGACCCTCATTGTGGCAGATGTCACAGCCAGGACAGGGGTGTGTTCTCAGGCAGGCTGCGGAGAGCTGCACAAGAGCACTAAAGCTGTTGGATAAGGAACGAAGCGCCTCCTCCGGAGCCCAGCCCACACGTGTGGCACGCTGGCACCCTGTTGCCAACCGCCGGGCCTCTGCCTGGAGTAAACTCCTCTCAGCCTCTGTCATGGGCAGAGGACTTGCCCCTCCACAGCACGGGGTCGGACCCTCCTCTTGCCCCACGTCTTGGTTTGGGTTGGGTCCCCCTTCTCTACACCCATCCTGGTCTGTTTTGGAGGGTTCTGATGATGGTGGTGGCCCAGCCGTGCCTCTCTCCAGGACCAGGCATAGCTGATCGATGTCCTGCCTCAGGGAGGCAAAGCCCCCCTTCAGCCCTACGTAGCGTTTGTTGGTGAGGGAGCACAGGGCGCCTATAGGAGGCGTTGGGGAGATGGGGTGGGACAGGAGGGGGCTAAACTCTGAGGAGGCAGTGGAGAGGGTGGAGAGAGGGCGAGGGGTGTCCCTCAGCAGGGACAGGATGTTGGGGGAGGGGACAGGGGAGGTGGGGGAGGGCAGGGGTGTAGAGCGGGCTTGTTTGGGGCGCGTGCGTTTGGAGAACTCGTAGATTGTGAGCTCCTCGTCAAAGCCGCAGCCGTCCTCCACGTCGCCGCTGAAGCAGTTGGCGTAGACGGTGCGGCAGCCACACGCCTCGTGGTGGGCCTGGGGAGGGGTGTGCACCAGAGAGTCCCCCTCTAGGGGTGGGCCTGAACCACCCCCTAACCCCACCTCTGAGTGGGGCCTGGACTGGGGCTGCTCTGACTTGCAGGAGCCCAGAAACCCATAGGGCTCAGAGACGTGCGCCCCATTTTCTCTCAGGGTCTGGTTGGGGTGCGACCCATTCGTCCCATTGGCCTCCTTCACACGGGGAGTCACTTCCTGGAACTCTTTGATGGTCGCTATGACGACCTCAGCTCCATCCTCCAGCACTTCCTTCTTCCCTTTACCCGCTGCAGTCTCACCTACTGCCTTGGCAGTGACCTTGCTGACCTCGGAGGCTCCGCTGACCGAAAGACCGGAGCCGTACCCGGATGTGACATCCTCGTTGACAGAGCTGGTGGAGGGGTAGTCCAGGGTGCCCAGGATCTCCTGGGAGCGGGTCATGTACCAGGGCAGGGCCTGGATCCTCCCTCTCAGGGCTGAGGTAGGCAGACGGCCCCCCAGGCTGGACGAACTGACCCTCAGGTCTGAACCTGACCCTGACCTCCCTGTGCTCTCTGGGCCTCCCACTGTCCCTTTAGAGGAGGAAATGGTGAGGGAGGTTGTCAGACTGTGGGGGCCGTCTGCGTTTTTGGGCGACAGGTTCTCATGACTCAGAGAGACCTTCCTCCCGGACTGAGCGCTCCCATTGCGACTGCCCCAGGGGTGGAGGCCGTTCGGGGGGGACACCCCCTCTTTCTCTTTCGGTGAGACCGGGATGGGGAGGACTGTTAGGGGATGAAGAGAAGGAGGGGAAGTTCTGGGAGAGAGTGGTGGAGGGGTGGTAAGGCTTATCCTGATTTCATCTCCTGAAGCCGAACGTGGAATGGGGGACAAGCTTTGCAGCTTTTTCGGGGGGTCCACCCCAACCCCGTTTCGGAACTCACCCGTCAGCATGGAAATCCTATTTGTTTTAGTTTCAACCATGGCTGTCTGCTTGTCAGCAGTGACCAGAACACGATCCTTAGGAAGCACGTTAGGAGTCCCGTTCTCTATCTTAGAACTGTTCTCTTGCTTAGAACCGTTCTCTATTTTAGGCCCATTCTCTTGCCTGAGCCTGTTCTCCACAGCCTGAGGTCCAGCAGGGGGTTGCTGGTTCTTCCGTACAGCCGTGATGAGGGGGGAGGCGAGCGGAGGCCCCCCCGCCCCCGAGGTGACTGATTTAAACTCCATTGTTTCTGGCTCCATGGTGTCTATCTCCAGGAGACCTGCGTGGCCCCCACGAGCATCCCCATTACAGTGGGCGTACGGACCCCCACGCTTGGGAGACCTCTGGGGGTCTATCTGGGGTTTGGGGGCTAGTTCGGGTTTAGGGGCCAGTTCAGGTTTGGGGGGTAGCTGGGGCTTGGGGGCCAATGGTGGAGGCTTGGTCTTGGCATCGACACTCTGAGTGGAAGACTGGTTTGAGTGGAGCTTTGGATCTTGTTGGGTCTCCTGCTGTTTTTTGTGGTCAGGTGAGGAGTGCTTCTTTTTGAGGGGTGAGGGAGGCGCCCTCTCTGGTACCACTGGCAGTCCGTTCCCTGTGCCACTCCAGCGTTTACTGTGTCTATTATTGTCAGCCGCATCCAAACTGTTTTCTGAGAGAGAGAGAGAGAGAGAGAGAGAGAGAGAGAGAGAGAGAGAGAGAGAGAGAGAGAGAGAGAGAGAGAGAGAGAGAGAGAGAGAGAGAGAGAGAGAGAGAGAGAGAGAGAGAGAGAGAGAGAGAGAGAGAGAGAGAGAGAGAGAGAGAGAGAGAGAGAGAGAGAGAGAGAGAGACAGAGAGAGAGAGAGAGAGATGGGGGCGTTAAACACTTGAACAGTTCTGTACACAGTTACTCTGTCAGTGAAGAAGTCAACAACCCACCTGTGCCATCAGGAGGAACTGGAGGAGTGAACCGCTCCTGGGCATCGAAGAACTCATCGTCTGACTCTGAGGCACTTTCCCTAGCAACAGGAGGAGGAGCGTTAGGGGACGGCGTTAGGAAAGGCCCGGAATCTCCAGAGTGACTTGATAGACTCTCCTCCCCTTTGTGGGTGGAGCTACAAGCCGCCCTCTTTTCACAGGAGGAGGTGTGGTTGGGGATGATTCTGGGGATGTCTAACTTGTTGTTGGAAGCAGTTTTGTTAGACTGGGCACAGATCTTGTCGATGAGGCGCAGGTCTATGTGACTAGGTATCTTAGAGAGCCGTCTCAGTTCCTCCTCATCATCGTCATCCTCAACTTCCTCCGTCTCCTCCTCGTCGCTGGTGGCCTCGGGGGGGCTGGGGAGGTAGCTGCCCTTGGAGAGCTCGGTGAAGTACAGGCACGAGCTGTCATTGCTACGGTAACTCAGGTTGGTGGGGCGTACGGGCGCGGAGGCCGTGCTGCCGGCGGCGCCCACTCTCTGACACTGAGGAGAGGGAGCTGTGACCTCCAGGAGGAACGGGTGGTGGACATCCAGGGTGGTGATCCCCTGAGTCGGCCGTTGGGACCGGAGAGAGGGGCTGTCCTCGCGCAGGGCGACCACGCGAGAGGAGGCCTTGGCTGGGCCTCCTCCTCTGGCTGGAGCTGCAGCGCTGCTCTCCTCCAAGGCAGCCCTCAGAGAGCCACTGGACAGGCTGGAGAAGCTACTGTTGACCCGCGGGTCTGTGTGGTACCAGTTAGTGTCCAGCACCATGTCCTGTTCCACTGTTCCTATGTTAGCTTTACTTCCTAGATTTATCTCTCTTCCTCTCACTTCCCTTCCGTTCTCTTCCTCTACTTCCATGTCCTTCTCTGACGTCACAATGATCTTCACCTCTTGTTTCTCTTCGTCTTCTCTCTCAGCTCTCTCTTTCTTTCCCTCCGCTCCTCTCTGCTCCTCCTCTTCTCTCCTCCACCCCTCTCTGTCTTTGCTGGCGGGTGTGTGGCGTTTGCGGGTGTGCGTCGGTGGAGGCTCGGCGGGGTAGTCCTCGTCTGACGAGTCATCGGAGTCACTACAGCAGCGGGACACATAGCCTGGGAATGACAAAAAACAAAAACGTTTTTTTCTCAGTTACATACATTTTACTATACTAATAATAGTAGTCTCAAATGAATATGTTTGATCTGTATCAACTATCCATACTGGCTGATATCCACGCCAAAATAAATAGTATGATCAATGCCAAAAAGGAAAAATTATAGTTAAACATTGATGCTCACTTGTCAGCGATTCATAGCAAACTCCCTCTATAACGGCGAACCTCCCTTCACACACACCTTCCTCAGCAGGTATCCTGTGCACCCGCACCTTGGGGCGTCTCAGACGGAACACACACACTCTGGGGTCCACCAGGAGCTTGCAGTAGCCCCCCAGTAGACACGCCAAGTCTTTGGCTGCCAGAGAGTCCATCAGTAAGGCAAAAGGCTGGAGAGAGAGGGGGAAGAGAGACAGAGAGAGAGAAAGAGGAAGAGAGAGAGAGAGAGAGAGAGAGAGAGAGAGAGAGAGAGAGAGAGAGAGAGAGAGAGAGAGAGAGAGAGAGGGGAGTAGGAAGAGAGAATGCATGTTGTATTTTCCATCCAAAGTATTTGTGTGTAAACTAAGCGTAGCTATGAGCAAACATGTGTGTCTGAGAGAGTGTGTGTGTGATCTCTGTGTGTGTGTATGTGTATCATATACAGTGCATTCGGAAAGTATACTGTCACACTCTGGCTCCGGGACTGTGTGTTAGAGCCAGGGTGTATTTCATTTGGTGGGGTTGGGTTGGGTGAGTTTCATTTGTTTGTGTTTTTGGTGATTGGTTAATGACTCCCAATCGGAGGTAACGAGTGTCAGCTGTCGGCTCGTTATCTCTGATTGGGAGCCATATATATTCTGTGTGTTTTCTCCTTGTGTTTGTGGGTTTTTGTTTCCTTGTGCTATGTTCAGTCGGTGTCATAGAGAACTTCACGTATCGTCTTTTGTTGTTTTTTCGTGGTCGCTTTGATAAATAAAGTCATCATGTTCACTCACAACGCTGCGCATTGGTCTCCTCCTTCAGACGACCGTGACAGAAAAACCCACCATCAAAGGACCAAGCAGCGTGTCCAGGAGCCGAGGGTCTGGACATGGGAAGAGCTTTTGGACGGTAAAGGGTCCTGGACGTGGGAAGAAATCCTGGATGGCATGGATCGCCGTCCATGGAGCGAGACAGAGGAGAGGCGACGGAGAGAGGAGCAACGGCGTCGGCAGAGCCAACGTCGGAAGGACGAGAGGCAACCCCAAGAAATTTTTGGGGGGGGGCACATGGCTTGGGCGACTGAGCAGCAGGAGGCTGCCACAAGGCAGAGTCAGAAGGCTGCCAGGTTAAGGGGGCTGACGGAGGCAGAGAAGGGACGGATTCAGGAGGCTACCAGGTCAAGGGGGCTATTGGCGAGTAGAAGGAGGGAAGTGTGTGTGGCACGGCGTGAAGGACTGATGTGTGTTGCCAGTCCGGTCCGGCCCGTTCCTGATCCTCGGTTGAAGCCAGTAGTGTGTGTTCCCCGTACGGTACGGCCTGTTCCGGCCCCTCGCACTAAGTGTACGGTGCGCGTCGCCAGCCCAGCCCGGCCTGTTCCGGTCCCTCGCACTAAGTGTACGGTGCGCGTCGCCAGCCCGGTTCGGCCTGTTCCTGCCATCCGCACCAAGTGTACGGTGCGCGTCGCCAGCCCAGCCCGGCCTGTTCCTACTCCACGCACCAGGGATACGGTGCGCTTCGCCAGCCCGGCCCGGCCTGTTCCGGCCACTCGCACCAGGGATACGGTGCGCGTCGCCAGCCCAGCCCGGCCTGTTCCTGCTCTCCGCACTAGGCGTGAGGTGAGTCCCCAGGGTCCAGCATGCCCTGTTCCGGCTCCCCGCACTAGGCGTTATGGGAGTCCCCAGGGTCCAGCATGCCCTGTTCCGACTCCCCGCACTAGACCTGAGATGCGTGTCCTCAGCCCGGTACCTCCAGTTCCGGCACCACGCACCAGGCCTACGATGCGCCTCAGACGGCCAGAGTCTGCCGTCTGCCCAACGCCGTCTGAACTGTCCGTCTGCCCAACGGGGCCTGAACTGTCCGTCTGCCCAACGCCGTCTGAACTACCCGTCTGCCCAACGGCGCCTGAACTGCCCGTCTGCCCAACGCCGTCTGAACTGTCCGTCTGCCAAGCGCCGCAGGAACTGCCCGTCTGTACTGAGCCTGCAAAGCCGCCCGTCTGCCATGAGCCTTCAGAGCCGTCCGCCAGACCGGAGCCGCTAGAGCTCTCTGCCAGACAGGAGCAGCCAGAGCCTTCCGCCAGACAGGATCAGCCAGAGCCTTCTGCCAGACAGGATCAGCCAGAGCCTTCTGCCAGACAGGATCAGCCAGAGCCTTCTGCCAGACAGGATCAGCCAGAGCCTTCTGCCAGACAGGATCAGCCAGAGCCTTCTGCCAGACAGGATCAGCCAGAGCCTTCTGCCAGACAGGATCAGCCAGAGCCTTCTGCCAGACAGGATCAGCCAGAGCCTTCCGCCAGCCAGGATCCGCCAGAGCCGTCCAGCCAGGATCCGCCTGAGCCAGCCAGCCAGGATCCGCCAGCTAGTCAGGTACTGTCCCTTAGCCCGGTGCTGCCCCTTAGTCCGGTGCTGCCCCTTAGCTCGGTGCTGTCCCTTATCCTGGTGCTGTCCCTTATCCTGGTGCTGTCCCTTAGCCTGGTACTGCCCCTTAGTCCGGTACTGCCCCTTAGTCCGGTACTGCCCCGTAGTCCGGTGCTGCCCCTTAGTCCGGTGCCGCCCCTTAACCCAGTGGGGTGTAGTTGGGGGGTGGTAATGTGTAGGAGGCTAATTAAGTGGGTAATGACTATGGTGGGGTGGGGATCACGACCAGCGCCAGAGCCGCCTCCGTGGAGTAACACCCACCCAGCCCTCCCCATTTTTGGGTTAGGCGCGGTCGGAGTCCGCGCCTTTGGGGGGGGGTACTGTCACACTCTGGCTCCGGGACTGTGTGTTAGAGCCAGGGTGTATTTCATTTGGTGGGGTTGGGTTGGGTGAGTTTCATTTGTTTGTGTTTTTGGTGATTGGTTAATGACTCCCAATCGGAGGTAACGAGTGTCAGCTGTCGGCTCGTTATCTCTGATTGGGAGCCATATATATTCTGTGTGTTTTCTCCTTGTGTTTGTGGGTTTTTGTTTCCTTGTGCTATGTTCAGTCGGTGTCATAGAGAACTTCACGTATCGTCTTTTGTTGTTTTTTCGTGGTCGCTTTGATAAATAAAGTCATCATGTTCACTCACAACGCTGCGCATTGGTCTCCTCCTTCAGACGACCGTGACATATACAGACCCCTTGACTTTTTCCACATTTTGTTACGTTACAGCCTTATTCTAAAATGGATTAAATCAAAACATTTCCTCACCAATCTACACACAATACACCATAATGACAAAGCGAAAACAGGTTTTTATAAATAAATACATTATTTACATAAGTATTCAGACCCTTTGCTATGAGACTTGAAATTGAGGTCAGGAGCATCCTGTTTCCATCGATCATCCTTGAGATGTTTCTACATCTTGATTGGAGTCCACCTGTGGTAAATTCAATTGATTGGACATGATTTGGAAAGGCACACACCTGTCTATATAAGGTCCCACAGTTGACAGTGAATGTCAGAGCAAAAACCGAAGGTCGAAGGAATTGCCTGTAGAGCTCCGAGACAGGATTGTGTCGAGGCACATATCTGGGGAAGTGTCCCAAAAACTATTTCTTCAGCATTGAAGGTCCCCAAGAACACAGTGGCCTCCATCATTCTTAAATGGAAGAAGTTTGGAACCACCAAGACTCCTTCCTAGAGCTGGCCGCCCAGCCAAACTGAGCAATCGGGGCAGAAGGTCCTTGGTCAGGGAGGTGACCAACAACCCGATGGTCACTCTAACAGAGCTCCAGAGTTCCTTCCAGAAGGACAACTATCTCTGCAGCACTCCACCAATCAGGCCTTTATGGTAGAGTGGCCAGACGGAAGCCACTCCTCAGTAAAAGGCACATGACAGCCCGCTTGGAGTTTGCCAAAAGGCACCTAAAGATTCTCAGACCATGAGAAACAAGATTCTCTGGTCTGATAAAACCAAGATTGAACTCTTTGGCCTGAATGCCAAGCGTCATGTCTGGAGGAAACCTGGCACCATCCCTACGGTGAAGCATGGTGGTGGCAGCATCATGCTGTGGGGATGTTTTTCAGCAGCAGGGACTGGGAGACTAGTCAGGATCGAGGGAAAGATGAACAGAGCAAAGTACAGAGAGATCCTTGATGAAAACCAACAGGACAACGACCCTAAGCACATAGCCAAGACAACGCAGGAGTGGCTTCGGGACAAGTCTCTGAATGTCCTTGAGCCCAGCCAGAGCCCGGACTTGAACCCGATCGAACATCTCTAGAGAGACCTGAAAATAGCTGTGCAGCGACGCTCCCCATCCAACTTGACAGAGCTTGAGAGGATCTGCAGAGAAGAATGGGAGAAACTCCCCAAATACAGGTGTGCAAAGCTGGTAGCATCATACCCAAGAAGACTTGAGGCTGTAATTTCTGCCAAAGGTGCTTCAACAAAGTACTGAGTAAATGGTCTGAATACTTATGTAAATGTGATATCTGTTTTTTTTTTGCAAAAAATTCGAAAAACCTCTTTTTGGTTTGTCATGATGGGGTATTGTGTGTAGATTGATGGGGGGGGGGGACTATTGTATCAATTTTAGAATAAGGTTGTAACGTAACAAAATGTGGAAAAAGTCAAGGGGTCTGAATACTTTCTGAATGGACTGTACAGTGTGTATGGTATCCTACCTTAATGTCGTGCAGTGAGATGCGTAGCAGGCTGACTCTGTCCGACTCAGAGAGCAGCTCCACTCTACTGATGCTGCTGAAGTCTACCAGGGTGGACACCATGTTGAGCTTGTGGTTGACCACCTGACTCAGGCCGTAGCGCGCTCCCACCAACAGACTGACCAGCGCCTCCCGGTCCTGCAACTGGGGTGGAGGAGGACGGAGAAGAACAGAGGGGGAGGAGGACAGAGGGGCAAAGATAAAGGGGGATGGGGAGAGAGAGGGAGAGGAAAAAGAGGAAGAGAGGTAGGGAGAGAGAGAGAAAGGGAAGAGGGGTGAAAGGAAGAAAGAAGTAGATACAGTCTGAGATGCATACTGAATCATCACAGGGTGAAACGAGGCCAGAATGGGGGTGGTCAATCCTGTCCAGCCAATAACAGCTCTCTAAATTGGGGCAGAGTCAGAGAATGATTGACAGCTGTGATGATCCTTTGTAAGTTGTTTCAAACACACTAACCATCATGGTGGCTGTGTAGGAGCGGCCCCCGTAGGAGATGAGCTCTCCAAGCTGGGTGAGGTAGGCCAGCCGGGCCTGAGTGGCTGAGATCACCTGGGAGAGAGAGGGAGAGGGAGAGGTAGAGAGAGAGAACGAGAACGACAATGACGACAACATTGACGACAACAAGAAAAAGGTATTGCACGTATAATCTCTCCCTCCTTTCTCTCCCCTCTCCCTTTCCCCTTCTCCCTCCCGCCATACCTTCTGTCGTGGCTCCAGCAGTGAGTGGATCTTCTTGAGGTGGTAGCTGATGGCTTTCCTCAGGTCCTTCTCTCTCATGTTACTGAGCAGAGTGGGAGAGATGAAGCTGTCCAGACCAAACTCTTTCCTGTCACAGTACACACAGGAGACAATATCAATGTTTGTTTGTGTGTGTGTGTGTGTGTGTGTGTGTGTGTGTGTGTGTGTGTCTCACGTGATGCTCTTGATAGAGGTCCGGGTGGAGCCTATGCTGTCCAGTCTCTCGTGCATGTGCAGGGCAGCCAGACGCAGTGCAGTGTTACACTTCATTTCCACCGCAAACCTCTCCTGTAGAACGTCCCCGACACTCTGACAACACAAACACAGACACAGAGAGCGTTATACACACACATACAGCATTATATATACACACAGCATGAAACACACAAACACACAGGCAGAAAGATACACACACAAGGTATGAAACAAATTGTATTTCCTCTACAATAAATCACACTGACACAGGTTTGGCTATAATCCCTCCCTTATACATTATATTTTACAGCGAAGGCTGCAGCAAAAGCGAACTCCTTTGTCGACCACGTGTGCGCGATTGGCTAGGGAACGACGGCTGGCTGGTGGTAAATTCGTTGATATGTTCATATGGGCAGAATATTGTATAAAATAAATAAATACAAATGTGCTGCATTAGTTGCCTTCCTTTTAGATAGAATAAATAAAACAGGGTTGGGCGAATAACTTGAAAAATGTCATCCATAAGCCTACTTATGCACATATAAAGAAAAGTTATTTAAACCTAATTCATTTTCTTTCAATTTGCGCCATAGAATCTAATTATCGATATATAATAAAACTAGGCCTATGATATTTCCTTGATATTTCCTTGATATTTCCTTGATATTTCCTTGATATTTCCTTCCGACCACTTATGGGCCATCAGCGAGACAAAATCTTGATGAGTCTATGAGATGGTGCACTATTAATGGCAGCACCGCTTTATCAAATGTTCATCTGGATATTTTACGCTACGCAGTGAATACAGTTTCCAAAATGATACACAAATCCAAAATGATGTATGCGATTGCAATATCAAATGCTTCTAACCGAAAGAGTAACCTAACTTCTGTGGTTCTTCAATAGGCTATGAGTATAGTAGACTAATAGACCTACTTGTTGGATGCGCATTTGGTATCCAGCTGTTTAGCTAGGCATACTGGTATTGTCGACCATCATCAGCAGATCCAGTCAAGTGACAAACAGTTTTGTGATATGGAGGCGATGCAAAAACATCCAGTGCGGGAAAATGGTGTTCGGAAGAATGTCCAGAATATGTTGATGTCCTTTTCGTTGTGCCAGTGAAGTTGTGATCCACATTGGATCCAATCCAATACCCCTAAATTTATGTTGATCATCTGCTATTGTCTGCTTGATTTACAACAAGGTCTAGAAGATTTAACAGAGAAAGCAAACGGGACTAAAAGATTTACCAGTATTCTGCCCATATGAACAAATGTATTTTAGCCATAGCCTAAAGAACTGCTACATTATTTAATGAAATAGTCACATTGTTTCACATTCTTTAATAAAAGACTCATAAACAGAAACAGGCAATAGGCTACAGCTCGCTTCACACTTTCCCCGCCAAATAGGCCTAAAAGGAAACTCGACTTATCTCAACGACGTTGAGTTCTGTACGCAGCGCAGTAGCTTCCAAATAAAGTTTTACTCTACAAAAAGACTCGTAAGCTCCTCCCTGTAAATAAACTCTGATTCTCAGCCGAAGGAGACTCCTCTATTACAGCCAACACTGCTCACCTGTGTGCCAGTTAAACAGGGTCTCATGGCTATAAGTACAGGTGAAAGTATAGGCAGACTAGTTACAGACACTAAAGATGGTAGTCTA
>NC_140019.1:12360078-12441871 GCF_964263955.1 Coregonus lavaretus
GGGACAGAGGGAATAAAGAGGAGAAAATACAACGTTAGTTACCTGGTGATGTCTTGCAGCTGTTCATAGCTGAGATCATCTACCACCAGGTCATTCATCTGTAATACCTGGTCTCCAGGGTACAGTATGCCATCCGCTGGGCCACCTACACACACACACTTGCGCACACACACAGAAGATAACATTTGTTATATAATTCAATCAAACACAGTCACATGTGCTTACAGTCGCTCCCCTGGGGAGGCATGAGGGGTTAACATTATTACCAGCCTCTCTGCCAGCCTCTCTACCATCCTCTCTACCAATCTCTGCCAGCCTCTCTGCCAGACTCTCTACCAACCTCTCTGCAGCCTCTCTGCCAGCCTCTCTACAAGCTTCTCTGCTAGGCTCTCTACCATCCTCTCTACCAACCTCTCTGCCAGCTTCTCTGCCAGCCTCTCTACAAGCCTCTCTGCCAGACTCTCTACAAGCCTCTCTGCCAGCCTCTCTACAAGCCTCTCTGCCAGACTCTCTACAAGCCTCTCTGCCAGACTCTCTGCCAGCCTCTCTACAAGCCTCTCTTCCAGACTCTCTACAAGCCTCTCTCCCAGGCTCTCTGCCAGCCTCTCTACCAGCCTCTCTACAAGCCTCTCTGCCAGCCTCTCTACAAGCCTCTCTGCCAGACTCTCTACAAGCCTCTCTGCCAGACTCTCTGCCAGCCTCTCTACAAGCCTCTCTGCCAGACTCTCTACAAGCCTCTCTCCCAGGCTCTCTGCCAGCCTCTCTACCAGCCTCTCTACAAGCCTCTCTGCCAGCCTCTCTACAAGCCTCTCTGCCCAGACTCTCTGCCAGCCGCTCTCCCAGGCTCTCTGCCAGCCTCTCTGCTTGCTTTGGTTGGTTATTTATACTCATTTGTCTTCAGGCCAGAGAGCAGGACAGAGGCACAGCAGTTTCTCTGCTACCCCCTCTCTCTCGCTCTCTCTCTCCTTACACACCCACACCCCCCCACACACACAGCAAAGCCTGCCCAGCAAAGCCCTGTCCCTGAACCCACTCTCCATACCACTGACAGCAATATGGCACTGTCACACACTCACACCACACTCACTCTCTCGCTCCCTCTTTCACAACCCCAGGTCTGCCAACCCCTTCTGTGCTTTGTGACAACGCTGTCAATACCCTGATCCCCTACAATATTGGACAATTCTGGACACAGCTCTGCAGAGTGGGTTACTAGCTGGCACAGCCACAAAGTCATAAAATCTGATTTTTAAACCTAACCCTAACCTTAATCCTGACCTTAACCACACTTCTAACCCTAAGAGCCAATTTATCCTTGATCCGAAAATGTGGTCGGAGGTGCCGTATGGAGGGTGTGACGCAATTGCGGAGCCTCCGGAGGCATGCAGAGGCCAAATTGAACTCTGTATCGCATCGCCGTGCGCCTCTCAAATTGTGTAACAATGCAGAGTGTTACAGGAGGGGGTCGCAGTTCCGGAGCAACCCTCTAGGTGTCCTCCTCCGACAACCTTAGGCACCTCCTCACTCACAGTCTGGACTAATCATTATCTTATTGGTGTCACCTGTGTCTACCTGTTCACCTGTGTATTTATGCCCTCACTTCCCTGTGTTCCCTTGCTCAGTTTTCTCTGCTAGTTTCTCGATGCGAAGCAGTACGAATCAGTGTCTGATCGCGAGAGGTATGTACAGGTACTTGAGAAGTGTTCTCCCTGTTTCATTGTTGTTTCAGTCGTAGTTAATATTTCGTATTTTTGCTGTCAGCCTGTTTTTGGAGACCAACTTGCTCCTCCTTTATTTTATCGTGACTGTTATTTTGTATCCTGGCTTTGGGACCACAAGTAAAGATCCTTGTTTCACCATCTCTGCCTACTGCCTACTGTCTATCCTGCACCGCACCTGGGACACACCTCACACCAACCCTTACAGCGGAGGGCTCCGTATAGCTCCGCATTGACATGATTGGTTGACGGTAGGTGAGGGCAGGAGGTCCTGTATAAACACAAACTCACTTCCTTGACAACTTCCTTCACAACAGCTCTGCGCTGCTCCGCGAAGCGCAAGAAATATGAATGCCTTGAATTCTGCAGAGCCCATATCACTGTAAATGCTGCACAGCAAATGCAGAAGTCGGATTGACCATGCAGCGCCTTCAATGCCTAACCCTAACTTAAAATTAAGACCAAAAAGCTAGTTTTTGTTTTAATTCATTTTTACAATATAGCCAATTTTAGCGGAAATCACTCAGTACTGCCTCCAGGAAAAGATTCATAAAAATAAACGTCAACCTGCGCTCCACTCAGTCCCCCTCCCTCTCCCCCCTCCCCCCTCCCTCTTCCCCCCCCCCCCCCACCCCCCCCCCTCCCTCTTCCTCCCCCCCCCTCCCCCCTCCCTCCCTCTTCCTCTGCTGCTCTGCCAGGACCTTACTGATTCCCTCAGGTGTTGCACCTCCTCCCTTCAAACTCTCGCTCTGTCTCTTACTCTCTCTCTGCCTCTCACTCTGGCTCACTCCCTCCCTCTCTCTCTCTCTCTCTCTCTCTCTCTCTCTCTCTCTCTCTCTCTCTCTCTCTCTCTGTCTCTGTCTCTCTCTCTCGGTCTCTTTTACACCCCCCACCTCTCTTCTTCTTTCTCTCTTCTCCCTCTCTGTCCCACACCCCATCTCTCTCTCTCTCTCTCTCTCTCTCTCTCTCTCTCTCTTTTTTCATACCCCCCCCTCTCTCTGGCAGAAGGTTGTGATTATTGGGCTGGGGGCAGCAGGGTACTGATCAGCTGTTGCTAGAGAAAAGACACAGCTCAGCAAGGCTGTGTGTGTGTGTGCGGGTGTGCGTGTGTTTCTCCACATAAATGAAGGGAGGATGAGTGATCAAATCTGAAAAGGATGAGCAGGTGGCTCTTTTGTTTATGTGGCTTTTTTGGCACGGTGCCTGGCATTCTAAATGCCAGGAGAGGGTTGGTGTGTGTGTGCGCATGGGCACGTGTTTGTGTGTGTGTGTGTGCATGGTCGTGCGAGCCTAAATCTGTCTTGCTGTGGGCGAGTCTACTGTGGCATGATGAAGCAGGTGGCCATATTTGAGGGACAGCATTCTCTCTCTCTCTCTCTGTGGGCGAGTCTACTGTGGCATGAGGAAGCCGGTGGCCATATTTGAGGGACAGCATTCTCTCTCTCTCTCTCTCTCTGTGGGCGAGTCTACTGTGGCATGAGGAAGCCGGTGGCCATATTTGAGTGAGAGCATTCTCTCTCTCTGAGACACATTTTATTTATTTTAGGTTAGTCTCATTGAGATAATATCTATTTTTCAAGCGAGACCTGGTCCAACCAAGACAGCAGCAGAGGGGAACAATGTTTGAGACAAATATCAGACATAACAACTTACAGACATAGACATACCATTAAAAAAAAAACTGGGACGTAGACACACATTTCAATTACAGAAACAGCGTCATAGATAAAAAATAACTGATATGTACTACTGCATCAAGTCCTAATACAAACACACACACACTGTTATGGAATAGGTTTAGACAGCACACTACAGCACTCAGCCAGCAGCCAGCAACCAGGTCAACCAAGTGTTGTGCTGCCAAGCCTTGATATGGGCAGGTGCTGCCAAATAAGGGGTTGGTCAGTCAGTGTCCCAGCTTGCAAGCCGTGAAGCTGATTGTTTGTTTGGTGGCCATGAGGCCTTTCGTTTGTTGTTGAGTCTTTAGTTTGGACATGCCATTGGTATTTTTCCTTTTTGTACATATTTGTTTAGTCACCATCTGAAGAAATAATAATCCACTTGCACTGGCCAATCAAAAGGAGTTAAGGCAGAGCTGGCCCTGGACCTAGGTAAGGCAGCTGTCTCCTGGGTACATGCATTCAACACCTGGTCACATATGCTTACTTGTCACATTAATGGACACATTCATTCAAGTTACAGAACCATTAGGCAAACCTAGAACCCCTAGACTTAGCAAGTACAGTGTAGGCTGTCTAGTCAGTTCCATAACAACAACAACAACAACAACACACACACACAGCGTACCTGTAGCCACGTCCCTGACCAGCAGGGGGTGCTGTTTGGAGAGGGTGAACCCATGACCGCTGGAGTCCAACACCGGGTCTCTGACGATCTGAACCGTTAGCCTCACTGGGAAGTTCTGACTGGACACACTACCTGACCGGTTAGACCTCCCATCCCCAAGGATCCGCTCTCTGAGAGGTCAAACAGGGGTTAAACCGGGGTTAGAGGTCAGGGGTTATTGAGAGTGGCAGAGCAGCTGGTGTGAGAATATGTGAGTAAAGTTAAACATTAAATTAGACTCACTACAGGGGGCTAGTCATTCCTCTCCTTCCCTCCCTGTGTCAGCTGTTTCTGGCATGTTTACTAAGCATGAATAACAAATGGCCCATCCACATACTTCATGTATATATACATACACTGAACAAAAATATAAACGCAACATGTAAAGTGTTGGTCCCATGTTTCATGAGCTGAAATAAAAGATCCCAGAAATGTTCCATATGTCTCTGAAATTTTGTTCACAAATTTGTTTATATCCCTGTTAGTGTGCATTTCTCCTTTGCCACCTGACAGGTGTGGCATATCAATAATCTGATTAAACAGCATGATCATTACACAGGTTCACTTAGTGCTGGGGACAATAAAAGGCCACTCTAAAATGTGCAGTTTTGTCACACAAGAATGTCATAGATGTCTCAAGTTTTTAGGGAGCGTGCAATTGGCATGCTGACTGCAAGAATGTCCACCAGAGCTGTTGCCAGAGAATTTCATGTTCATTTCTCTACCATAAGCCGCCTCCAACGTCATTTTAGAGAATTTGGCAGTACGTCCAACCGGCCTCACAACCGCAGACCACGTGTAACCACGCCAGCCCAGGACCTCCACATCCGGCTTCTTCACCTGCGGGATCATCTGAGACCAGACACCCGGACAGCTGATGAAACTGTGGGTTTGCACAACCAAATAATTTCTGCACAAACTGTCAAAAACTGTCTCAGGGAAGCTCATTGGCGTGCTCATCGTCCTCACCAGGGTCTTGACCTGACTGCAGTTCGGCGTCGTAACCAACTTCAGTGGGTAAATGCTCACCTTTGATGGCCACTGGCACGCTGGAGAAATGTGCTCTTCACGGATGAATCCCGGTTTCAACTGTGCCAGGCAGATGGTAGACAGCGTGTATGGCATCGTGTGGGCAAGCGGTTTGCTGATGTCAACGTTGTGAACAGAGTGCCCCATGGTGACGGTGGGGTTATGGTATGGGCAGGCAGGCATAAGCTACGGACAACGAGCACAACTGCATTTTATCAATGGCAATTTGAATGCACAGAGATACCGTTGTTGGGCCATTTATCCGCCGCCATCACCTCATGTTTCAGCATGATAATGCACGGCCTCATGTCGCAAGGATCTGTACACAATTCCTGAAACCTGAAAATGTCCCAGTTCTTCCATGGTCTGCATACTCACCAGACATGTCACCCATTGAGCATGTTTGGGATGCTCTGGATCGAAGTGTACGACAGCGTGTTCCAGTTCCCGCCAATATCCAGCAACTTTGCACAGCCATTGAAGAGGAGTGGGACAACATTCCACAGGCCACAATCAACAGCCTGATCAACTCTATGCGAAGGAGATGTGTAGTGCTGCATGAGGCAAATGGTGGGTACACCAGATACTGACTGGTTTTCTGATCCACACCCCTACCTATTTTTAAGGTATCTGTGACCAACAGATTCATATCTGTATTCCCAGTCCTGTGAAATCCATAGATTAGGGCCTAATTTATTTATTTCAATTGACTGATTTCCTTAGGAACTGTAACTCAGTAAAATCTTTGAAATTGTTGCATGTTGCGTTTATATTTTTGTTCAGTGTATATATGTGTGTTTGTGTGTTTGTTGATACTGTACCTGCTGAGTGATTCTCGAGTGCGTCTGATCAACGTCCCCACCACCTGCTGCACCCGGCTGGCCCTACGGCTACGAGATGGAGACCGGCTCCTACTCCTCTCCTTCTCCTCCATTTAACTACACAGAGAGAGAGAGAGAGAGAGAGAGAGGGGGAGGGATGAGAGAGAGAGGGGCTGAGAGAGAGAGAGAGACCACTGCACCACAGCAGAACCTGAGACAGAGCTGCATTTCCTGACAAAATGTCAAAAACATAAAACAATTAGAGAGTGTCATTTCCCCAAATTTGAAACCGTTTTCAAAGACCTCTCTGATGAGAATAGGCTACCCGTCCTGTTGGGGGAGGACGCAGAGCTGTGGGTTGGCAGCGCACTACATTGCTGCCTGCCATAAGATGAGGGACAATGTCTGACAGACTAACCAACCTCAATGGTTATTTTGACCCTTGGTTATTGTTGTTACTGTTGTCCCGTTGACAATATTGATTATTATTATTTTAATTATGTTAATATTTTAAATATCTAAAGTAAGCTTTGGCAATATGTACATTGTTACGTCATGCCAATAAAGCAAATAGAATTAGAGAGAGAGAGAGAGAGAGAGAGAGAGAGAGAGAGAGAGAGAGAGAGAGAGAGAGAGAGAGAGAGAGAGAGAGAGAGAGAGAGAGAGAGAGAGAGAGAGAGAGAGAGAGAGAGAGAGAGAGAGAGAGAGAGAGAGAGAGAGAGAGAGAGAGAGAGAGAGAGAGAGAGAGAGAGGGGGGGACGGACGGACGGACGGAAGGAAGGAAGGAAGGAAGGAAGGAAGGAAGGAAGAAGGGAAACAGAAGGAATCAAATCAAGGAAAAAGGTGCAAGGAGAAAAAGGAAGAGAGAGCTTATTAGTGTGGTGCTGTGTTGGACTTTGCACTCGGCACCACAATTATGTTAGGGCCAGATCTGCATTTTGTTTTCATCATGTTTATATTGCAGAGTGTGTCGCTTGCCCTGTATACCATGAATAATCAGATATGTAAACAAGAAAGAGGGAGGAGGGAGTCAGAAGGGTATTCAACTCTACATGAACAAGACGAAACAAGTCACACTCAACAAGATGTGACACACAGGACCACCAGGCTTACAGGACTTATAGGACATGCTAAAACGCTGTCAGTTCCACTTCAAGAAGGAACACACAACACACACACACACAAAAGTGATTGCTAAAAGGGAACACGCACCGCCTCTGCCTCACTCACACACACACACACAGACACTGCTTGTCTCTGTATTTATCACTACTGACAACTTTGCAGCAGTGCACTTTTTGTTCAGCCTGTCCTTTATGTAGGGGCGTGAGGTGGCTGGGAACAAGGGATGAAGGGAGGTAAAGAAAGAAAGAGGAGGAGGAAGAGAGGTTGTTATGTTTTAATCAAATCCCAGAGAAATGTGGTCAGCATTCGTTCAGTCCGACCCCAACTCATGGCCAACAACACCGCTCGACACTGTTTCCTCCCTAACAGCCAATCAACAGCCCTCCTCACCTTGGACATATTCATCCTCTGATAATTCACTGACATGCTTTATTTGACGTTTCTGATGTTAAAGGTCCAATGCAGACGTTTTTTTTATCTCAATATCAAATCATTTTCTGGGTAACAATTAAGTACCTTACTGTGATTGTTTTCAATTAAAATGGTCAAAAAGAAACAAAAATAGCTTCTTAGCAAAGAGCAATTTCTCAAGCAAGAATTTTGCTAGGACTGTCTGGGAGTGGTCTAAGTAGGGAGGGGAAAACTAGCAGTTATTGGCAGAGCGGTTTGGAACTCTCTTTCTTATTGGTCTATTAACTAATTTACCGCCTGGTGATGTCACCAGGCAGGCCAAAACTCCATCCCACCAAAACAGGCTGAAATTTCAGGCAGTATTTCACAGTATTACTCCAACCTCATAATGTGGAAATATATATAAAACACAGGAAAATCACATTTTTGACTGCACTGGGCACTTACCACTTAATAGAGGACCAAAACTCATGTTAGTAGTGCATATACAGTAGGGACAATCTGGTTTCAGTATGATGATAAAATTGGACATAGACAGGCAGTGTCTGGGTAAAGTGAATTTAAATTGCATCATCTGTTCAATAAAATCAATCTATTGTTAATTTGTTGACATCCATGTTTTATTGTCTGTCTCTAATTTTAGCACTCAATAAAGAAAAGGTCTAGGTTGACCATCACCACTGTAATTAATGGATGGTATCATACTGTGAGGTGAATGGACTTCCCCTGCAACCCTGCTGCTAGCATGCTGCACAGCAAGCGAGGGAGAGGGGTGAGACTTTGGCACATAAGAAAGAGAGCGAGAGAGAGAGAGAGAGAGAGAGAGAGAGAGAGAGAACAGACCCCACAGAGCCACAGGACAGCAACACAGTTAGACCCAACCAAATCATAAGAAAACAAAAAGATAATTACTTGACACATTGGAAAGAATTAACAAAAGAATGCCATTTGTCCCTAAACAGAGAGTACACAGTGGCAGAATACCTGACCATTGTGACTGAACCAAAATTAAGGAAAGCTTTGACTATGTACAGACTCAGTGAGCATAGCCTTGCTATTGAGAGAGGCCGCCGTAGGCAGACCTGCCCACAAAATGAGGTGGAAACTCAGCTGCACTTCCTAACCTCCTGCCAAATGTATGACCATATTAGAGACACATATTTCCCTCAGACTACACAGACCCACAAAGAATTCGAAAACAAATCCAATTTTGATAAACTCCCATATCTACTGGGTAAAATACCACAGTGTGCAATCACAGCATCAAGATTTGTGACCTGTTGCCACAAGAAAAGGGCAACCAGTGAAGAACAAACACCATTGTAAATACAACCCATATTTATGTTGATTTATTTTCCTTTTTTGTACTTGAACTATTTGCACATTGTTACAACACTGTATATAGACATAATATGACATTTCAAATGTCTCTATTCCTTTGGAACTTTTGTGAGTGTAATGTTTACTGTTAATTTTTTATTGCTTTGGCAATGTAAACATATGTTTACCATGCCAATAAAGCCCATTGAATTGAGAGAGAGAGAGAGAGAGAGAGAGAGAGAGAGAGAGAGAGAAAGAGAGAGAGAGAGAGAGAGAGAGAGAGAGAGAGAGAGAGAGAGAGAGAGAGAGAGAGAGAGAGAGAGAGAGAGAGAGAGAGAGAGAGAGAGATCAATAGTGGCAAACGATAATGAATGTGGTGATAAAGCCCAGTGATCGATACAGCCTTTCCTCCACTACCACCTCCATCTGCAGCTGAAGCTTCAGTTCCACGAAAACACTGTCAACCTTCCTCGAGCTCAGAGTGAAGACGTCGTTATCACAGTCTGACTGTCTGTTTCAGGAATCTCCAGTCTGCTTGTTCTGCTTCAGTAACTAAAGCACCTGACTGCTATTAGTCTGGTTCAGTCTGAGTGTGTGTGCTTCAGCCAACCTCTTTGTCTTGTCATGCGTGCCATGCCATACAATGACAAAGGAGCTGGCTGAAGAGGAGAAAGTAACTTCAGGCTAATGTTCTATCAATCAGAGGGATTTGCTGGCGATATCAGACTTAATGTTCACTGATTCAGGTTTTGAATGATGCGCAGCAGACTGTTTGCATTTCTCTCTCTGATCAATAGAGGGATGGAGTACTAATTCAACAAATATATTTGCTACAGAAACTGTAGAGTGAGCAGTCATTCACTACAGTACACTGAAAGTGCTGACAGCTAGACTGTTAACAATTTGAAGTGAATGCTCTCAAACGCTATGCCAGGCCGCTAACAGCCTACCCATTGGAATGAATGGGCGTAGGCGCTAAGCTAAGGCTAGTCCTGTATGCTAACGTTATTCCCATTGAAGTGAAGGCTCTTAGGCGCTACGGCTTAGGCTAGCCCTCTGGCGTTACCCTCATTGGAGCCAATACTGTGGGTCTGTAAGAGGATTATGTCCTCTTTCTGAGAGGGACTGGACAGGGTGTAACTTTGGCACCCCGTTGATTTGGATTGATCCAGAGTGATGTGGATGAGGGGTGACTCGCTGCTGACAGCTGGGCCTGAAAGACCGGCTGCTTCTGAGACACACATTATCGAAACCTGTTCGAGCAATCTGAGATGAACACTGTGCTGATCTGGTGTGTGTGTGGACGTGTTTAACTATACTTGTGGGGACCAGAATATATATTTTTGACCAACTGTGTCACGCCTGCTCCCGCTCCCCCTCCCTGGCGCTCGAGGGCGCCAGGCTGCCCATCATTACGCACACCTGTCACCATCGTTACACACATCAGCGCTCATTGGACTCACCTGGACTCCTTCCCTTTGTTAATTACCTCCCCTATATCTGTCTGTTCCTCTGTTTGATCCCCTGTCAGCATTGATGTTGTTTCTTTTCCCCTGTCCAGACGCTGTCCGTGTTTAGTTCCTGTCTGTTTTTTCCATTAAATGTTCACTCCCTGTACTTGCTTCCTGTCTCCCAGCATCTGTCCTCACAAACTGTGGGACATTTTGTTAGTCCCCACAAGGTCAAATGCTATTTCTAGGGGGTTTAGGGTTAAGGTAGAATTAGTGTTACGGTTATAATTAGGTTTAGGGTTAAGTGTTAGGGTTAGGAGTTAGGGGTAAGGTTAGGTTTTAGGGTTAAGGTTAGGATTAGGGTTAGATTTAGGGTTAGGGTTAGGGAAAATAGGATTTTTAATGGTTAGTTAGTTAGTTAGTTAGTTAAACAAAACTGTGTGTGTTAAAGGTTAGTTAAAGGTTAGTTAAACAAAACAGTGTGTGTGTGTACGTGCAGATGTATCTGTTAGTATGTGTGTATATCCATACTGCAGTGCTGACTCAGGTGAAACCTGTCTCTATCCCCCTTTCTCTCTCTCTCTCCCTCTCTCTCTCTCTCTCTCTCTCTCTCTCTCTGCCCTTGCCGAGTCAGGAAGTCTTCTTGGGTGACAGTTTCCCTTTGCTGCTGCAGACACCATCCATAAATACATGATCACCTGGATCACTGGAGGAGTGTGTTCACTGCTGCCCCAACTCTCTTAGCAGAATGCTTTTTTACCTATGCATTTTGGCTATACAATACATAATGTATTTTCAGATTTTTGGCAAAGTATTACACAATTAACTTTTGTATCTCATTACTCACTCCTTAAACACTCTCAATAATCCAGCAGTGATCGGCATATAGGAGCATATAGATTGTTATGCTAATGTTAATATATTAAAATATACTGCAGAAGTAAAGGAAAGAGATGAAGAAGCCATTTCAATGTATTGAAACATTTAGTGAATGTGCCATGACCAGATACCCCACATTCTGACTAAAGGCTCTGTCTGTCTGCCACTCACCGTGGTATGGCTTGTCTCTTCTGGATTCCCGAACAGGAAAACCCTCTCACCTTCTGTGACATCAGCTCTGGAGACCCATCGGGATTGGCCGAGAAGAGGTGGAGGAGGGCCCTTGTGATCATCAGGACCAATCAGAATTTGTAATAACGGTAATCACCTGTGCAGAATGGAACCACAAATCAATCAGTTACACTGTCATTGCCTTTCGATTCCAATCGCAAAACAATTACCTTTTCTGGGTTAACTGATATGATGCAAAAGTGCTATGTCATCATAACATGTGTTTGTCATAATACGATTCCTGAACAAGCAGACACTTAGTCTTTATCCTCCTGTTAGTATAAGCAGAATTTTGGTTTGTTTTAAAGAGGCCACTACTGTTTTCCCCACCCCCAGGCCTCCGTGTTCCAATCAAAGCAGTGTAGCCTAAAAAGCACATGATGGTGTGATGGAGAAGAGGCACTCTAGCTCTGTCTGGTTGTCTGAATTAAAATTTTATATCAACCCAGTTCAGAGACGGACCAACTAGCCCCTTTTAGAAACTGCTAGAGGAAAGACTGTGAATTCCACTGCAGTTGAAAGAAGCTGTGCCCAAAGATCTCGGACAAACAAGGCCACAGCAGTAATAAAAGGAGGACAACTCTTTTATACAAACATCAGCTGTGGATAGCTGAAGTGTAGGGCAACATTTTGTGACCCAAATATGTTCAAATCATGCTTTGTGCACTTCTACAAAGGCAAATCTAATATAGTGGCGCTCTGAGTCTGAATAAATGTTCACATTATTGAATAAAGACACATGATTAAACACTCCTTTAGTGCCTCTCTATTCTCTCATTTCAGGGGCTCCTGTTCCCTGAATGTCCCTGACACGCAGCTCCATCACCAGGCCCTGTGTCCCAAACACAGAGCTCTTTCACCAGGCCTGGTCCCCAGTGCGCAGCTAGGAAAAGACCCAGACCCACACAGACTGCATGGCAGATGAATAATGCATAGAGCTAATGCAGCTAGCTAGGCCTCCTACCTCCTCCAGCCTCCTCTGCCAACACATGCACCAACAGAGGAGCGATGGAGAAAGAGAGGGGTGGAGGGGGTGAAGAGGTGACGAAGGGGTGGACTGTGGAGAATGAAAAGAGAGAAGGTTTTGCAGGGGGGCAGGGGCCCAAGAGAAGGGGAAGGTGGTAGAGAATGAGAAAAGGACAGGATATTGGAGGGGTTTGTAGTGAGGGGAATTTTAAAGAGGTTGAAGAGCGCAGCAGCACAGGGCTGAGAGAGAGACGAGATGTCGATGTGGAGTTAAGAGAAAAGAACAGCTAGCTAGAGGAAAGGCTGATCAATGTAGCATTTCTCCGCAATACAGTACAAACATAGCCCAGCAGCGGACATTGATGTATGGTCAATCGTTAAATAAAAATACATTAAAAACTACATTCAGCATTGTTAACACTCACACTATTCATCTCATGCTGTCATTTTCCTGCAGCGTGATGGATAAAGTTTTTGTTTTTTTTCCTTTGTATATGAGGTTTTATAGTTTAAAAAAAAGTGTACATTCAATGTAAAAAGTATATCCAACTCAAATGCACACTAACCTATAAAAACTAACAAAGACATCATGTGGAAATCCAGGGGTTGCTTTTTAAGTGAAGTAAATACATCGTAATAATGTGAGATCAGTACTTTATCCCACTTTAAAGCCATGGTTGGGATGTCCCTGTCTGTCTTTCTGTCTCTGTCTGTGTCTGTCTGTCTGTGGATCGTGATTAAACTGCTCCTAATCTGGCTCTGAATCAATAGTAATCATGACTGCTGTGTTTACAGCAAGTGTCCCCCAAGCTGTACACAGAACTCATCAGTACCGCTTGTAGCCTGTCTTGGCTTTCTTTCTCTCTTTCTCTCTCTTTCTCTGTCACTTTCTCCATCTCAACCATTATTAGTATAGCTTGCAGCTTGTCTTAGCTTTCTTTCCTTCTCTCTCCCTTCCACTTTCTCTCACTCAATATCATTCTCCTCTCACTCACAACCATGGAACAATCAATTTCGATAAGGTTTTTTGTTTGGAAACCCACACAGCATCTCTTGTGACACACTCTAGCTCAATCCCTTCAGTTTTTTACGAACAAACATGCATACATAGAGACACTAAGTCTCTGTTTATCTTCCCTAAATTCTCTCTCTCTCTCTCGCTCTCTCTCGCGCTCTTTCTTTCTTTCTCTGAGAGGTAGTGTTGAACGGGAGGCGCTGCCAGCTGGACAGGAAACAGCATCTAGTTGAAATCCAATTAGGCATCCTAAGACAAGCCAGGCCAAGACCGGTCCAGGGTGGGGCCACGCACTGTCAAAACCACAACAACAGACAGTACAAGATAAATCTATCTACAGAAAGGCCTGACATGGAGCTCATCCACAGCCCCTGCCACCTTCCTCTGGGGGTCCCACTCATGGAGCTCTTCTACCAGGCCCTGTCACCTTCCTCTTGGGGGTCCCACATGTGGGGCTCTTCTACCAGGCCCTGTCACCTTCCTCTGAGGGTCCCACACAGGCCCTGCCCCATTGATTGATATGATGGGAACTGTCAGGAAGGCCTAATCACCTGCTTGATGTTCTCAGCAGTAAAGGATTTAGCAATGAATTTGAGACAGACCCCTGTCATTCATCTTGTACACATGAAGAGGAAAGCACAGAGACAACCCTTCTGTGTTTTGTGGACTGCAATTATTATTTATTTTTAATCTTGCAACAATCCAGGTGTAGCGGGTGATTCGGACGGAGTCAGGCGCAGGAGGTGTGAATCACAGAATATGGTTTATTCGTCCAATACAGCAGTTAGCAGCAATGTGTAAACCAAATACAGTGCGCCTTCAATGCGTACTGGGAAAACAAAAACACACGGGTGAATATCCCGGCGATAAAAGTACATAATGCTCAACCGAGCTAGCGACACCTCCACATGGAAACAATAACACAAAAAGACATGGGGAGCAGAGGGAATACTTATACAGAGACTGATGAGGGGATATGAACCAGGTGTGTGTGAAAAACAAGACAAAACAAATGGAATGATGAAAAGAGGAGCGGCAGTGGCTAGAAGGCCGGTGATGACGAACGCTGAAGCCTGCCCGAACAAGGAGAGGAGGCAGCTTCGGAGGAAGTCGTGACACCAGGCTGCACTTACACAGTGTCTTCTTCACTAAACCTCTTTGAGGAGGTCACCAAACTTCAGTCAAAGGTGATACACACATGCACCCACACACCCACCCTAAATACAGTATTTAATCACTAAAAGTGGAGAAGTCCCAATCCTTAAAATCCTTGATTAACGTATCTATCCTATCCTTAACCCTTAATGAGCTTTTATACGTGGGAGAGTAGTGGTATATGTTCCAATCCAAACCCTTTCACTGTGTGGCTGCATGTGGCCTTGGCCTATGACAAAAAACACAGGTCTTTTTTGGGATCGACCAGTTGTCTGCTATTGACGTCTGAGCCCTAATTCTGGATGGATGACCCCCCACCCCCATGAGGAGGAGCACAGTAGGAGACAGATCTGTTCAGGACCTCATTCTGACACTGTGTTGCACCAGACCAAACTAGCCCAGACCAGGCGACAGAGCCAGAACAGGATTGGAGAGGGGCTGTGCAGAGTACAATCTAATACATTAAAGAAAGACAGACACTATATGGTTGCGTTATATAATATAATATAAACTGGGTGGTTCGAGCCCTGAATGCTGATTGGCTGACAGCCGTGGTATAACACGGGTATGACAAAACATTTATTTGTACTGCTCTAATTACGTTGGTAACCAGTTTATAATAGCAATAAGGCACCTCTGGGGTTTATGATATATGGCCAATATACCACGGCTAAGGGCTGTATCCAGGCACGACGCAAAACCAGACACTATATGTGTCACGCCCTGACTCTGGGGACTCCTATTTGTGGAGTCAGGGTGTGTATATTCTATGTTGTGTAGTTCTATGTTTATATTCTAGTGTGTGTATTTCTATGTTGGCCGGTGTGGTTCCCAATCAGAGGCAGCTGTCGCTTGTTGTCTCTGATTGGGGACCATACTTAGGCAGCCTATGGGCACTATTGAGTTGTGGGATCTTGTTCCGGTTAAGGTTTGTTGTGTTACCTTAGGACTTCACGTGTCGTTAGTTTATTGTTTTGTCGTGTGTTTATTCGTGTAAATAAACATGTTTGCATATCACGCTGCGCCTTGGTCTGACCCGTTCATCAACGATCGTGACAGAAGATCCCACCAAACGAGGACCAAGCAGCGTGTCCAGGAGCAGACAGCCTGGACATGGGAGGAGATCCTGGAAGGAAAGGGTTCCTGGACATGGGAGGAGATTCAGGCCGGGATGGATCGCCGTCCTTGGGAGGAGACAGTGGAGGCGCGGTATAGAGAGGAGCAGCGGCAACGCAGAAGGCGGCGGCCGAGGAAGAAGCCCGAGAGACAGCCCCAAGAAAATGTTTGGGGGGGGCTAAAAGGGTGGTTGGCGGAGCCTAGTGTTAGAGCAGAGCAAGCTCCCCGTACTCACGCGAGGAGGCGTGTGATTGGGCAGGCTCCGTGTTATGCGGAGCTACGTACCGTGTCGCCAGTGTGCCGGCACAGTCCTGTACGTCCTGTGCTAGCACCACGCACGTGCCGTGCGAAGATGGGCATCCAGCCAGGACGGGGTGTGCCGGCTCAACGATACTGGTCTCCAGTACGCCTCCTCGGTCCAGCATATCCTGCGCCGGTTCTACGAGCTGTATCGCCAGTACGCGTGCACAGCCCAGTGCGTCCAGTGCCAGCGCCCCGCACGTGTAGTGCGAAAGTGGGTAGCCAGCCAGGACGGGTTGTGCCAGCTCTCCGCTCCAGACCTCCAGTCCGCCTTCGCAGTCCGGCCCGGCCCGTTCCTGTCCCTTGCACCAAGCCAGTGGTGCGCGTCGCCAGCCCGGCCCGGCCTGTTCCTGCCCCTCGCACCAAGCCAGTGGTGCGCGTCGCCAGCCCGGCCTGTTCCTGTCCCTCGCACCAAGCCAGTGGTGCGCGTCGCCAGCCCGGCCCGGCCTGTTCCTGCTTCTCGCACCAAGCCAGTGGTGCGTGTCGTCAGTCCGGCCCGGCCTGTTCCTGCTCCTCGCACCAAGCCAGTGGTGCATGTTCCTAGTCCGGTTCGGCCCGTGCCTGCTCCTCGCACCAGACCAGTGGTGAGTGTTTCCAGTCCGGCACGGCTCGTGCCCGTTCCACCGGTGCCTGGTCCGGCACCAGTCAGCAGCTCCAGTCCGGAGCCAGAGCAGTCCGCTCCACCAGTGCCTGATCCAGCTTCGGTAAGCTGCTCCAGTCCGGAGCCAGAGCAGTCCACTCCACCGGGGTCCAGTCCAGATCCGGTCAGCGGCTCCACTCCGGAGCCAGAGCAGTCCACTCCACCGGTGCCCAGTCCAGCTCCGGTCCGGTTTGGGGGGGGGGGGTACAGTCACGCCCTGACTCTGGGGACTCTTATTTGTTGAGTCAGGGTGTGATTTTATATGTTGTGTTGTTCTATGTTATAGGTTCTAGTATGGGTATTTCTATGTTGGCCGGTGTGGTTCACAATCAGAGGCAGCTGTCGCTCGTTGTCTCTGATTGGGGACCATACTTAGGCAGCCTATTGGCACTAGTGGGTTGTGGGATCTTGTTCCGTGTGAGGTATGTTGTTTGTGTACCTTGGACTTCACGTTTCGTTTAGTTTGTTGTTTTGTCGTTGTTTATTCAGTTCAAATAAACATGTATGCATATCACGCTGCGCCTTGGTCCGTCCCGTCAATCAACGAACGTGACAGAAGATCCCACCAAACGAGGACCAAGCAGCGTGTCCAGGAGCAGACAGCCTGGACATGGGAGGAGATCCTGGAAGGAAAGGGTTCCTGGACATGGGAGGACATTCATGCCGGGATGGATCGCCGTCCTTGGGAGGAGACAGTGGAGGCGCGGTATAGAGAGGAGCAGCGGCAACGCAGAAGGCGCCGGCCGAGGAAGAAGCCCGAGAGACAGCCCCAAGAAAAACATTTGGGGGCGCTAAAAGGGTGGTTGGCCGAGCCTAGTGTTAGAGCAGAGCCAACTCCCCGTACTCACGCGAGGAGGCGTGTGACTGGGCAGGCTCCGTGTTATGCGGAGCTACGTACTGTGTCGCCAGTGTGCCGGCACAGCCCTGTACGTCCTGTGCTAGCACCACGCACGTGCCGTGCGAAGATGGGCATCCAGCCAGGACGGGGTGTGCCGGCTCAACGCTCCTGGTCTCCAGTACGCCTCCTCGGTCCCGCATATCCTGCACCGGTTCTACGTACTGTATCGCCAGTACACGTGCACAGCCCAGTGCGTCCTGTGCCAGCGCCCCGCACGTGTAGAGCGAAAGTGGGTAGCCAGCCAGGACAGGTTGTGCCAGCTCTCCGCTCCAGACCTCCAGTCCGCCTTCGCAGTCCGGTCCGGCCCGTTCCTGCTCCTCGCACCAAGCCAGTGGTGCGCGTCGCCAGCCTGGCCCGGCCCGTTCCTGCTCCTCGCACCAAGCCAGTGGTGCGTGTCGCCAGCCCGGCCCGGCCCGTTCCTGGCCCTCGCACCAAGCCAGTGGTGCGCGTCGCCAGCCCGGTCCGGCCTATTCCTGTCCCTCGCACCAAGCCAGTGGTGCGCGTCGCCAGCCCGGCCCGGCCCGTTCTTGTCCCTCGCACCAAGCCAGTGGTGCGCGTCGCCAGCCCGGCCCGGCCCGGCCTGTTCCTGCCCCTCGCACCAAGCCAGTGGTGCGCGTCGCCAGCCCGGTCCGGCCTGTTCCTGTCCTCGCACCAACCCAGTGGTGCGCGTCGCCAGCCCGACCCGGCCTGTTCCTGCCCCTCGCACCAAGCCAGTGGTGCGCGTCGCCAGCCCGGCCCGGCCTGTTCCTGCCCCTCGCACCAAGCCAGTGGTGCACGTCGCCAGCCCGGTCCAGCCTGTTCCTGGCCCTCACACCAAGCCAGTGGTGCGCGTCGCCAGCCCGGCCCGGCCTGTTCCTGCTTCTCGCACCAAGCCAGTGGTGCATGTTCCTAGTCCGGTTCGGCCCGTGCCTGCTCCTCGCACCAGACCAGTGGTGAGTGTGTCCAGTCCGGCACGACCCGTGCCCGTTCCACCGGTGCCTGGTCCGGCACCAGTCAGCAGATCCAGTCCGGAGCCAGAGCAGTCCGCTCCACCAGTGCCTGATCCAGCTCTTGTAAGCTGCTCCAGTCCGGAGCCAGAGCAGTCCACTCCACCGGTGCTTGGTCCAGCTCCGGTCAGCGGCTCCAGTCCAGACACAGACGTCAGCCCCTCTCCAGGTTTGGGGTCTCCCACACCAGGGTCCAGACAGGGCTTGGAGTATAGTGGGAGGAAGGAGAGGGGAAGCAGCGCGCCGAGGTCCAGACCAGACCAGGGGCGCAACAGGGAGGCGGAGAATAGGTGGTTGTCACGCCCGGAGCCGGATCCGCCTCCGAGGCGGAATGCCCACCCGGCCCCTACCCTGTTAAGTAAAGGTTGTGCGGTCGGAGTCCGCACCTTTGGGGGGGGTACTGTCACGCCCTGACTCTGGGGACTCCTATTTGTGGAGTCAGGGTGTGTATATTCTATGTTGTGTAGTTCTATGTTTATATTATAGTGTGTGTATTTCTATGTTGGCCGTTGTGGTTCCCAATCAGAGGCAGCTGTCGTTTGTTGTCTCTGATTGGGGACCATACTTTGGCAGCCTATGGGCACTATTGAGTTGTGGGATCTTGTTCCAGTTAAGTTTTGTTGTGTTACCTTAGGACTTCACGTGTCGTTAGTTTATTGTTTTGTCGTGTGTTTATTCGTGTAAATAAACATGTTTGCATATCACGCTGCGCCTTGGTCTGACCCGTTCATCAACGATCGTGACAATATGGTTGTGTTATATAATATAATATTCCTTTAAAAAGACATATAACTGTGCAAACAACCAAATAAATCAAATGACTGTAATATAAATAAAGAGATGATTAATGATTAGGAAACTTTATTATGGACTGACCACTCCTGTTGTTTATTTACCAGGAGCTCTCCGTTAGATTGTTCTTGTTTGTTTGGTTGGCGATGTTCCGTTTTCTCTGTTCCCTTCCAGACCTAATCAAATCTACCGTCCCGTTCTGCGTCTGCCTGTCAGCTCATACCATTAGCATTATTAAGATAGGACCTGCCGTGCACCACTCATTTTATCTCCACTTTCAATGGTGACCGGGGGGAGCTTGAGTTCCCCAATGCACTATTAAATACAAGGCCATTGGAAGATTAATAGTCTGCTGTGTTCCAGTTATTTCTCTGGGGTTTTCATCGGGTCAGAAAGAGGACTCCCTGGATATTTGAGGTCACTATCTGTCTGGAAAGAAGCGCTTGGGAAGTAAGTGGGTGGATCGAAATCATACTCCAAATCAACCCCTTGTCCCTAGCCCGGCCTATAGGCATTTCATGTATACATGTCTGATCTCAAAGAATGGTTATAAACAATATGATAACAGCTCCACCTTTCCCTCTGACTGGCGAGATGGAATTGTCTCTATATTGCTGGCACCTATGGAGCGGTAGGTAGCATAGCGGTTAGAGAGGTGGCAGTTATTCAGCGGGTTAGAGAGGCGAGCCAGCAACCGGGAGGTTGCCAGTTCAAATCCTGTGTCTGATGGGAAAGATCCAGCAGGAAGTGAGCTGGCAATCGGAGGGTTGCTAGTATCAAATCCTATATGTGATTGCCTGCCGTTGTGCCACTGAGAAAGGTAATTAACCCCCCACAACAACTGCTCCAGTGTGGAAGCCCCCTGCTCCAACCTCTCCAACTTGTATGTGTGTTTCGTATGGTTTGGAATAAAGTGGAAGTCCAATTTTGGTTGAACCTTGTGTACAATTGACAAATAAAGTTATCTTAATCTTAAATTATCCAATCGTTTCAAAGGGGCTAGGGGTTGATTTGGGATTGGGCATAAGTCTAGGATGAGTGACCTCTGCTTCTCCTATGTCTAGGCGAGACCTTTTTACATACATTTACATGTTCATAGATCATGGTGCTGTTATGTCTGGAAGGGACAGAGTTTAGAGTGGATTTATCATGTACAGCAGGGCTGCCCAACCCTGTTCCTGGAGAGCTACCGTCCTGTAGGTTTTTGCTCCAACCTTAATCTAGCACACCTGATTCTAATAAGTAGCAAGTTGATTAGATGAATCAGATTAGTAACACCTGGGGTTGGAGCGAAAAGCTACAGGAGGGTAGCTCTCCAGGAACAGGGTTGGGCAACCCTGGTGTACAGTATGTCCCAATGCTGGTCCATTGGCCAACCCAACCCATTATAACACTTTGAGAGGACACAGACAGACAACCCAAACATTAAATGGATTTGTGTTCAGATAAAAAATTATTGAACACCCGACAGTCTCTGGCTGCCAAAATGTATCTGGGGCACTGCACAATATTCATCTAATTACTTAATGACCACCATTATTGATTGGTCTGGTGATCGATTGGCTGACTGATCAGTTGGAACAGACACCAGCACACAACTCAAACTGCCCTAGAGACAACAAGGGCTAAATATTAAATGACGCCCTTGTGGCTCAGGTAAAAAGTAGTGCACTATGTAGGGAATAGGCTGCCATTTGAGATGTGGAGACTCCAGGGTAAGAGGGAGCCAGCCGTAAGTAGGGCACAAGAGCACTCAGTGGGGTAGATCCCAGCACAGGCAGGCAGATAGATAGTTAGGCAGACAGACAGGCAGACAGACAGGGAGAAAGGTAGATAGGCAGTTAGGTAGACAGGCAGGCAGACAGACAGGCAGTTAGGCAGGAAGGGTGGCAGGCAGCGAGTCTTTCCTGATGTGTGAGTCCTCCCAGTCACATTTCTCCACTGGCTGAGTGACCTCAGAGCAACAGTTCCATCACATGTTCTACCATACATCCCTGAGTCATCATGCACAATGCCTGCAGCACTGGCATAGCAGCACTGGCAACACACACACACAAACACACACATTTGCACATATACACACGTGTTCACACACTCACAATCACACACGCACCTACACACGCACACACACACACACTCAAGCACTCTCACTGAGCAGTCACGCCCATAGAGCAGCACAAGACCAGAATAACAACCATCCATGTGTGAGATGATGCAAGCTATATGTGTCATCGTTTGTGAGTGTGTGAGTGTGTGTGTAGGAATGTCGGTACATATGTGAATATTAACTAGTCAGTGATAGCCTAATATTCTGTGACATTAAATACATAATCTCCTGGGCAGCATGTACATTTTATGTACAGTAGAGCACATGCCTGGCCTATATATAATCAGAATCAGTGATCATATTAAATCATGTCATGCATTAAATAAAGGGCACAGAACGGCAAAACGCATTGTTCCGGTCTAGTTGTGTTGCGCTCTTCTAGCTTCGCACAGCATGGAAAAGTGCACTGAATAAACGTCGCATTTTCACAGACCTATGGATACGCGCATGAGGAAAAAGGCTGATTCTGTCTCTCTCCACACCTCGCCGACGGACCGACGCCCATTGATAACAAGACATATTGGCCATTTAGTATAAAGGCGTTTTACTCCACCACTAGATACACCGGTCACCAGCTCTGGATCTACTCTGATTCAATTTCTACTCTCTGTACATTTGCATTAAGTGATAGCAATTTCATGCTGCACAGAATTCCACTGGTTGCGTATTGGCCATGCAGAATGCATGTGTTGAGTATCCTAGATGGATAAGAGGAGGATGTGTATGAATGAATGTCAAAATAACCACGACAATACGAAATGCATGGGAGTGCGCTGCTCAGCATGCAGGAATAAAACGAAATAGAATAGAATGTCAATAGCCCATCGCACAATAGTTTCACCCCCAATTCATTAACAATTTTGGATAGGTCGAAATCAAATATCGAAATGTTTTATAACCCAGATATAAACGTGTATTATGCTTTGTTCGTTTTGTACACCCTCAAGGACCCACACTGACCCGAGATATAATCGGTGACAGCACAGCAGTCATGCCAGATTCGCCGTAAACAAAGAAAAAAAATGGTCCATCTTTTGTTGTTTCCTAAAATAATCTTAATATAATTTAGATCTCTCTATTCCTCCTCTTCGAAACAGGGGCAAGGGTGACCGGGACCCGCACGAGGTCCAAATCACTCAGATAGAATCGATATATTTTTTCTATGTGAAAAATATCGCACCAGATTCTTGCAATCAATGCAAGGTGCACGCAGAAGCATATACCCTGGCTTCTCCACCATTCGTCCACAGACAGTTTGACAATAAAGAGGATAATAAAATCACGAAAAAACGAACTCACCTCGTGTTCTAATGAAAGAGACAGACCAGGGGTGTGAACCGGGAGGGCACAATTAAGTGACTAAAGAGAGAGAGCAGACAGAATAGCTTGTCAGAATCGGTAGAATACGTGTCCCGGACGGTGTGGTGCGTGCTGTCATCGTATTGGGACTGTTCTCGACCGCTTAATCCTCGGCCCTGAGCTCAGAAATAACCCACTCCCTCCCTCCCTTCGTTTTCTCCTGCTCTCTCTCGTTCTCTCAATTTTTCCTCCCACTCATCATTGTTCGCTCCCTCCCGGTCGGCCTTGAGGACCTCCCTCACAAGGTCAGTTTGATTGAAGGCAAGGAAGATCATGTTTAATATTAACACATTCAATAAAGATGATATTACTATGAGAGAGAAAACTAAGACCGTAAAAGTAAGAATGACAGTAATAAGCAATAATACAAAAAACAATCCCAAAATATGTTTTCTTTTTATTTACAGTGTTAGTAATCTCTAAAAATATATATTTTAGATAGACTTTTAAATAGATAAAAAGGCAAATCTTGGGTTAGTGGAAATTCCTCATAAGTATGAAAATGTATGCACTCACTAACTGTAAGTCGCTCTGGATAAGAGCGTCTGCTAAATGACTAAAAATGTCAAAATGTAAATAAATAAATATTTATTGCTTTGCCTTCCCTCCATCGTAGAGTTTGTACCTCTACGGGCATTGTACTTAAAGTAATCCTTAAACGTAATTTCCGGTTTAAACAGTCACGGTTCCGCCAGCAAGCACGCGTCGGCAACCGAGAATCAATCCAAAGGGTCAGCATAATAACAACTTGCAGGAAAACCTCAGCCATAAAATCACAACCAGGTGAGGGGTAGGGTATAAAACCTTTACAGACCACGCCGAGATGTTTAAACTCGAGGGGTTAGAGCCGAAAATGGACCCAGAGGAGATGAAGAAGAAGATGCGACAGGATGTCATCTCGTCCGTGCGCAATTTTCTAATCTATATTGCCCTTCTCAGAGCCAGTAAGTAACGGCCTTCACATTGCACACTTTGTGCTTGTTCAGCAGTGCAGGCGACTGCCGACTGACTGATTTACAAAGAACCTTTCATCATAAACAACTACTCATTATTATTTGTAGATCAGTCAGTCACAATTTACCCATGATACATTATGCTTTTGAACCTCTCGAACACGGCCATTATCTCACAATATATTGTGTAATACATGGGTCAGTGCTATCCCTAAACCCTAACCATATCCTTACCATAAACATAATCCTTGCCTAACACTAACCATTTAAAATGTCAACTTCAATGGGGTAGGGAGGTCCCAAGGATCCAGGATAGCACGGACTGTAATGCATGTCTCACTCACCTTACTCACATGCTCAGTGTTCCGACAAGAGAGTGTACACAGAATCAATGACATCACTAGACATGACTCTTTACAAATCATCCATCAGGTAGTGACCCCTAAACATGGTTCCCCTCTTTGATCTGGGAGCTGGCTTTCTTGTCTTTGCGTGAAAATGATGGTCATTAATCTAGATAGCATTCCCAAGGTCTTCGATAGCTCTTTTGACCATAAACGGTGCCTCAATCAAAAAGGAGCATTTATGGATAATTTACTACACTAGGCCTAAGTTATTATTACGTTTTGTTTGACTACTGCTTTCCTTTGCCCCCACACAGCTCCATATATCTTGAAGAAGTTGGACAGCATTTGAGACCATCTACCTCCAGTATTCCCACACTCAGGCAGTTTAATGAATCAAGGACTATGGACATCACCATAACAGGGGCACAGTTAACAAAGGGTTGAGCGGCGAGCTAAACACCATCATGGATCCTATATGGAAGACTTCTTTATAGGCTATAATGGAGACATTACGTTGTCCCACATTGCACTTGAATACTAAGATGTTGTAATTTGTAGTCATCGACGTGTCATCTGTTATTTTTAATGGTTGCCTTTTAGTGGTCAATAAGAGAAAAACATCTGATTGTGTTTTTGTTTTGAGTGTTTTTGCAGATCTTTTCCATGGTCCCTCAATGAATGAGAGTTGTGTAATTGGAATTTTGTTGGACATCACATGCAATAAAGGGAAGATGTGTTTAAATATTGATTGCATGGTTTTTGTTCATTATAATCTGGTATAAATGTCTTGAAAAAGCAAGGCCCAAACTGGCCAAGACCCCTTGAGAACTGTCATTTATTTGTTTTGAGTTTAAGATATTCTGTAGATCCTCAGGTATACAATATACAGCAAATAGGCTGGTAGAGGGTAGTATGCCAAATTTGCTTCACACATAGATAACTGCTTGCCCCTTGGACTCCACAGCAGCATGAAGGCAAGGGAGAATAACTCTCGAGCAGTGCAGTACAGCAACCATCAACACCTGAATATGCCAAATGGGGGGCGCTCTTGTCTTATTTTTGAGGAGGACACCAGCATTCTGACCATGAAGCTGGCTATTTCATTCAAAACGTAATAAGTGTAAACATTAGACAATGCAATTATTTCAAATGCAGGTTTTTTCTTCAGATAAGGTTGTAAAATATTGTCTCATATATTATTACTTAAGAAGGGATGCATGAACGAATGAAGAGCAAGCCATTAGATCAGCCAGATGGCGAGACGAGCCCATGACCCCCACGCCACCCAGATGAGACACCGCGTTCTTCCGTGTTTTTGTTAGATTAGTTGTTTGGGCCCGCCCCCTCCCTGGTTACTGCGGCGACCATACACATCTTCTGCAGGCTAAATACTATTTTCAGGTAAAGTAAGCCAATTGTTGTTCTTTTGCGTTTGTTACAATTTCAGTAGCTCGATAGCTAGTAAATGTAGCTAACAGACTTTCTTTTTTTGTTTTTTTGTAAAGCAATTCAAAATATACAATAGTGAAAAAACAGAGTATACAACGGAGAATACAAACATTACAAACAACAGTCAGGGGAATACAGACAATACATTATATAAACACCTTGTAAAAAGATAACTGAGCCATCTTCATTAATTTAGCGAATGATACAAAGTAAACGAGGGCGGGATTAGATTCTGAACGGGGCACCTGTCTAGGAGCGACATGTCCTTCCGTAGGAAGGGGGACCCCCACCTCCACAAACGGTCTGGTATGTGTTGCTTGATATGAGCACCCAAATGTATCAAAGAATAGGTCATGCGTCCACGATTAGTTCGTGGCAACTGCCTGGCCAGTGATCTAGCTAGCTAACATGCAGCAAATTCAAAGATTTTCCTGAGTTACAGTTCATAGAAGGAAATCAGTCAATTGAAATAAATTCATTAGGCCCTAATCTATGGATTTCACATGACTGGTCAGGGGTGCAGCCATGGGTGGGCCTGGGAGGGCATAGGCCCACCCACTTGGGAGCCAGGCCCAGCCAATCAGAATGAGTTTTTCCCCACAAAAGTTATTTATTACAGACAGAAATACTCCTGAGCACCCCCCCCTCCCCCTCATCAGATGATCCCGCAGGTGAAGAAGCCGGATGTGGAGGTCCTGGGCTGGTGTGGTTACACATGGTCTGCGGTTGTGAGGCCGGTTGGATGTACTGCCAAATTCTCTAAAACGACATTGGAGGCGGTTTATGGTAGAGAAATGAACATTCAATTATCTGGCAACAGCTCTGGTGGACATTCCTGTAGTCAGTATGCCAATTGCACGCTTCCTCAAAACTTGAGACATCTGTGGCATTGTGTTGTGAGACAAAATTGCACATTTTAGAGTGGCCTTTTATTGTCCCCAGCTCAAGGTGCACCTGTGTAATGATCATGCTGTTTAATCAGCTTTGTGATATGCCACACCTGTCAGGTGGATGGATTATCTTGGCAATGGATAAATGCTCACTAACAGGGATGTAAACAAATTTGTGCACAAAATTTGAGAGAAAAAAGCTTTTTGTGCATATTTATTTCAACTCATGAAAAATGGGACCAAAACTTTACATGTTGCCTTTATATTTTTGTTCAGTATACATTTCAGTAATTAGCTATCCTCCTAAATGCAGTGGACAGTGGATAAGTTGAATAGTTGAAAATATTTGTCTGAAAACAAACTAGTAGCCAGTTATTGTTGCCCGTGGTGTAATCATGACTAACCAGTTGGCTAAAATAGCCTGCGTGCCCATGAGCTCCCAAATCTAGTCTAGATTGCTGTTTATTTTGGCGTCCACGATTAGCTAGCTAGTTGGCTAGTGCATGGCCAGTGTGAGCCAGCTTGTTAGCTACGTTTCAGTCAGTAGCTATCCTTATAAATGCGGTGGTCACCGGATAAACTAGCTATGAGTTTAAGATATTTGGCTGAAAACGAGCCAGTTGTTGTTGCCAATGGTGGAATCATATCTAACCCATGAGTCTAGCTAACGTCGCGAATTAGGATTTCACTAGCTGAGCTGTTTTATAAGAAAATGACTGATATGAATCAAACACTGTAGCTAGTTAGCAAGCCCTCCTCGGCGACAATGTTATTGTCAGATTTGTATTTTAATTTCATGTTAACTGTCATTGAAGTGGTTACTACTGGTTTCAGACATGAGGCGATAGAAATTCTCCACCTTGTCACGCACGCACTCAAGAAGGCTCAACCAATCACCCGACGGGTTCTATGCAGAAACTCATGAATATCCATAAAATCCCGACCATTCTTCTTCTTCAATGAGGTTTAACGGCGGTTGGCATCCAATTTGTTGTATTACCGCCACCTACTAGACTGGAGTACAACTCCCTTTTATTTTCCTTGAAAAATTAAATAAAACAAAGCAAAGAAATACCCTACCATCTAACACTACACTCACAAATTCAAAACTATTACTAATAATTAACCCCACCTTTCTCCACTATTTAAATATACTCACTCCTACCTCATGCCCTCAACCTGAAATGATGGGACATCACCACTTAACACTCCCTGTAACTCTTCTGCTGTCAGGTCTCGCACACCCAAATATCTCTCTGCAGCTGCCACCACAACCTCAATTTTCTTCGACTTACGTTCCATCCCTGCAGTACAATTAATAACCATTGCTATAAACGCTAAAAACCCAATCTTACTGAAACATATATCACTTGCTTGCCTATCCCACTGTACTGGTACATATCTCCTACTCTCACCACTCCCCCCCCCTTGACCCCTCTTCCTCTACTTTCTTCACTGCCTCCGCATATGACAACTTCTTCTCTACTCTTTCCCTGGAAACCTCAACCTGCTTCTCTCGCACTGGACATGTCTGATCCCCAGCCCCATGGCCACCCCTACAATTGGCACATACCACCACTTTCCCCACTGCTTCACACTCCTTTGTCTCATGCCCTTCTGCACCTTCTCACACCTAGGAATCTCGTTCCTACATACTGCTGCCACATGCCCATAAGTTTGACACCTGTAACATCGTAATGTACTCGGCACATAAGCTCGCACAGGATAACTTATATATCCTAATTTCACTTTATAAGGCAAAGACTCAACTTCAAAACTCAAAAGAACAGACAATGACTCTTCTGTTTCCCCACTCTCGCCACCCTGTTTGCGTCGCACCAAACGACGAGCATCACACACACCGGGAATCTTCTCCTTCAGTTGATCCACTTTTACATTTACTGCTACCCCAGTAATCACTCCTTTCAATGGCGCCCTTTTCTTGAGAGCGAAACAATTCACAATTCTTTCCCCCATTTGTTTAACTCTGAGCGCCTTCTCCCTCTGCCCAACAGAAACACAAACAATTATCACTAGACCACTTCCGGTTACCCTCACCGATTCCACTATACCCAACACTTTTTTCGCCCATCTTGAAACCACAAATAGATCAGCCAAAAGGCAAGAATCCACTTTTTCCACAAACTTCACTCCTACTGTCACAGACTCATCTTTATCCTGACCCTCTGTGCAAGCCTCTGGCTCTGAACACTTCACCACACCTACCACCTCTGATACTTCACCCTCATTCACTTCCATTTCTCCTCCTGTCTTCAGCTCACTTTGCTTATATTTCCTACCACTCTTCTTTAACAAACCTTCTCCCCTTTTCCTGCCATTTTTTCCCGACTCAAACTCACAGTCTTCCTCCCTCTCTCTCTTAGACCTCCTCTGCCTCTCTTTTTCCCTCCATTCCTCCTCATTCATCCAAGTATACGTCTCCTTATGATAATACTGCATTTCTCCTAACCACCATCGGTTTCTTGCCTTCTCAAAGGACTCAATTTTCCCCCTCCTTTCCCTTTCGGCGTCTATTCTATCCTCTGGACTTGTGTCGACATCTTGGCCTGCGTCTTCCGTCGCCCTCTACGTTAGAATCTACCGCCCAATCCCAACCATTAAGTGCTGTCGATCAATATCACCCAATTTACCAGTTACAGCCAATCAGAGCTGCTAACGGGGGTACAGGGTCTGTCTGCCCGCCCATCGTCTCTTTCACCGCAGATGAGATCACTACATTGCCTGATACACCAGAGCGTGCTTTGTGCTTAACTCAGCGGTGAGTTAAGAAACACGATGGACTCAGTCATGGCTATCATAAACCTTATCCGATCAACATCTAGCCTGCAACATCGCTTGTTTCGTAGTTTGCTGAGCTTCATGATCTTCTTTTACATAATGACTTTCAGTGGCTTAGCAAAGGTAATAATGCACTTAAGAGAGCAGCCTATGTGAGTTTAGGGAGTGATATCTTCAATCAGTTGAATGGACTTAATTTGTAACTACATGGGAGGGATAAAATAGTTATTGAGATGATTGAAAAACTTACATATTTTCTAAATAAATGTGTTATTTTCTCCTCTGATTTGAGCCCAAACAAAACACTCAATGTCCCTACACTGCTCAACTATATTCAGTCATCATCAGTACAGATCACTCCCGTGATGTAGGAGTTTTTAGATAAACTGAAAGCTTTGCAACGAGATTTGAGGAGTTTAAGTCCCCACAGAGGTGGTGCAGTTTGTTATAGGGACATGTTCTCTGCTGGTTCGGGAGGAGAGACTTCTCAGCAAAAGCTAGTCAACTGAGATATGCCATGCATAAAAGGTTTCCTATGTGTAAATAAAAACAAAAGATCAAGCTATGTATGTAAAACGGACATAAAAGTGGAAATTAATTAATGTGATGCAGGTCAACTGCGTTATAAATACAAATGTGTTCCATTATTTAAACAATTTGAATTTAGCAACATTTAATTTAATAAAAGTGCTTTATAAGATTATAATTGTCTTTGTGTATTGTTTTTTATACTGGTTTTAGGAAGAGTAATCCCATGTAGAAAATGTCTGGCCCCCCTGTTAATAACCTTTTTCAAATCTGCCCCTCCCTAAGAATATACAGTAGTTGAATAGCCCTTGTATACCCTATGAATGTCCCACCTACTTCCGGGTGCAAGTTCCATACTGCTTTTGAATGTATGTCAAGCTTATATCATCAAATTCATGAAAATGGGGTCATTTAAGATATACGTAAAATTATATTCGTATTTGTGGATAGATGTACTTTTATGAAGGTTTTCGAAACAAAACGCAATCCAAAACTTTAATGAAAGGCATCATGTATAAGTAAATTAATCGACGAATACGAGTATAATTTTACATAAATCTTAAATTACCACGTCTTCATGAATTTGATTATATAAACTAGAAGCCTATTCAAAAACAGTATGGGACTGGCACCAGAAAGTAGGCGGTACTTTCATAGGTTATTCCAGGCATGAGCATCAGGATATTTGCATCATTGTGGTGAGGGATTTTTAAGGAGTCAGGCGCAGGAGGGTAAATCACTGAATAAAGGGTTTATTCCCAAAACACAGCGGTACGCAGCAATGCGTCAAACACTCCAGTGCGTAAATCAGGCGCACTGGGAAAACAACAAGGCACACGGGTGAATATCCCGGCGATACAAAATACAAGGAGCTCCACCGAGCTAAACTAAACTCCACAATAAACAATCACTGTCACGCTCTGGCTCCGGGACTTTGTATGTTGAGCCAGGGTGTGTTCGTTTCGTTGTGTTCTGTTTGGTTGGGTTGTTCTATGTGGTTGTATTTCTTTGTTTGGATGAGTGACTCCCAATCAGAGGTAACGAGTGTCAGCTGTTTGGCTCGTTGTCTCTGATTGGGAGCCATATTTATAATGTCTGTTTTCACCTTGTGTTTGTGGGTTTTTGTTCCTTGTCAGTCATTGTCTGAGGACGTTACGTATCGTTTATTGTTTTGTATTCGTGTGTGCACTTTACTATTAAAGTATGTTCGCTCAACACGCTGCGCCTTGGTCCTCTCTAACCAACGATCGTGACAGAAAAACCCACCTTAACCAGATCAAGCAGCGTGACGAGGAGAGAGGATGGACGTGGGAGGAGATGATTGCGAGTCTGGCAAGAGGGAGAGAGGCCTGGGCCACGGGGAGGAGAGACCCCCAGGAAATTTTTAGGGGGGGGCTCACGACGTCGGGGCAGCAGGTGTACGGGTTAGAGCGGTGCAAAGCGTTGGCAGAGAAGGCCGCCAGGTTAGGGGGGCCACTGGGCACAGAGGAGAGGGAAAGTGTGGAGGCACGGCGAGAGGTACTGGGGTGTGTTACCAGTCCGGTCCGGCCCGTTCCTGATCCCTGCGTGGGGCCAGTGGTGTGTGTCCCCAGTACGGTCCGGCCTGTTCCTGCCATTCCCACCAAGGCAGTGGTGCGCGTCGTCAGCCCAGCCCGGCCTGTTCCTGCCATTCCCACCAAGTCTGTGGTGTGCGTCGACAGCCCGGCCTGTTCCTGCCATTCCCACCAAGTCAGTGGTGCGCGTCGTCAGCCCAGCCCGGCCTGTTCCTGCCATTCCCACCAAGTCAGTGGTGCACGTCGTCAGCCCAGCCCGGCCGGTTCCTGCCATTCCCACCAAGTCAGTGGTGTGCGTCGACAGCCCAGCCCGGCCTGTCCCTGCTCCACGCACCAAGCCTACGAGGTGCGTCGCCAGTCCAGCCCGGCCTGTCCCTGCTCCACGCACAAAGCCTACGGTGTGCGTCGCCAGCCCAGCCCGGCCTGTTCCTGCTCCACGCACAAAGCCTACGGTGTGCGTCGCCAGCCCAGCCCGGCCTGTCCCTGCTCCACGCACAAAGCCTACGGTGTGCGTCGCCAGCCCGACCCGGCCTGTTCCTGCCACTCGCACCAAACCAGGGGTGCGAGTCGCCAGCCTGGTCCAACCCGTTCCTGCTACTCGCACCAAGCCAGGGGTGCGAGGCGTCAGCCTGGTCCAGCCCGTTCCTGCTACTCACACCAAACCAGGGATGCGAGTCGTCAGCCTGGTCCAGCTCGTTCCTGCTACTCGCACCAAACCAGGGAATGGAGTCGTCAGTCCGGTGAGGCCCGTTCCTGTTCCACGCACCAAGCCAGGGGCGCGTGTCGTCAGTCCGGCTCCGACCAGCGGGGCTAGACAGGACCAGGGGTACTTTGGGGGGTTGGAGAGGAGGTGGGGATCAGGGCCGGAGCCAGAACCACCGCCGAGGAGGTATGCCCACCCAGCCCTCCCTTGTTTAGCCCTTATTGAGGCGCGGTCGCAGTCCGCGCCTTTAGGGGGGGGTACTGTCACGCTCTGGCTCCGGGACTTTGTATGTTGAGCCAGGGTGTGTTCGTTTCGTTGTGTTCTGTTTGGTTGGGTTGTTCTATGTGGTTGTATTTCTTTGTTTGGATGAGTGACTCCCAATCAGAGGTAACGAGTGTCAGCTGTTTGGCTCGTTGTCTCTGATTGGGAGCCATATTTATAATGTCTGTTTTCACCTTGTGTTTGTGGGTTTTTGTTCCTTGTCAGTCATTGTCTGAGGACGTTACGTATCGTTTATTGTTTTGTATTCGTGTGTGCACTTTACTATTAAAGTATGTTCGCTCAACACACTGCGCCTTGGTCCTCTCTAACCAACGATCGTGACAATCACACACAAAGACAAGGGGGCAGAGGGAACACTTATACAGGTACTGATGAGGGGATATGAACCAGGTGTGTGTAATAAACAAGACAAAACAAATGGAATGATGAGATGAGATGAGGAGCGGCAGTGGCTAGAAGGCCGGTGATGATGAACGCCGAAGCCTGCCCGCCGAACAAGGAGAGGAGGTTGCTTCGGAGGAAGTCGTGACACTCATAGTTTTTGTTATTACTAGCATTGCATCTATTGTGACAGAGCTGCCCATTGCTCGTTACCCATTACCCAAGCTTGTCTGGGTTTAGTGCTTATGAGATCTATCAGGAGTTACATCAGTTCAGTGACACTGACTCTTGTCTCTGCCTGACCATTCAGTTTGACCATTCCTCATATTCATCCTCAGGCTGAGATGGACTTCCCTGGTTACTTCAGCAGTCATGGCTGGGGTCAACTCCAGGCAGCAGAGATCTGTCCTGCTCCAGCAGCTGGGGCTCAGCCTGGTCACATCAGCTCTGGAAGGGAGCCTCGACAACAGAGAGACCGGGGCGGATGCTAGCCAGGCTGGAGGCAGGGATGGAGGGGTTGGAGCGGATGGAGGCATTGAGCAACAAGCAGCTTTCCCTAGATGCTGTCTTCACAAACACAATAACTCTTCTCCCCAAGTGTTTCAGGAGGAGAGGCTGGACAGCAAGCAGAAAGGGGGCAGGCTCTCTGAGGAGAATCACGAGGAGGGCTCGCCAAGGGTGACCAGGAATAATGGGGGTGAGGAGCTTCCCTCCTCTGACTCCCTAAAGACAGACGAGGGCCTCTGCCTGGAGAGAGGAGGCGTAGAGGAGGTGGAGAAGAAGTATTAGACAGGGGGAGTAGTAATACAAGAAGAGATACAGCTGCCTAGCCAATCAGATAGTACTGTGGGAAGGACGCGGGAGGATGGGGGAGAGGGTCACACAGAGGGTTCTCTGGTGAATGGAGGGATCGTGTTTAAAGTGAAAGTGGGAAAGGAGGGAGAAGAGGATGAGGATCAGAAGATGGATGTAGTGGTGAAGAGTGAGCAGGTGAACTCCTCCTATCCAGACACACCAGGTGTGTCCAGTGATCCTCCATTCCCATCCGAGGACACTGGTGATCATCAGGATGAGCCAGCAAACGATGAGAAAGACATACTCAGCCCAAAGGGAGATGACACAAGCTCATCCAACCCCCAATCTAGCTCCGATCCTCAGACAGAGACAGACCCACTCCAAGACAACATGGATGGAGGAGATGGGTCGTCTGACAACGAGGGCCTAGATAGCAACCAAGACCTGGGCCTTTCCTGCATTCTCAACCCCATAAGTCAGCTTGGCAGTGGGCCATTAGGAGAGGACAGCCTCCCAAACACCACCATCAGTGAGTCTCAGGCAGAAAGCAATGAGGCTGTTAGGTCACTTCAAAGCTTAGAGGCAACAAACGCCTCCTCTTTCTGCTCTGCGTCCTCTTCCTCCCTTATGTTCCCAGTAACCTCTGTCCCCTTCCAGCAGCTCCTCGCCGGCGATGGCCACAGTTTCAGCGAAGGCTTCATCCTCCAGCCCACCCAGACTCAGGACATTCTAGGGGGCTTCCTAAGGGGAGTCAGGCCAGATGTTGGCACCTTGGGCAGCCTCAGTCTGAGCACCTCCCTCTCCCGAACCACCAGGGCTGACATAGCTGGAGTAGGGGGTAGTTTAGGGGCGCCAACTAACTGTCGCATTGCCCCTAAAGTAACCCCCAACTCTGAAGGCCAGATAGACAGCCAGTCTCAGGATGCCTCTTCATCCTCCGGTCCAGTAGGGGGTGAAGCTGTTCCTCGGCCTGCCCTCACCAGAGCATCAGAGAATGTACTGTATAAATGTAAGAAGGCCTAGACGGAGCACAACATCCTGGTAGTAGAGGGGGCCAGGAAGTACGCCTGCCGGATCTGCTGTAAGACCTTCCTGACCCTGACAGACTGTAAGAAACACATCCGGGTCCACACAGGGAAGAAGCCCTACGCCTGTCTCAAGTGTGGCAAACGCTTCAGTCAGTCGTCCCACCTATACAAACATTCTAAGACCACCGGTCTGCGCTGGCAGAACAACCACCTGCCTGCCACGTTGCTTTGAGAGACAGGGAAATCAGGTGGAAACGTTGTGAAACATAGCCGGTGCTACCAGTCAGAAAGCTCATTGACATTTTCCATTTCTAAATGTTCTGCCAGATCAGGGTTGTTGGTCTGGTGCTTGTTACAAACAATATTGTTAAGTGGACACCCTTGAATCCACAAAGTGGGCCCACTTTTGCACTGTTTTACATTGATGAAAGAAAATTAAATAATGTTGACCGTTACAGGTTCCCATAAACAATTGATGCTTTTAGAAAGCACATAAAATGCATTCGGAAAGTATTCAGACCCTTTGACTTTTTCCACATTTTGTTACGTTACAGCCTTATTTAAAAATAGATTAAATTGCCTTTTTTCCTAATCAATCTACACACAATACCCCATATTGACAAAGCAAAAACAGGTTTTTAGACATTTTTGCATATTTATATAAAAAATATCACAATTACATAAGTATTCAGACCCTTTACTCAGTTCTTTGTTGAAGCACATTTGGCAGAAATTACAGCCTCAAGTCTTCTAGGGTATGACGCTACAAGCTTGGCACACCTGTATTTGGGGTGTTTCTCTCATTATTTTCTGCAGATCCTCATCTCTCTGGTTGGATGGGGAGCGTCGCTGCACAGCTATTTTCAGGTCTCAAGAGATGTTTGATCGAGTTCAAGTCCGGGCTCTGGCTGGGCCGAAGCCACCCCTGCCCCAGTCTGAGGTTCTGAGCGCTCTGGAGCAGGTTTTCATCAAGGATCTCTCTGTACTTTGCTTTGTTAATCTTTCCCTCGATCCTGACTAGTCTCTCAGTCCCTGCCGCTGAAAAACATCCCCACTTCCGTCTGGCCACTCTACCATAAAGGCCTGATTGGTGGAGTGCTGCAGAGATGGTTGTCCTTCTGGAAGGTTCTCCTATCTCCACAGAGGAACTCTGGAGCTCTGTCAGTGACCATCAGGTTCTTGGTCACCTCCCTGACCAAGGCCCTTCTCCCCCAATTGTTCAGTTTGGCCGGGCGGCCAGCTCTAAGAAGAGTCTTGGTGCTTCAAAACTTCTTCCATTTAAGAATGATGGAGGCCACTGTGTTCTTGGGGACCTTCAATGCTGCAGACATTTTTTGGTACCCTTCCGCAGATCTGTGCCTCGACACCATCCTGTCTCGGAGCTCTATGGACAATTCCTTCAACCTCATGGTTTGGTTTTTGCTCTGACATGCACTGTCAACTGTGGGACCTATATAGACAGGTGTGTGCCTTTCCAAATCATGTCCAATCAATTGAATTTACCACAGGTGGACTCCAATCAAGATGTAGAAACATCTCAAGGATGATCAATGGCAACAAGATGCACCTGAGCACAATATTGAGTCTCATAACAAAGTGTCAGAATACTTATGTAAATAAGGTATTTCTGTTTTTTATTTTTTATAAATTGGCAAATATTTAAAAAAAAAAACATTTTTCGCTTTGTCATTATGTGATGTTGTGTGTAGATTGATGAGGGAAAACATTTATTTAATCCATTTTAGAAGAAGGCTGTAGCGTAACAAAATGTGGAAAAAGGGGAAGGGGTCTGAATACTTTCCGAATGCACTGTATGTACTGTACTGTCTACTCTAGAAGATGACTGTTACATAAAATGCAACGTGTTATCATAGAACATGTAGGGAGAGAATGGAACTCTTTGAGAGAATCTTTACCATGCATTACATCACACACTATTTTTCAGTAAGATCACTATTGAAGAGTGATGGAAATAAACTACATTGGAACCACACTGATCCCTGACTACTGTCTTTTAATGATCTATTCTGGTAACTTTATTCATTGTTAATTTACTCAAGTATCTAGAATAATTTTTATGGGGAAAATAATATGTTCACACATTACTACATTGAACATAAAGCTTTGTTAAAAAACAAAACCAGAATGACAGTGTGTTAGAGGGGAATATCAGGCGTGGTCAGCTGGTTTGAAACAGACAATGATTGCAGATGGAGTGTTTTACCATAGAATTTGAAACAAATTAATTGGAGATGGAGTGTTTATCTTAGAATTATGCACAACTAGACAACTGAGATCCATCTCAATATGTTAAACATACAACTCAACTGGAATGAGAACAAGAGAACATTACCATCACAACTACTAATTTACTATTTTAGTTAAGTATTTTGTACAATTACATTTGACAGAAAGTGTTTCATAAGACCACTGTAATGAATTAGTAGTGTGTGCACTCATTGTAGTGCTCATCTACGTCTTAAAAGGAAGCCATGGCTGACCCTTCGGAGTGCTGTTAGAGAGGGCGAAGGCATGTTCTCAAAACGCTAATACTATACACTTCCTCCTTCAAAATCCGAGCCACATACCACAAATTAGTTATTTCTTATAAACATTGTAAGATCGAAGAGCAAGAGGCAAAAGTTGACCTTCATGTTAGGAGAGCATGTTAATACAACTGCAATACTCTAACACAGATGTATTTCCTTTTCACTTACGGCTCTAACCTTCCTGGTAATGACTACTGATTGGGTGACAAAAATCATTCTAAGGAGGACAGAGGCATAGTTGAGTTGTTGTAGAGCAGCACTAGAATTTGAGTTCGCTGGGCATGTCTGTGCCCTGTAGGCCTCCCAGCAGGTTGTTGGCGGAAAGCTCTGCCATGACGCCACGTGTGGAGTAGGTGGCACTGCCAATGTGGGGTAAGACCACTGCAGGTAGAGAGAGGAGGGAAATGTATTAGCAGGGACATGATCGCACTGCAGACATTTGGTCGCAAAACAACTGGTTGATTTTAATGAGAATATTTAATATGATTGATTAATCTGGAAACATCACAACAATGATCAGAGAGAAACCATTAGACAACACAACACAACAGAGATGCCTCAGTAAACTGCCTTCCTCCCTCTGTTTCTCTCATGACCCCATTAACTCACCACAGTTTTTGAGGGTGAGGAGGGGGTGGTCGGTGGGGAGTGGTTCTGGGGTTGTGACATCAAGCCCAGCACAGGCTATCTGACCACTGGACAGAGCCTGGTACAGATCCTCCTGATTCACCACTGCACCCCTATAACACACACACACAGTGTGTTCATTTCAAAACCCAGTCCGTGTGGTTGGTTTGGCACTGCTCAACGTGTTTAATGGAGTACCTGCTGGTGTTGATGAAGACAGCAGTGTTTTTCATCTTGCAGAAGAAGTCCTTGTTACACAGCCCCTGGGTCTCTGGTGTAAGGGCGCAGGACACCACAACAAAATCACTTTCAGAGACCAGCGTGTCCAAGGGCACTGCAACAGAGAGGAGGGGAGGAGAGAGGAAGGTGAACATACAGTCCCCCCCAATGTATGCACTCACTAACTGTAAGTCGCTCTGGATAAGAGCGTCTGCTAAATGACTAAAATGTAAATGTAAAATGTGAAGAAACAATCAAATAAACATCTCATCTGATTCTCACCCTCTATCTCATACTTTCCTGTTTTCCCTAGCCCTTCCACTCCTGCTCACCGTATTCTCCCTCCACTTCAGCAGCATATGATTTGGCAGTTCTTCCAGAGTACAGGAGCCTCTTCACTCCAAATGGTTTCAGCCTCCTGGCTATGGCCATACCTGAGGGAAAACAACATTGACTCCAGACAATCAATCAATGAATAAGCCCGTTTGTCCTGCCCTTTCAGCTACTATATGGATTGTATGGACCTCATGCCTAAGGGCCGGAGTCACAGAATCCAGTAAGTCAATCAAGCAATCACTGTCGCTCTACCTATGCGTCCCAGTCCGATGACACCAACAGTGCTGCCAGACAGACCATAACCACACAACCACAGAGGTTTCCAGGTGCTCCAGCCTCCACTGAGAGAGAGAGAGAGAGAGAGAGAGAGAGAGAGAGAGAGAGAGAGAGAGAGAGAGAGAGAGAGAGAGAGAGAGAGAGAGAGAGAGAGAGAGGAGAGGGAGAGGGAGAGAGAGGGAGAGATTAAAAAGAGGGAACTGAGGACACATTCTGTTGTACTCATATTCATTTTAGATAGACATTTGTTTAGGCAACATATCCATAAAGTGTCACTGTACAACATGTCAGAGCGATCATCTGGAGCCGGAGTCTAATGTATCTGTGTGTTTATTAGGCACTGACTTTTTCACCTCCACCACACCCTCTGGTAGCCGCCGAGCTGTGGCCAGGAGCAGGGCGACGGTCAGCTCCGCTGTGGCATCAGTCAGGACGTCTGGAGTGTAGCCCACACGCACCCCTCTGCACAGAACACAGAGAGGATGGCACAATGAGAGTTGCTGACTTAGATGTGAGGCTAAGGCATTTGTTTATACAACTTAGTTGATAGTTAGTCTTACCGTTTCTTGATCTCATCCATGGCCATGTGGTCAAATCCGACAGACAAGGTACTTATCACCTTCAGGTTTGGACCTGGACACAAATCAATAGTTACGTGCTAGGAGAGGACGGAGTGGGAACTATCATACAACACATACACTACTGGTCAAAAGTTTTAGAACACCTACTCATTCAAGGGTTTTTCTTTATTTGTACTATTTTCTACATTGTAGAATAATAGTGAAGACATCAAAACTATGAAATAACACATGGAATCATGTAGTAACCAAAAAAGTGTTAAAGAAATCTAAATATATTATATAGATTCTTCAAATAGCCATGCTTTGCCTTGATGACAGCTTTGCACACTCTTGGCATTCTCTCAACTAGCTTCAGCTGGAATGCTTTTCCAACAGTCTTGAAGGAGTTCCCACATATTCTGAGCACTTGTTGGCTGCATTTCCTTCACTCTGCGGTCCGACTCATCCCAAACCATCTCAACTTTGTTGAGGTCGGGGGATTGTGGAGGCCAGGTCATCTGATGCAGCACTCCATCACTCTCCTTCTTGGTAAAATAGCCCTTACACAACCTGGAGGTGTGTTGAGTCATTGTCCTGTTGAAAAACAAATGATAGTCCCACTAAGCCCAAACCAGATGGGATGGCGTATCGCTGCAGAATGCTGTGGTAGCCATGCTGGTTAAGTGTGCCTTGAATTCTAAATAAATCACAGACAGTGTCACCAGCAAAGCACCCCCACACCATAACACCTCCTCCTCCATGCTTTAGTGGGAAATACACATGCAGAGATCATCCGTTCACCCACACCGCGTCTCACAAAGACAAGGCGGTTTGAACCAAAAATCACCAATTTGGACTCCAGACCAAAGGACAAATTTCCACCGGTCTAATGTCCATTGCTCGTGTTTCTTGGCCCAAGCAAGTCTCTTCTTATTATTGGTGTCCTTTAGTAATGGTTTCTTTGCAGCAATTCGACCATGAAGGCCTGATTCACACAGTCTCCTCTGAACAATTGATGTTGAGATGTGTCTGTTACTTTTGGCTGCAATTTCCGAGTCGGTAACTCTAATGAACGTATCCTCTGCAGCAGAGGATAAGTTCATTAGAGTTACCGCCCCTAACTTGTCACAACACAACTGATTGGCTCAAAAGCATTAAGAAGGAAAGAAATTCCACAAATTAACTTTTAAGAAGGCACACCTGTTAATTTAAATGCATTCCAGGTGACTACCTCATGAAGCTGGTTGAAAATAAAGAAAAACCCTTGAATGAGTAGGTGTTCTAAAACTTTTGACTGGTACTGTATACTGTAAAATACATGTCTAGCAGCCTCATAAATTCCATATATTGGAAAATGCTGAGAGGTGCTGTTTGAGTTCATCTGGTCCAGGTTATGTCCAGTGTACCTGCTGCGTCCAGAACTTCAGTGTCGATCTTGTCAGACAGGAGACACAGCAACCCATGGGCCCCCGCCACGCCCTTCAGAAGCTCCGCCCTTGGAACAGGCTCATCCGAGTCCCACAGGGAAACCTTACATCTGTTTCCATGGAAACGAGGGAGATGGGGGTAAAAGGGGAGAGATTAAGATGAGAGTCAAAGACAATTTAGAACATTTCCTTCATAGTACAGTATTCTCCATGTATTCTGGATTGTCTGTCTGCTTTTTCAAGGTTTCAGTCTCTTTTCCTTCCCCTTACAGATTAATTTACCCTTTGCTTTAATCTTTATTATACCACGTTACCTTTATTAACTGTTACATAGATGTTTGTAAGTGTTATAACGCCTTTAGATCCTTATTACAAGTTCAGAGTACCGGCTATAACGTGTGACCTGGAATAAAGGTCACAAACAACTCCAGTGAACTTTCACTTTTAGAACACATGGTGTAACATTACCCTCCACTTCATATGTGTGTGCAATGCATTTATACAGCAGTAAGTAGACTAGCACTACAATTAAGTAGCACTATTATGACACAACTCCGTAGACATCACACAGACACATGCATGCATAATAGATGAAAAATGACAGCGCATGAAAAACTCATTAGGCTAGTTAGCAAAGTATATCTAAACTCTGTGGAGTTTAGATGTACTTGACTATATTAGTTGTACTTGGCTATAGGCTACCACACTCTCGCCAGCAGATCCGACCCGCTTGCTTACAGCTGCACTAGGGTCGGACAGCATTCCGAATTGTCCCATTATCCCAACACCAAGAAGATTTAAGTAAACTGCAGTTTTCGTCCTCATGATAGATGGTCGGCAGGTAGCCTGGCGGTGTAGGAGTGTTGGGCCAGTAACCGGAAGGTTGCTGGATCAAATCCCAGAGCTGACAAGGTACAAATCTGTATTTCTGCCCCTGAGCAAGGCAGTTAACCCACTGTTCCCTGTGGATGTTGATTAAGGCAGCCCTCCGCACCTCTCCGATTCAGAGGGGTTGGGTTAAATGTGGAAGACACATTTCAGTTGAATGCATTCAGTTGTACAACTGACTAGGTATCCCCTTTTCCCTAGTTGCAACAGCAGCCATCATGGAATGTCAGGTCTCGTTGAACAACAGATGAACTGATTGGCTGACACTGCCATTCCAAAATGGCTGCTGTGGCTTATTTTTTACGTAGCATGAGGACGAAAAAGACAGTTTCCCAAAAATTTGAAGTTGTTCAATATTCTCGGTGTAACAGTTGGGATAATGGGGCATTTCTCATCCCTGGATTGAGGTATGTTTTCCGAGCCATATCTTGTGCCAGCTCTGCAGTGTTGTAATATACACAGGAATGCTGTCCGACCCTAGTGGAGCTGTAAGCGAGCAAGTCGGATCTGCTGGCTACATACACTCCAGCCTGTGACAGAATCTTCATTCCCTCCTGTGGGATGCGTCTTGTTATGAAAACCTTCATGATCTTCTGAGCAGTGTGCATCCTCCAAAGGACGGGAAACGTCAGAAGACCTGCTTGAAATAATTGCCCGAATCTCCCTACAGTTGTAGCTAAGTTTGCTGATTGTTTAGTGTTCACAATTACGTTTCAACATGTGCACTAAAGCGACACTTCACACAGCGCGCTCCGTGGCACCACTTACCAGGAAGTGTGTAAGACAAACAACATTGCGCATGTGCAGTACTGCATTCGATTCTCAATTGTACACTCCTTGCGTCCTCTCTCCTCTCCTCCTTCTTAAAACCTATTGGATGAGAAAGCCCGAGGACCCGCCTCTCTTAACTTCTCCTCCAATAGTGGCTGTTGTAACTATTGGCAACCCTTCCTACTCCCGCGTCATTAGGCAGATGAGGTTTATAGGGGTGGATCCCAAAATAAATGTGTAAAGTGATAAAAACAAATTAAGTTAGTTGTGCAAGACATTTTTATAGATAAAACAATAAGTAGCATATTGTTTTTAAACTTGTGCATGTTTTTCTCCTCTGACAAAACAAAAGCAGATTTAAAAAGTCTTCCGCGGTAGGATTTAGGAGGAGAGGACACTTCTGTTTGCCTACTAAAGGAGTTTCCACTAGATAGCACAGCCACAAGGTCAAAATGGGCTATTATCGTACAAATTCATGAAAACAACATTTGCTTTTTGGTATTAATGTAAGGTTAGGGTAATGCATAAGGTTATCAGTGTGGTTAAGGTTAGGTTTAAAATAACATTTACAGAAGATAAATTGTAGAAATAGCCGGGGTTTATAACCTTGTGGCTGTGGTAACTAGTGACGACCCTACTAACGAAATGACACACTCCTCGACCACTTATAGCAGGATTCTTCAATTCCGGTCCTGGAGGGCCGAAACACTTCTGTTTTTTATTTCTACCTGGTAGTTAATTGCACTCACCTGGTGTCCCAGGTCTGAATTAGCCCCTGATTAGAAGGAGAGGATGAAAAACAGAGGTGTTTCGGCCCTCCAGGACCGGAATTGAAGAACCCTGGAACCCTTAGAAGGATTACTTTATCCTATCCCAGGTATTCCTTAAAGAGGTGGGGTTTCAAATGTCTCCGGAAGGTGGTGAGTGACTCCGCTGTCCTGGCGTCGCGAGGGAGCCCGTTCCACCATTGGGGTGCCAGAGCAGCGAACAGTTTTGACTGGGCTGAGCGGGAACTATGCTTCCGCAGAGGAAGGGGAGCCAGCAGGCCAGAGGTGGATGAACGCAATGCCCTCGTTTGGGTGTAGGGACTGATCAGAGCCTGAAGGTACGGAGGTGCCGTTCCCCTCACAGCTCCATAGGCAAGCACCATGGTCTTGTAACAGATGTGAGCTTCAACTGGAAGCCAGTGGAGTGTGCGGAGGAGCGGGGTGACGTGAGAGAACTTGGGAAGGTTGAACACCAGACGGGCTGCGGCATTCTGGATGAGTTGTAGGGGTTTAATGGCACAGGCAGGGAGCCCAGCCAACAGCGAGTTGCAGTAATCCAGACGGGAGATGACAAGTGCCTGGATTAGGACCTGTGCCGCTTCCTGTGTAAGGCAGGGTCGTACTCTCCGAATGTTGTAGAGCATGAACCTACAGGATCGGGTCACCGCCTTGATGTTAACGGAGAACGACAGGGTGTTGTCCAGGGTCACGCCAAGGCTCTTCGCACTCTGGGAGGAGGACACAACGGAGTTGTCAACCGTGATGGCGAGATCATGGAACGGGCAGTCCTTCCCCGGGAGGAAGAGCAGCTCCGTCTTGCCAAGGTTCAGTTTGAGGTGGTGATCCGTCATCCATACTGATATGTCTGCCAGACATGCAGAGATGCGATTCGCCACCTGGTTATCAGAAGGGGGAAAGGAGAAGACCTCTGACGAAATTACCTTGATAACAACATTTTCGGCAGTTAAATGCAACAACAAAACTTTAAATTCAAAGCAAGTGAATGCATCCAACTGGTATTTACGACTTCACAACTGGTAAATTCCCACCTCCCACTTGGTTACGAACGCAGCATTAGTGCCTATACACTGAGTATACAAAACATTATGAACACCTGCTCGTTCCATGGCATAGACTGACCAGGTGAATCCAGGTGAAAGCTATGATCCCTTATTGATGTCACTTATTAAATCCACTTCAATCAGTGTAGATGAAAGGGAGGAGACAGGTTCAAGAAGGATTTTTATGCCTTGAGACAATGAGACATGGATTGTGTATTTGTGCCATTCAGAGAGTGAATGGGCAAGACAAAATATTGAAGTGCCTTTGAACAGGGTATGATAGTAGGTGCCAGGCGCACCGGTTTGTGTCAAGAACTGCAACGCTGCTGGATTTTTTCACGCTCAACAGTTTCCCGTGTGTATCAAGAATGGTCCACCACCCACATGAAATCCAGCCAACTTGACACAACTGTGGGAAGCATTGGAGTCAACATGGGCCAGCATTCATATTTGATATTAAAATCTTAATTTTGTGATCTCTTATTTCTGTTAAAGCTATTTCTGTCTTTTGATTTGTTTTTGTTTTGTTTTTCTGCTTTCCATAATGCCAGAACCATTCCTTGTTGTTGATCTAAAAAATATATAATAATCAGGTGGGTACTTATATTTGTCCTATTTCACATGTACAAGTGTGTATTATACGGATGTGTGAATTGGAAATGTATTTTTTGCATATCCTAACTCCCCCTGAGACACCCTCAGAGAGTGGGATCACGGCCAGGGTCTGCCATTACACTAGAAATAACTAGAATGACCGGATTGATGCAGATAACTCACGAAAGCAAAACAACCTAAATCAAGAGAGATTATAGGATATTCCTCATAATAGAAATCTTGCCATTTCCCCTTTAAGAAAACCAATCCTCCATGCCCCTCCTTGTAGTTTGCCGATGTCTTCCTGGTTCAATTAAATAGTAAACTCTTCTTTAATTTGGATATCAGAGTGGAGCATAACTTTTGCCAAAGCGAAGGATTAAAAATAGCTGCTATCCAAGCTCACTGCGTGTGAGGGAGAAGCTTCAGAAGGAGGCATTTTGTCGGAGGAAGGTAAAAGAGGAACTCTTGCTTTATCTTTAACGTTATCCCTTTCACCCTTGGTTTTAACTAGCTAGCATCGATCCGTTGCCTTTCTATAGCTAGCTAGCTAACAGCTTGTTGATTCGCAGACGATCAACAGAGCAGATTGTCCACTCAAACTGAATTGACGCTTTACATGTTTTCCATATGACATCTAGCATATGAATTAACTCCATGCTCTAGAGTCTCAAATGTTGCTATTTTTCAGTAACGTCTAGTTAGTTAGCCACATTGTTTCATTGTAGCAACATTCTATTTTTTTTGTAGATGTGTTGCGTTTGATGTGCGATCGGGCGCAGTGCAGCGCACATTCATTTCTTAACCATACGTGGTCGTTGTGAAGGAATGCTTTGCATGTCACTACAATGGCTATCTCTTCCATCAATGCCTATAACGTTACGTGTTAAATGTCTATTTGTCTCCTCCACTATCCATTATGTCTGCAGATAATACTGTATCTTTATAAACTGGTATTTAATAATCAGCTCCAACTTCGTTGCAGATTTGTGTGAATACATCCTATAGCCCACCCTCCCACACATTTGAGGGAACCCCTGCCTTTCACTCGCCTCTTGTTTTGATCCGCGCGCGTGAAAAACCGACCGAGCGGTGACTTGCCATGGCTCTTCTGACCCTGCATCGGTCACCGTCCATCTCCACCGCTCCGGTGAGTCCCTTTCCCGCGAGCCCCACACATATCTCAATGCAGCTTTACTAGCATTTTATTTTTCCATGGCAGCGCCTTCACTTCACATCACATCATATGATACTCTGCTTTACAGTGTGCGATTCGATACACTGGCCAAGCCTATTATCAAGAATCCATTTGCTTTGGTTAATGAACAACAATCTTTGCCTGGGTCTGTCCAGTAACCTGCTTGGTGTATTCATTCGCGATGATATCATCATCACAGCATTGTAGACTTTGGATAATGTAAAGGGTATTTTATGCTCGCTGGTAGCCAAGGCAGTTATTGTATTGATAAGCAGAGATAACATAACTAAGTAGAGGGCAAACATGCCATAAACTATGTGATACACATGTTACAGTGTATCTGGGGGTGGATATTCACTAAATTTAATCCATAAAATGGTCCTTTGGAGGAAGGATAATCTCACTCACTCACTCACTCACCCCCTGTATACACTCCCTCTGTATTTCTCTTTCACTTCTCTTTAAACATTTAGAGCAACTTTAACAGGCTAATTTAAACTTTGTCACTTCCAAGGCCTCGCTGGTATGTTACGAGTATGCCAAAACATCAGGCGACATTCTCACTTTTCTGTTCCCAGCTTCCCCGGACAGGCAGACATAACTTTGCCCTCCTCCGTCCCCCTGCATACTACTACTCTGTCATCTCTACTACTGTTAACTCATTTTTTCTCCTTCTCTCTTCCTTTCAAACCCTCAACGCTCCTCTGCTGTCCTCTCCAGGCCATCCTCTACAATTTTTTAATTGTGTGTTGTCTGGACATGTCAGTTGAATAACAGGTAATGTGTGATGATTCCTCACAAAACCAGGACAAAAAATTTGGGGGTGGATATTCACTTAATTTAATCCATAAAATGGTCCTTTGGAGGAAGGATTGTTGACATACATTTGGGCAATTTCACGGTAACAGAATGACGATGACGACGATTTTTCACTTAAAAAGTATGACAAACAAAATCCGTTGATTGCAAAGTTAAACAAACCATACAACCCTATGCACAAGGACTAGTTTTAACAATTTCTAGATTTTTTTTAAAACTAAAAAACATATTTACTCGAAGAACAGATGTAAAGTTTGGTAACAGAATGACACTAAAATCTCCCTCAGTTTTGTGACCACCTACCAATCGTAGACATCTGTTTCACAAGTTTGGGCATCACAGTACAGCACAGTAAAGTATAGTTCAGTACATTACAGTAGAGAACAGTAAATTATACTGTACTCTACTCTAGTGTGCTCTAGTACTGTAATGTACTGTACTAAACTTTACTCTTCTGTACATTTCTTTACTGTAATGTCCACATTTGTGAAACAGATATCTATGATTGGTTCAGATTTGGACTGACAAAATTTCAACTACTTTTCAACGTCCATGGATGTCCGATGTCGGCATTTCCATGTAAAAAGCCCCATAAGCAATGTAATCCATAGAATGTACCTTTTGGATTGTTTACATATATTTGACATTTATATCTGAAAAATAGGGGTAGGGTTGTAGAGAATCGAAGGACCATGACTGTAATAAGAAATCTTAGGTGCTGGCTTAAGGCCGGTAGCAACCACTACAGAATGCTCTGTCAGAACAAGGATGAGGCGGATGTCCAGGTTAAGGGGAGTTTAATGGAAGAAGATGCCAAAATTCACACATCACACTGGGAACTAAGATCAGCTGGATCCCACAGCAGCAACAGGCGAAGATCTCAGGAGAGTAGACAGCTGCACAACTGAAAGAGAGGGGGGGGAAAGACCCAAAGGTGGGAGAGAGCTGGACCCTGGGTCCAGGAGAAACTGACAGCGCCCAGAGCTGTTGACTTGGGGCCTGACAGAGCTAGTGACCTGGGGCCTGACTGGGCTACAGACTGTGAGCTAGGGAACGTTAGAACTATCAGGACAGAAAGCTCTGGGCCTACTGGGATAGGAAACTGGGTACCCAGCTTAGCAGAAAACTGTGAAGCCACTAAGCGATCAGGGAACTAAGGGCTAAGATACTCTGGACCTACTGGGGCTATAGACTGAGGACCTAGTAGGGCAGAAGGTGAGGTGTCTCCTACGACAGGTCACTGAACACCTTGTTCCGGAGGGTACCCCACGGGGAAACCAGGAGGGTTCCCCACGGGGACGTCAGGAGGGTCTCCCAAGGCTGGAGCTAGCGGGAAACAGTTTGGATGGGCTAGCAAGAACCCCAGGGCTGAGAACGGCAGGTTTCACCAGGCAGGGACTGACGGCCTGGACAGCAGACACGGACCGAGCCACTGCAGCAGAGACTGGAGGGGGCTCCCAGGGAGGAGCAGGGAGACGTCTTTGGACCGCAGTAGGCTGGACGTCGAAGGTAGGACTAGGCAGATCCCACCAGACAAGGACTGGAGAGGTCTGAGTGGCAGGGCTGGACTTGGCGCCTTCAGCAGCTACAGACAGGGCTCCCACATTATGGACCAACTGATATTTAGAGGTGTCAGCTGGAGTAGGGTTCTCCCTCAGGGTGAACTCTGGTATCTCCTCCATCCCTGGAGAAGGCTGTAGGTCTTCCTGCTCGGGAACAGGCAGGGAGGTAAGGATTAATCTTGGGGTCCAGAACAGGGGTCGACAGAACTCTGTCACTGGAGACGGCGATGGCACAACTGTGGGAACCAGTTGAGACTCTGCGACAGTTGCTGGTTGAAGCACAGCTGTGGGAGTGGTGAGCTGAAGCTCCATGGCAGGAGCCGGTGTAGTAGGCCCCACTACTAACTTCAGCTCCTTTCACGGAACAGTCTGGATTTGCTCGGCTGGGGTCGGCTTGAGCACAGTGGTAGGGTGCACTGCCAGGGTGAGCTCTGGTAGCTCCTCTGGCCCTGGAGAAAGCTGTAGCACCGCTGTGAGGGACTCTACAGCAGGGGTCTGATCCGAGACCGGGGCTAATGGTGAAGCTAATGTGGAACGGCGCTGCGTCTCGAGCATTTTCTGGCGTCAATGAGCTGGTTGCGCTGGCACCGCAGAACCTCATTCTGGCGCTTCTGGTGTAGTATCTGTTGCATGATGATCTCTGAGATGATGTCATCAACTTCTTGGGCAGCTTGGTGGCACAGGTCCCTGTTCTCCTCTAAGACGCCTTTCAGTTGTAAGAGGAGAGAACTGTTGAAGGACTGGCTGAGACGGTCAGGTGACAACTGGGAGTGTCCATCAGGTAAGTACTGGCGACGGTGGTCGGGTGGACTGTAGGAACATTCCATCTTCCGGACTGCTTCAATGAGCTCATCAATCTCGTCACACTGGCTGTGTAAACGCGGTCCACGCTCAGGTCCACGCTGATTCCGGTGATCTCTGGCTGAGGTTCGACGCTGACCTGAGGATCTCTGGTCGAGGTTCGACGCTGATCTTGGCGATCTCTGGTCGAGGTTAGCCTGAGGTGCGAACCCGGTGAATTAGCAACCAATGAAAAGGCTGAGGCTCTGCCCTCTATTCTGCTAGTCAGCCTGGGTGGTGTCTTGGACCGGTGAGGAGTTGTTGAATGGGAAGAAGGCCACTTTGACTGCAGTATATCCCGTCTCAAGTGCTCAAGAAAACCCTCTAGCTGCTCTCCCTCGTAGGAGTAGTATGTGGATGTGTGTGGTAGTTTGTGCCTTGAGGTAGCCATCACCGTAATTGTCGAGATATTGTGGCAGGTGAGCTGGTCGGCGCGGACGGACCACATCTTGTGGAGGATATTCTCTGTTAACTGGCATCCTTGGGCTGTAGCAGTTACTGGCTCCGGCTTGAAGGACCATGAAAAATAGGGGGTAGGGTTGTAGAGAATCGAAGGACCATGAATGTAATAAGAAATCTTAGGTGCTGGCTTAAGGCCGGTAGCAACCACTACAGAATATCCGGTCAGAACAACGATGAGGCGGATGTCCAGGTTAAGGGGAGTTTAATGGAAGAAGATGTCCACATTCACACATCACATACACATCTGACCACCCATGGTTCAGATAACTGAGAATCATGTCCAGTGAGAACTGACATTAACTATGTGGTTCTGAAAGGAAAGCGGAGAAAGAAAACTTAGGCTATAGCACTGCTATAATATGAATGACATGGCTGTATATGCTAGCACAGGTAAGTATAAAACAGCAAGGGCTATACACTGCAGCAGGCATAAGGCCTAGTCCCATGGCAATAGACTAAACAACCTATTGGACTTGTACACATGAAACTCAGGCAAATGTGCTCAAATAAACATTACAGTAATGTTGAAATGTATACATAATATAAATACAATGAGCATGAGTGATATATATATATAATAGAAAATAGCCTAGCACCATAAAGGAGAAATGCTAATAAACTGCTAATCGCTAACAGTCATGCTAAAATGCTCATGCATTCCAATGCTAGGGGAGCGCGAGCTAGCTAACAAACTTAACACACAGTAATTATACACAATAGACCACAAGACTTAGCTCCACATAATATGACACACAAGGAGGAAAAGTTCAGCAGGAGGGAAACTGTGGAAATGCTCATCAGGATGGGGAAAGCACGTTTCTGACCACACAGTGTGCTGGGGTCATAGACTAATTGAAACCGAAGTTCCTGGAATCAAGGCCACTGATAGGCTGAATGAGATTTGGTGATAAGTATTTGGTGTGACTTTGACAGATAAGACACTAACAAAAGTGGGGGTCCTCTGAATGGGAGAATGAGCTGTCCGACTAGAACTAACCAGATGGGATGGCTAGAATCAGCTGACTGAAGCTGGCCATTTTAACTATCTAAACGCATAATTGAGACATAATTAATTGAAGTTTGAATATTTGACATTTTGGCCTTACCCACGCCTCCTTTAAGAATCCAGAATGTTTCATCTGAATCGGCTACAAAGCAAAAATGGGTGTCATATGAAGCTTTACCGCTTGCTCTGAAATATTAGTAGTATTTTTCCATTTAAATAACCATTTCTTTAAATTAATTTGAGGTAATGAAATGTATAAACATGAATATAGAAAGTATACACATTTTCATTTGGCAAATTGTTCTATATATTGTTGAACATAATATACTCTACAGCATATCAGTGTTCCAGAGTGGGATCTCTGTTACTTTTAGAGTTGTGTTTAAATTTGTAAGCATTACCAACAGCGTGAATATAACATTTGATTCACTCTGCTGGTGATTTGTAGGATGTGCAATGATACAAGTAAAAGGAGGGCTGTGATTGGTTACATTGCCTACTATGCCAATTTCTCTGTTTAAAATGGGCCATAACTTTAAAAGTAGCAGAGAGCGAACTCTGGAACTTTGATTTGCCCGTAGAGTATATTATGTTCAACAATATCTATAGAAAAATAAAACAATGGCATATTTTGAATATTCATGTTTATATTTTTCAATGTTAATAAATTAATGTACAAAAATTGTTATTGAAAGCAAAATACTACTGATTTTACAGAGCAAGCGATAAACCTTCATATGACACCAATTTCTGCTTTGTGGCTCCTACAGATGAAACATTATGGAGTCTTAAAGGAGGCATGGGTAAGGCCAAGATGTCATAAATATGCCAACTTTAATTAATTTCTCAATTATGCTTTTAGACATAAATGTCAAATATATGTCAACAATCCTTTCTCCAAAGGAACATTCTATGGATGACATTTTGTGAAAATCTCAAAAACCATGGTATTTTCTTGTCCTGGTTTCGTGAGGAATAACCCTTATGTTACTGTCTCAAGTTTCACTCACTCACACCTTGTTACTGCAGCTACCCCTCTCTCATACATTCTGTTCTCTCTCACTTTTCCCTCCCTGTTTGTCTTTTCTATTCCTCTTCCTTATTCTTTCTCTCCCTGCACTCTATAATTAAAGAGGTTTATCACTCTGTAATCAGCAGACTTCAATATGTGACACAAGATGGTATATTTATCAGATTGTAGATTTACACAGTAAAAAGTAAATTGGTTATAGCCTGGTCCCAGATCTGTTTGTGCTCTTGCGAACTACATTGCTGTCATTGTCAAGTGAAGTTTGGCATGACAATGATTTACAGAGAGTTGGCATGATGGCACAAACACTCAGGCTAAGGCAGTGGCGGACGCCAAGCTCTCAATATCAAGTTTCGCATGGACCCCCTAGTCATTTAATGTGGGGCCAATCATTTGTACACCATACATCATTAGTCAATCGTGTTGTTCTCAATATACCTCATGCTATTAGACACTGAAAGATGGACCTACAAGTGATTTGCATAACAAAACATTCCAGTCATGGTTCTTCGTAATTATATATTTTTTAATACCCAAACATTTATGATGACAAATCTATTTGGTTCACATAACAAACCTCACTGAACAGTTACAACAAAAAAAAATTGTGTGTGTGCAAAGAGTGCTAGGAAATAAGCAAATACTGTCCAATGATATTATAGCAAGGATTTGGAGGTGTGGCTTATTGGGGGGGCGTGGCTTTCAGTTAGTTATTTTTGGCCACCTGTAAGTGTGAATGTCTTTATAGTTCACCTGGTCTGTTGACTTTCAGTTGCTCTTCTGATTTACATTGGGGGCTCACTGTTAAATCTAGCACAGGGGCCTGTGACGATGTAGTTACGCCACAGGGCTAAGGAGTTTGTGTTAGTAAATTAATCATCTTTCATATAATTTTTTGAAGGATGAAAGCATCCCAAGAAGAGGGAGACTTCAGAAAAGGTAGATTATTGTGTTTTTTAGTTTTGGGTTGTGAATTAAATTTGTATATATACAGTGCATTTGGAAAGTATTCAGACCGCTTCCCCTTTTCCACATTTTGTTACGTTACAGCCTTATTCTAAAATTGATTTAATTTGACATTTTTGCACATTTATTAAAAATCAAAACCAGATACCTTATTTACATAACTATTCAGACCCTTTGCTATGAGACTCGAAAATTCAGACCCTTTGCTATGAGACTCTAAATTGAGCTCAGGTGCATCCTGTTTCCATTGATCATGCTTGAGATGTTTCTACAACTTGATTTGGAGTTCACCTGTGGTAAATTCAATTGATTGGACATTATTTGGAAAAGCACACACCTGTCTATATAAGATCCCACAGTTGACAGTGTAGGTCTATATATATATATATATATATATATATATATATATATATATATATATATATATATATATATATATATATATATATATATATATACACACACACAGTGGGGAGAACAAGTATATGATACACTGCCGATTTTGCAGGTTTTCCTACTTACAAAGCATGTAGAGGTCTGTAATTTTTTATTATAGGTACACTTCAACTGTGAGAGACGGAATCTAAAACAAAAATCCAGAAAATCACATTGTATGATTTTTAAGTAATTAATTTGCATTTTATTGCATGACATAAGTATTTGATCACCTACCAACCAGTAAGAATTCCGGCTCTCACACACCTGTTCGTTTTTCTTTAAGAAGCCCTCCTGTTCCCCACTCATTACCTGTATTAACTGCACCTGTTTGAACTCATTACCTGTATAAAAGACACCTGTCCACACACTCAATCAAACATACTCCAACCTCTCCACAATGGCCAAGACCAGAGAGCTGTGTAAGGACATCAGGGATTAAATTGTAGACCTGCACAAGGCTGGGGTGGGCTACAGGACAATAGGCAAGCAGCTTGGTGAGAAGGCAACAACTGTTGGCGCAATTATTAGAAAATGGAAGAAGTTTAAGATGACGGTCAATCACCCTCGGTCTGGGGCTCCATGCAAGATCTCACCTCGTGGGGCATCAATGATCATGAGGAAGGTGAGGGATCAGCCCAGAACTACACGGCAGGACCTGGTCAATGACCTGAAGAGAGCTGGGACCACAGTCTCAAAGAAAAGCATTAGTAACACACTACGCTGTCATGGATTAAAATCCTGCAGCGCACGCAAGGTCCCCCTGCTCAAGCCAGCGCATGTCCAGGCCCGTCTGAAGTTTGCCAATGACCATCTGGATGATCCAGAGGAGGAATGGGAGAAGGTCATGTGGTCTGATGAGACAAAAATAGAGCTTTTTGGTCTAAACTCCACTCGCCGTGTTTGGGGGAAGAAGAAGGATGAGTACAACCCCAAGAACACCATCCCAACCATGAAGCATGGAGGTGGAAACATCATTCTTTGGGGATGCTTTTCTGCAATGGGGACAGGACGACTGCAACATATTGAGGGGAGGATGGATGGGGCCATGTATCGCGAGATCTTGGCCAACAACCTCCTTCCCTCAGTAAGAGCATTGAAGATGGGTCGTGGCTGGGTCTTCCAGCATGACAACGACCCGAAACACACAGCCAGGGCAACTAAGGAGTGGCTCCGTAAGAAGCATCTCAAGGTCCTGGAGTGGCCTAGCCAGTCTCCAGACCTGAACCCAATAGAACATCTTTGGAGGGAGCTGAAAGTCTGTATTGCCCAGCAACAAGGTCTGTATGGAGGAGTGGGCCAAAATCCCTGCTGCAGTGTGTGCAAACCTGGTCAAGAACTACAGGAAACGTATGATTTCTGTAATTGCAAACAAAGGTTTCTGTACCAAATATTAAGTTCAGCTTTTCTGATGTATCAAATACTAATGTCATGCAATAAAATGCAAATTAATTACTTAAAAATCATACAATGTGATTTTCTGGATTTTTGTTTTAGATTCCGTCTCTCACAGTTGAAGTGTACCTATGCTAAAAATTACAGACCTCTACATGCTTTGTAAGTAGGAAAACCTGCAAAATCGGCAGTGTATCAAATACTTGTTCTCCCCACTGTATATATATATATAGGTCCCACAGTTGACAGTGCATGTCAGAGCAAAAACCAAGCCATGAGGTCGAAGGAATTGACGTAGAGCTCCGAGACAGGATTGTGTCTAGGCACAGATCTGGGGAAGGGTACCAAAAATGTCTGCAGCATTGGAAGTCCCCAAGAACACAGTGGCCTCCATCATTCTTAAATCGAAGAAGTTTGGAACCACCAAGACTCTTCCTAGAGCTGGCCGCCCGGCCAAACTGTGCAATCAGGGGAGAAGGGCCTTGGTCAGGGAGGTGACCAAGAACCTGATGGTCACTCTGATAGAGCTCCAGAGTTGCTCTGTGGAGATGGGAGAACCTTCCAGAAGGACAACCATCTCCGCAGCACTCCACCAATCAGGCCTTTATGGTAGAGTGGCCAGACGGAAGCCACTCCTAACTAAAATGCACATGACAGCCCGCTTGGAGTTTGCCAAAAGGCACCTAAAGGACTCTCAGACCATGAGAAACAAGATTCTCTGGTCTGATGAAACCAAGATTGAACTCTTTGGCCTGAATGCCAAGCATCACGTCTGGAGGAAACCAGGCACCATCCCTACGGTGAAGCATGGAAGTGGCAGCATCATGCTGTGGGGATGTTTTTCAGCGGCAGGGAGACTAGTCAGCATCGAGGGAAAGATGAACGGAGTAAAGTACAGAGAGATCCTTGATGAAAACCTGCTCCAGAGCACTCTGGACCTCAGACTGGGGCGAAGGACAACGACCCTAAGCACACAGCCAAGACAACGCAGGAGTGGCTTCGGGACAAGTCTCTGAATGTCCTTGAGTGGCCCAGCCAGAGTAAAGTGTCTGAATACTTATGTAAATGTGATATTTCCGGGTTTCTTTTTTTTTTTTTTTAAGTTTTTTAAATAAATGTGCAAAAAATTCTAAAAACCTGTTTTTGCTTTGTCATTATGGGGTATGGTGTGTAGATTGAGGAAAAAAAACAATTTGATCCATTTTAGAATAAGGCTGTAACGTAACAAAATGTGGAAAAAGTCAAGGGGTCCGAATGCACTGTAGTTTGGATGTGATCATATGGAAGTTTCATTGCAAACATCTTTCAAAGTAATAATTCAGTCTTCCATCCTCCATAACAGAGAGAGCTTTGCTCTGGTCAAAGGGGCCGTCCTTCTCCTGGAAGAGGGAGAGAGGGAGGGGCCACATGAAGAGACATCGCCCAATCACTCACTTTCACCCCTGAAGCTGGGGGGCGGAGCTTCAGACACACAGCACAGACAGCTGCATGCCATGGTGTCACTACTAAGACCAGAGGACACTATCAAACTGGTGAGACCTGTCAGCAGTCACATGCCCAGAGGTAGAATGTATAGAATAAGCATACAATGGATAGGACAGGCATTGTGTGAAGGACTGGGTTTAAACTTGGGTCATCTGCAGTCTGCACACCACAACACTGTGTTTGTGCTTAGATAATGCCTGGGCATCAGCAAGTCTTCAGGTCTCAGGCAAGGTTACTCATCACTGTTGCGTGGTTCACCAAACCACCTCTGTTACAACACATTTACATTTTAGTCATTTAGCAGACGCTCTTATCCAGAGCGACTTACAGTTAGTGAGTGCATAATTTTTTATTGTTTTATTTTTTCATACTGGCCCAATTGAACCCACAACCCTGGCGTTGCAAGCGCCATGCTCTACCAACTGAGCTACACAGGGCCCATAGCATGACTAGAACAGGCGTGATGCCTGGAGCACTGAGTAATGTCATGTTAAAAGCTTCTACTAATGGGTCACATTCATGTAATCCTTTTCACTAGGTCTCAAAGTGCCTTTACATTATAGAAAGGATGGTAACTCACCCTTAAACACCTCCAACATGTAACATCCTAGCCTGGTGGTCCCAGATCTGTTTGTGTTCTTGCCAACTCCATTACTCATTATCAAACCCAAACCTGTTTGGCATGACAAGGTGTTGGCACGATAGCACACCAGACTCAGGCTAGTAACATCCACCTACACATATAGTACCAGTCAAAAGTTTGGACACCTACTCATTCAAGGGTTTTTCTTTATTTTTACATTGTAGAATAATAGTGAAGACATCAAAACTATGAAATAACACATATGGAATCATGTAGTAACCAATAAAGTGTTAAACAAATCGAAATATATTTTATACTTGAGATTCTTCAAATAGCCACCCATTGCCTTGATGACAGCTTTGCACACTCTTGGCATTCTCGCAACCAGCTTCACCTGGAATGCTTTTCCAACAGTCTTGAAGGAGTTCCCATATATGCTGAGCACTTGTTGGCTGCTTTTCCTTCACTCTGCGGTCCGACTCATCCCAAACCATCTCAATTGGGTTGAGGTCAGGGGATTGTGGAGGCCAGGTCATCTGATGCAGCACTCATCACTCTCCTTCTTGGTAAAATAGCCCTTACACAGCCTGGAGGAGTGTTGGGTCATTGTCCTGTTGAAAAACAAATGATAGTCCCACTAAGCCCAAACCAGATGGGATGGCGTATCGCTGCAGAATGCTGTGGTAGCCATGCTGGTTAAGTGTGCCTTGAATTCTAAATAAATCACAGACAGTGTCACCAGCAAAGCACCCCCACATCATAACACCTCCTCCTCCATGCTTTATGGTGGGAACTACACATGCAGAGATAATCCGTTCACCCACACCGTGTCTCACAATGACACGGCAGTTGGAACCAAAAATCTCCAATTTGGACTCCAGACCAAAGGACACATTTCCACCGGTCTAATGTCCATTGCTCATGTTTCTTGGCCCAAGCAGGTCTCTTCTTCTTATTGGTGTCCTTTAGTAGTGGTTTCTTTGCAGCAATTCGACCATGAAGGCCTGATTCACACAGTCCCCTCTGAACAGTTGATGTTGAGATGCGTCTGTTACTTGAACTCTGTGAAGCATTTATTTGGCCTGCAATTTCTGAGGCTGGTAACTCTAATGAACTTATCCTCTGCAGCAGAGGTAACTCTGGGTCTTCCATTCCTGTGGCGGTCCTCATGAGAGCCAGTTTCATCATAGCACTTGATGGTTTTTGCGACTGCACTTGAAGAAACTTTCAAAGTTCTTGAAATGTTCCGTATTGACTGACCTTCATGTCTTAAAGTAATGATGGACTGTCATTTCTCTTTGCTTATTTGAGCTGTTCTTGCCATAATATGGACTTGGTCTTTTACCAAATAGGGCTATCTTCTGTATACCACCCCTACCTTGTCACAACACAACTGATTGGCTCAAACGCATTAAGAAGGAAAGAAATTCCACAAATTAACTTTTACAAAGGTACACCTGTTAATTGAAATGCATTCCAGGTGACTACCTCATGAAGCTGGTTAAGAGAATGCCAAGAATGCCAAGAGTGTGGCCAATATGGCCTCCCGAGTGGCGCAGCTGTGCCACTAGAGATCCTGGTTCGAATCCAGGCTCTGTCGTAGCCGGCCGCGAACGGGAGATCCATTGGGTTGACGCACATTTGACCCAGCGTCGTCCAGGGTAGGGGAGGGAATGGCCGGCAGGGATGTAGCTCGGTTGGTAGAGCATGGCGTTTGCAACGCCAGGGTTTGGTTCGATTCCAACGGGGGGCCAGTATGAAAAATATAAATGTATGCACTCACTTAACTGTAAGTCGCTCTGGATAAGAGCGTCTGCTAAATGACTAAATAAAAAAATTATATTGCAGTTTAGGCGCAATTTAGATTTCGGCCACTAGATGACAGCAGTGTGTGTGCAAAGTTTCAGATTGATCCAGTGAAGCATTTCAATACTGGACTATTTTGTATCAAGTATGCCCAAATATGCCGAATTGGTCAATTGATACATTTTCAAGTACATAACTATAGAGAACATACAAAAATGATATGGTAATACAAAATGTAAGTTTATACACTCCCAGGAATGTCATACATGATGGATCATTAGCTTATACACTAACTTTCACACATCTAGATGGCCGGGCGGGGGGTGGGTGTGGAGCCAGAGACAGGAGGGGTTCAAACTGTAGAACCCAGTTCCTACATTTGAAATATACAAATTGATTTTATCAAACAAAACTATGACAAATCAGAGCAAGATTACTGAATGTAAGTACATTATATACCTTCAGAGGTGAATGTATCAAACCAGTTGCCATAATACGTTTTTTGTTGTCGTGCACTCTCCTCAAACAATAGCATGTTATTGTTTCACTGTAATAGCTACTGTACATTGGACAGTGCAGTTAGATTAACAAGAATTTAAGCTTTCTGCCCATATAAGACATGTCTATGTCCTGGAAAGTTTGCTGTTACTTACAACAGTCATGCTAATCACATTAGCACACGTTAGCTCAACCGTCCCGTATACGGAACACCGATCCCGTAAAGGGTAAACAGCATGATCATTGCACAAGTGCACCTTGTGCTGGGGACAATAAAAGGCCATTAAATGTGCAGTTTTGTCACACAACACAATGCCACAGATGTCTCAAGTTTTGAGGGAGCGCGCAATTGACATGTTGACTGCCGGAATGTCCACCAGAGCTGTTGCCAGATAATTGAATGTTCATTTCTCTACCATAAGCTGCCTCCAACAACGTTTTAGAGAATTTGGCAGTACGTCCAATCGGCCTCACAACCGCAGACCACGTGTAACCACGCCAGCCCAGGACCACATCCGACTTCTTCAACTGCAGGATCGTCTGAGACCAGCCACCCGGACAGCTGATGAAACTGTGTTTGCACAACCGAATAATTTATACACACACTCAGGGAAGCTCATCTGCATGTTCGTCGTCCTCACCAGGATCTTGACCTGACTGCAGTTCGGCGTCGTAACCGACTGCAGTGGGCATATGCTCACCTTCGATGGACACTAGCACACTGGAGAAGTGTGCTCTTCACAGATGAATCCCGGTTTCAACGGTACCGGGCAGATGGCAGACGTGGGCGAGCGGTTTGCTGATGTCAACGTTGTGAACAGAGTGCCCCATTGTGGCAGTGGGGTTATGGTATGGGCAGGCATAAGCTGCGGATAACAAACACAAGTGCATCGATGGCAATTTGAATGCACAGAGATACCGTGACGAGATTCTGAGGCCCATTGTTGTGCAATTCATACACCGCCATCACCTCATGTTTCAGCATGATAATGCAAGGCCCTATGTCGCAAGGATCTGTACACAATTCCTGGAAGCTGAAAATGTCCCAGTTCTTCCATGGCCTGCATACTCACCAGACATGTCACCCACAGGCGACAATCAACAGCCTGATCAACTCTGTGAAGGAGATGTGTTGCGCTGCATGAGGCAGATGGTGGTCACACCAGATACTGACTGCTTTTCTCATCCAGGCCCCCTACCTTTTTTTTAAGGTACCTGTGACGAACAGATGCATATCTGTATTCCCAGACGTGTGAAATCCATAGATTAGGGCCTAATTAATTTAATTAAATTTACTGATGTCCTTATATAAACTGTAACACAGTAAAATCTTTGAAATTGTTGCATGTTGTGTTTATATTTTTGTTCAGTGTATAAATGCCCTTTATCCCTGTCTCAACCCTACCTGTACATGTCGTCCCTTATCCCTCCTTTCTCTCCTCTCCTCTCTCCCACCTCCCCATCTCCATGCAGGCGGTGAGGTTGGAGTCAGTGAGTCCAGTCCGGGTGCGTTATCTGATCGTAGTCTCCACCTTCAGTAACAAACAGGAGAGCATTCTACTGGGGATGGACTTCCCCGACACAGACAGGTGTGTGCTGTTGTCATTGTTTCAGTAGAGGTGTACAGTGGTTGCTGTGGTTACCTTAGACCCTTTGCTGGGCAGTATTCCGTATTTTACGATATACCGGTACTGATGCACGGACCGGTTTGGGTTTTTACTTTGCCTTCTATAACGGTATTTGAATGTTTTGGTTTGTTAAATGTGATACGCCGTGTGTAACGTCCATTTTTATAGTTTACTTCGCTACTTGAGTCATCTCTCTCCGCGCTTTCTCTCTCTCCATGCCGCTTTCCACACAGACCTAGCCCCGCCCCCTGTCACTCAAGGAGCGCATTTGTTGTTCCTCGACCACGAGACACTTGCTTTCAGTCTGCATGGTAAATGCAGCACATGCAACAATGTACAACGATGCTGTTTTCACTTACTACTTAATATAAATCCTCTAGCGTTCTATAATTACACTTAGTTTGTGTTTCTTACATCTGCAAACAGCGTGTTTGGCTTTTCTTAGCAAGTTGGGCCTAAATCTTGTTCGCCACTAATTGCTAGTTAGCTAGCTAGCGAACTAATAAATGTACTAAGTCAGAGCAAACGTAACTAGCTATACAGCCTGATAATACCAGTGAGGGTGTAGACCTAAATCAGCATGTTGTTTGTACAATAGTATCTTCTAAATCAAAGAAGAATATGCAAAGCATTAATATGTTAGCTACATAACGTAGCTAAGAGAACATTCAATGTAGCCAAAGATTATAGCGTCCCCTAGGAAACACTTATCAACACTTTGGTTCCTACCCTGTCACAATAACTCCTACCTGGCATTTTCATTCATTGTCATGTCAAACAACACTGTATTCAAAGTGCCCACTATTATATTTTAACTATAGAATTAGAATAATCATTCTATTTCCGTAATTCCAATAGTTAACCCAAGTGTTATTGCTCTAAAGTGCAACATTTGGTTAAAAATAAGGCCTAGATTGTTTGCCCATATCGTGCAGCCCTACGTGGCAGTGTGGAAATGATGTCAAATGAGTGCAGGAAATGCAGAAATTGTTGAAAATGCAAATAATTATTTGAACAGTGTAAAACAATCAGTATGGAGAAAGACCCATTGAAATCACTTAGAATGTATGTGTTGCCACCCTAGGGTCACGCACTACTCATAAAGCACATTTAGAACTTGTATTATTAAAAAACATAAAATACTGTCATACCGTTCAATTTGGCCATATCGCCCAGCCCTACCTTAGACCAGTCTAGAGAATGACTTACGTTGATAGAAAATAAATCTAGTAAATGTTGCCAAACAAAGAGAAATGAATGAAAACAATCTGTCTCTGTTTCTTTCAGTGGTCAGTGTACTATCGGTCTGGTTGTGCCGATATGGAGCGACACACAAGTGTATCTGGACGGAGATGGGTAAGCGTTAAAAACGTGTTGTTGTGAGTGAAAGAGAAAGATGGAGGGATGAACTGAAAGAGTGCAGGAGTCAAATGAGGAAACTAGGAAGTAGCTTGCTGAGCCTTTGCCACAGCACGGTTGGCCTGGCATCTTGGTGGCTGGGCAGACATAGTAATACCAATGAGTAATCTCTCTCTGTTTATGTACTTGGATTATTCTCAATTTGTTTATGTCACTATGTCACCCCTTAGGTCAACACTTAAAACATCTGCATTCACTGCATAAGTACTTTCTAATAAAATCCAATAACATTTTATTTGTCACATGTGCCGAATACAACAATTGTGGACTTTACAGTGAAATGCTCACTTATGAGCCCTTTCCCAACAATGCAGTTAAAAAGTAAGAAATTTAACAAATAGATCAAAAGAAAAGTAATAAAATAACAACAATGCTGTATACAAGGAGTACCGGTACCGAGTTAGTGTACTGGGGTACGAGGTAGTTAGGGTGATTGATTGATTTAAGGTAATATGTACCTGTATGTTTGGTTAGGTGACTGATTTAAGTACTATGGACATGTAGGTAGGGGGTGAGAAATAGAAAGTCCAGGTAGCAGTCTTATGGCTTTGGGGTAGATGTTCAGGAACCTTTTGGTCCCAGACTTGGCGCTCCGGTACCGCTTGCTGTACGTTGCAGAGAGAACAGACTGTGACTTGGGTGGCTGGAGTCTTTGACCCTTTTTAGGACCTTCCTTTGACACCACCTGGTATAGAGGTCTTGGATGGCAGGGAGCTCGGCCCCAGTGATGTACTGGGCCATACGCAAGCAGTTGCCATACAAAGCGGTGATGCAGCCTGTCAAGATGCTCTCAATTGTGCAGCTGTATAACTTTTTGAGGATCTGAGGGCCCATGCCAAACCTTTTCAGCCTCCTGAGGTGTATGAGGTGTTGTCGTGCCCTCTTCATGACTGTGTTGGTGTTTTTGGACCATGATTGGTCCTTAGTGATGTGGATACCAAGGAACTTGAAGCTCTCGACCGTCTCCACTACAGCCCTGTCGATGTGAATGGGGGCGTGCTCGGCCCTCTGTTTCCTGTAGTCCACGATCAGCTCCTTTTGTCTTGCTGACATTGAGGGAGAAGTTGTGGATCTGTTGGGGCAGTATGCGAATTGGAGTAGGTCCAAAGTGTCTGGGATGATGGTGTTGATGTGAGCCATGACCAGCCTTTCAAAGCATTTCATGGCTACTGATGTGAGTACTACATCAGTCATTTAGGTTACCATGGCGTTCTTGGGCACAGGGACTATGGTGGTCTGCTTGAAACGTGGTTATTAGACTGGGTCAGGGAGAAGTTGAAAATGTCAGTGAAGACACCTTGCTAGCTGGTCAGCACATGCTCCGAGTACGCGTCTGTTTATAGTTCGTCGGAGGGCGTAGCAAGATTTCTTTATAAGGGTCCGGATTTGTGTTACGCTCCTTGAAAGCGGCAGCTCTAGTCTTTAGCTCAGTGCGGATGTTGCCTGTAATCCATGGCTTCTGGTTGGGATATGTACGTTCGGTCATTGTGGGGACTACGTCATCGATGCACTTATTAATGAAGCCGGTGACTGATGTGGTAAACTCCTCAATGCCGTCAGATGAATCCCGTAACATTTTACATTCTGTGCTAGTGAAACAGTCCTGTAGCTTAGCGGCCGCTTCATCGGACCATTTCCGTATTGAGCACATCACTGGTACTTCCTGTTTGAGTTTTTGCTTGTAAGCAGGAATTAAGAGGATGGAGTTATGGTCAGATTATGGCCAAATCCAGGTTAGTAATCGCTGTATTGATGTCCAGAAGCTCTTTTCGGTCATATGAAACGATGGCCTAAACATTATGTAAAAATAAAAAGCACAGTTGGCCAGGAGCCTGTAAAACGGTGGCCATCCCCTCCGGCGCCATTATTTCAATAGTTTGTTCACAATGTGTTTAAGCGTTGACTGTAAAGTTTATGTAGAGCTTTTGGCTGTTCTGGTGTGTGGTGGGAATGTGTTGCTTCGTTGACCTGGGTGTGCAGCAGTGTTGCCTCAAGGGAGAAGATTCCGTTTACCACAGATCTAGGATCAGATTACTCCACCTCCAATCTTAACCAGGAGTAAGAAACCGCATTCAATTGATGTTGTAGCCCTGTCTTGTTCTTTGTAGCGGTAATAGGGTTCACATGCTGTCTCTGTGAAGTGTCTCTGTCACACCACGACTCTCACACCCACTGACTGGGTGTCTGCCATTAGCAGGATCATACCTTCACACTGCAATGATGCTATCTCTCTCCCTCTCTCTTTCACACACACACCATCCATCTGTGTTGCACTCTTTCTCTCTCAATCACCCTCCCTTTTTATTTTTTCTCACCTTCTCAGTGGTTTCAGTGTCACGTCTGCAGAAAAGACGAGAATCTTCAAGCCTGTTTCCATACAGACTATGTGGTAGGTTTTATTCCAACCTGTTTCCATACAGACTGTGGTAGGTTTTATTCAATTCTGTTTCCATACAGACTGTGGTAGGTTTTATTCAATTCTGTTTCCATACAGACTGTGGTAGGTTTTATTCCAACCTGTTTCCATACAGACTGTGGTAGGTTTTATTCCAACCTGTTTCCATACAGACTGTGGTAGGTTTTATTCAAGCTTGTTTCCATACAGACTGTGTGGTGGGCTGGATATTGTTGACAAATACAGTAAACACACACACACACACACACACGATACTCCCTTTCAGTACTGTAATAGGATGACCTAAAACCTCTACGCTTTCATCCATAATGGCCTTTAGTCTTTTTCACTGTGTAGACCCTGATGTGTGTCTCCGCTGTCCCCAGGTCAGTGCTGCAGGCACTCCATGGCTGCTGTGAGCGGGCGGTGAAGGGGGCAGTGATCCCAGGCTGTGGACTGGACTGGGCCCAACACTACTACGGTCATGTGGAGTCTGACCGCTTCTGTCTCAACGAGTGGGGAGCCATGACGGGCCTGGAGTCACTCAGGAGGGACAGCGCCGGGCAGAGGTGTGTGTGTGTGTGTGTATGTCGGCTAGATGTGGAAGGGGAAGCAGGTAGTCATACTCTGTCTCTCTCTGTCTTGTCTGTATGCAGCTCGACAGATAGGGTGTCTGTGGAGCGGCAGATCAAAGAGGAGCTCAGAGACATCATGAGAACAGAAGACCTAGAGAATATCACCTCCAAACAGGTACCACAAAGATGTAATATAATATCTATAATACATTTAAAAAAAGCACTTTTCATGAAATAAGCCCAATACTTGGCAAGGTCACAGGCGAAGGCGATAGCTGCCTCAAGTGGCTGAAATGCAACCGAAGTGGAAGTAGATCACTTGATAGAATTGATCATAATCGATATGGTAATATACAGGGAGTCTGTCTACAGTCTATGACCGAAATGACTTGTAGAGTCTGTGTCCGTATCTATGACACTTTACCTGTAACACAAGCCATTTAAACCGGCCAAGTCAGAACCAGAGCTCAAAAGCTCATTTTAACCTCATGGACGGATTGAATGCTCATTGGGAGCAAATATGGCGTTGCGTTGTTCAGTTGGCCATCCTGCTCCTGTCTCCGTCCCCAGGTCCGCAGTGCCCTGGAGACCAGGATAGGCATGGACATGAAGAACTACAAGGAATACATTGACAACGAGATGATGGTCACCATGGCGCAGATGGACAAGCCCTCCAAAATATTTGACTACTTGTTCCTGGTGAGTCCCATCTGACCCTTAACAATGTCACCTTCGACCTATGCCACACAGCAGTAGCCCCTAACCACAGATCTGATCGGCTTACCCAATCCCAAATCCTAACCTTGATCATGTGGAGCGGTATGGGTTACCTTTACAACAAGTCCCGTGACACTTGTGGGGGTCGTAGATTGGTCATATTAATTTGTAGGCCAAACCGTTCGAAATGCTACAGACATTTTTGTGAGAAGACCGATTTTCAGGATGCCTCCTGGTCTGATAAACAGCGCTGTAGCTCTGCCACTTTCCACTGCAGATGCGGAAGGGCGACATAGGCGGATGCGGTGGATTGAGACTCAACCCATACAAAAAAAACTCTAGTTTAAACTGACGGATTTTGTTGGTTATTTTTTTATTATGTTACTTAGATGGACTCTAGGGGATTTAAGTTGTAAAGACATCTCCCCGGGGATGATCATCACAGGAAGTGTACTGTAGCCAAGAGTTGGTCACGACTCCAGCCTAGTGTTTACAGCTGGTGAATAGAAAGCTCTGGCCCTCTCCTCTCCAGGCTGGTGAATAAGGCTCGGTCTCTCTCTCTCTCTCTCTCTCTGTGTGTGTCTTTTGAGGGCTCTGAGTGGAATGCTGCCAACTTTGAGGAGCTACAGAAAAACAAGTAAACTTTTCATTTACTGCCATGTGTGTTTGTACGCTTGTTATTGACGTATGGAAGGTGCGTAAGCAAATGAGCAAGCCAATGTGTTGTGTTGTTGCTGGGTAACTAAGTGTCTGCCAATGACATTGCAGTGTGGGCTACATCCTGAACGTGACGCGGGAGATCGACAACTTTTTCCCAGAATCCTTCAGCTACATGAACATCAGAGTGTACGACGTGGAGGCTACAGACCTGCTGTCACACTGGAAAGACACATACACCTTCATCAACACAGCCAGGTAGTCTCACCCTCCTCTTCCTCCTCTCACTCGTAGACCTTCTCCCTGCATTGCGCTGTAATGATATGGATTTTAAGTCGATTTATGTCTATTCTATAATATTTTTTACTGTTTGAATGATGTGTTAACGATGTGCCACCCTGAATAAGCCAGTGAAAGTCTCAAGGATGACACTGTTCATTTTAGTCACACAATGATGACACAACCCCTTTCTGCCCTCCCAATAGGCAGAGTGGCCAGGCGGTGCTGGTGCACTGTAAGATGGGCGTGTCTCGCTCTGGGTCCACAGTGGTGGCCTACGCCATGAAACAGCAGCGCTGGTCCCTGGAAGTGGCTCTGTCCTACGTCAGGGACCGCAGGCCCATCGTCCAGCCCAACGACGGCTTCATGAAGCAGCTCCACACCTACAGCGGCATCCTCAACGCCAGGTTAATTAACGCGCGTGTTTGTGTCCCCGAGTGGCGCAGTGGTCTAAGGCACTGCAGCGCAGTGCTAGCTGTGCCACTAGAGATCCTGGTTCGAATCCAGGCTCTGTCGTAACCGGCCGCGACCGGGAGACCCATGGGGCGGCGCACAATTGGCCCAACGTCGTCCAGGGTAGGGGAGGGAATGGCCGGCAGGGGTGTAGCTCAGTTGGTAGAGCATGGCGTTTGCAACGCCAGGGTTGTGGGTTTGATTCCCACGGGGGGCCAGTATAAAAAAAATTATGTATGCACTAACTAACTGTAAGTCGCTCTGGATAAGAGCGTCTGCTAAATGACTAAAATGTAAATGTCAATGTTAACGTCACCTGTATGTTTACTGTACCCTACATTCCAGTCAGCAGCGCCATAGCGCTCTCTGGAGGTGGAAGTCACGGGCAGAGAAGGAGCAGAGGAAGATTGAGAGAGAGCAGTCTGCTGCTTCACACAGCAATGAGGAGGAGGAGGAGGAGGAGGAGGAGAGCGAGGAGGAGGAGGAAGAGTTGGAGAGTCTGGATGAAGTTGATGAGGCAGATAAAGAGATGGTTAGGAAATATTTATGATTAGGATGATATTGTCAAGATCTGGATGAATTATATTTTGTGGCAATTTATTATATTTGAATTATTTGAAGCAATCATAAATCTCTCTCAATCTCTCTCTTGACCAGGTATTTGAAGAGCCTGCCCACAAGTCTGAGACTGACCCAGAAGCTCCATCCATGGAACAGGCTGCTCTATCCACGGAACCGGCTGCATCCAATCCCCTCATCACTGTACAGGACAGTGACAAGGTGGGCAACCTCTCACAAATGTAGTGACATGACAATACCTTCTCTAACATTAGATTACACTGAATCAATGTCAAAACCAACCTGTTTATCAATCTCTAATATCCTCCCTCCCTCCCTTCCACTCTAGGTGACTTCTCACAGCCCCAGTCGCAGTGGCAGGATGAACCTCTTCTCTCTCATGCAGTCCATCAACGAACTGGAAGACGAGGACCTAAGGCATGAACAGGTAAGAGAAGTAAACGATGGGGAAAGAGTGAAATTCAAGAGCAACAGTTTTTCTTACCCTTTATCATTCACTGGCGTAGATTGCCAACAGTCACCGGAGGTCTCCAGGGCAACGGAGGCGGAGTTATGGACGGAAAGGCCTCATGCATCAGAGGGCCCATGTGGACGTTTCACCTGAGCCAAGCAGCCTATCAGGACTCAGAAAACGGGAAGAGGCGGGGCCAAGCAAACCTGAGACCAGGGAAGGAGATGCCAAGACAATGGAGGGGCGGTAAAGAGGAAGAAGGAATGGAGAATGAGAAGCCTAGAGGAGACGCTAATAGGAAGAGATGAAATGTTCCGCCCACTTTCAAGCTATAAACATGAAAGAATTACCCTAATATATTTATATACATCAGACCAACTATCATCATCATTATATTATAGATTATTTAACAGTCATGCCTTTTGCACAATATTTCCTGTTTGGTTATTTGAATGCAGTGGTCACCAACTGATCGATCGACTGGTCGATCTCCAAGACATTCTAGTCGATCACCAAACATTGTTAAAAAAAACCGATAAAGCCTTGCATTCCTTTTATTTTTTTGCGCTGTTGACAGTAGGTGCACTTGATTCAGCAGCCCTAGCGCCAGGAAGGCAGTGTTCATATTTTGACCATTTCATGTGTCTGAAGGTAGAACACCCCTTACTCGGCAGGCCCAGAGAGCAAATCAAGTGCACCTATAGGCCTACCGCTGGCCAATCAGATAGCTCAGATCACCATGTCTGCAGTTTCCTCTTGCCATAGACTGTAAAAAGAAGCCTCGAACCCACAGCAAAGTTGATAATGTGAGATTTAAAAACTTAAAACCATGACTAGAGGGACTCGACGAATACAGCAAAGAGCTGTGCATGTTTAAGTTGTTACTCAAAACTGTCAACCAGTGGAGGCTGGTGGGAGAAGCTATAGGAGGACGGGCTCATTGTAATGGCTGGAATGGAAAAAATGGAATGGTATCAAACATATAGAAACCAAATGTTTGACTGTACCATTTATTCCATTCCAGTCATTACAATGAGCCCATACTCCAATAGCTCCTCCCACCAGCCTCCACTGCTGTCAACACTTTGTTCAACCGTTTTATAAGACATAAAATGCGTGTTTCGATAAGCTTGCATTATATGCTGCTTGTGTCCTTTTTAATAGAGGAATATTTCACTTTCTCTGGTCAACATGAATTGGTGCATGAGGCAGAAATAATGCAGTGCGACTTAAATTTCGCCATCAGATGGATTAAGACTGTGTCCCCTTTTCTCAGCGGAGGGAGAGTGAGAGGGACCGCTGCTCCCTTCCTCCCCTCAGACTGACCATCAGAAGCAGGCCATCAGTCCAGTACAAAAAATATATATATATTATGCTCCCTCAGCTGTACCTCACAAGTAATACAACAAATGATCTATTACCAGTGTGATCATATACCTACAATTTCAAAATGGTCTGAGAAGAACAACATTGGCTGGGCAATTTAAGGGTAGCCAATATGCAGTGATAATGTATTGGGCCTATAGCCTACTGCACAAACCTCATTGCCACAGAACTGTTTTTAATTGGTTAATGTTGCATAGGCTTGTGTTTTTAATGTCATGTTTTTTGTTATCTGAGCGGTAGATCTCGGCTTGCATTATGACTCAGAGGTTAGTGACCACTGTTTTAATGTATCACTGTTTACCAAACCATTTACACTCCATTGGTAGTGATGGCTCATTGTTTTAATGTCACTGCAGTATAACGACACCAATATGTGTATGACAAAAACCTAGTATTTCTGGTTAGACTTACCTACGGTCCATAGAACTTGGAATGCATGTACATCTGTATTTCAGTACGTATCATACCACATCCATATGGAGTTTGCCCGCCCTCTCTCTCCTCATGGCATATCAATGGTTTAATGATATCTATGCAATGATTCCTTTAATGTTCTAATGTGAATTTGAGGCTGTATGCTGCCAGTTGGGGTTGTTATTGTATGCATTAAGTGCCATTCTCTATTCATTTTTTTTATTTTTAATAACACACATACCAGATCTTTTTAGAGTTTATGAAAATTTCATGCTAAAACAAACTGGTTCAATTATCAAAACTTGCATTTTCTCACTGAGATGTTTCAAAATAGCAGGTCATTCAAAAGTATTGACAACTGGGAGATATAATATTGAGTGACTGTTTTAAACTATTATTCTGGACCAATTCAGGACCAATCCAAGGGCACCAAACTGTATGCCAATGTGTTCCTCTGTGCCAATAAACTTTGACCTTGAGTTAATCTCAAGACAACATATTTACTGAATGTCTTTAGAAAAATTCCTATCATCTTTAAAAATCTCAGATGTTAAATCTATTTGATGTTTTTTTTATTTCTTCTTTGTCACAGTCATTTCACAAATAGCCTTGCTGTATGAGTGCCTTGGTTATTTTGGTCCCACGTCAAAGTTATTTCCTGAAAGACCCTAATTTAAAGTATTTATAATATCTACAGTATATTGCTATTTCTCTGAGGTGGTGGCATTTTTTCATATTGATTAAATGTATTTAGTCTTGTTCCTTGCGTTCCACTGTGTATGCTTGGGCTTTGCTGATTATGACCAGGTGCATGCTATCCATGTTTTGAACTTGCATGATGTTTGGGAGGTGGTCAGGGTAGGGTTTTTATGTATGAGTGTTTGTCTATTTGGGACTTTTTAAAGGATTGAGGTAGATTCAGCATTATGGTGAACGTTTCTGAACTTTCCTCAGTTGACTGGATGGACCTTATGCTCTTCATGCTGGCTTCCTTATCGATCCAATGATTTTTTTTTAAAAAATGTATTCAGCTGGCCGTGATTTGTATATTCACCAATGATGTTTACAAATTTTTAGGTTGCGCCTCTACTCACGTTGGTTGAGCACCCTTTCTTTCTATATTCACCATTAAACCATTATAAAACAGGTTTCCACCACCACATCATGCCATTGACACTGCCTGATCCAACCTCTGCTGTACTAAGATCGAATCGATAAATGACCTGTATCATCTATGGCTGCGTTTACACGTTTGTTTACAGCTATACTGTATGGGTGAATTAATAAAAAGATTATACTGAAACCATGTCATGTTCATTTGTCTGCCTTTTTATTGAATTACACACTGATGTATAAATAAAATGTTTGTGTGAAAATGGGCCATTTGTGTCAACACAAACAAAGGGAGAATATTTTGTTTATAGGCTATTAGGAGCCTTTGCACTTAGTTCCCGATGAATTTCTGCCGCGGTTCACTGAGGGTGACTCCTCCCTCTTTCATTGCTGTCCGGAAGGACTGAACCTGAAAAAGAAACACACAACACCTGAGGGGTATACTACAAATCGAGCTAGATGTACTCAGGCTTTTCTGAAATTAGTTAGGTTCAGTTTGCGCCACATTCCAGCTCAGGCTTCATCCATGTTACGGATATTGATCATGCCGCCGGCTTACTCTAGCCGGGCTTGTAACTGTGCATTCATGTCGCACATGGCTACTCGAACGCCAAACTCTTCATTGAACAATGCTGAAACATCAATCCATGGGCCAGTTAGTGCCACATTTTAATTTTTGCCAAAATCAAAATGAAAAAAGTTAACCTGCAAATTCAGCAGGCTATGGTGTGAAATGGGCTGATTGAAGTGCTGTCTTATTTAAATGTCGTCTTTGGTGTGCTTATCAATGCATGAGTCCCTTTTCCCCCACTATCGATAAAACAATTATATTAAGTCATACGAAATGTTTACTGCACATGAAGTTTCAAATGCATCCTGATATGTATTTGAATATTACTCTAACACATTTGATTAATAAAATATTTAAAGGTGCAATATGTAACTTTCTGGGCAACCCAACCAAATTCACATAGATATCTGAGCTATAGATCTGTCATTCTCAATGAAAGCAAGTCTTAGAAGCAGTAGATCTGTTCTATGTGCGTTATTTCTATGCTTCCTGTTCAGTTTCGTTTTTGAGTCTTTTACTTTTGTTTTTTACACCAGCTTAAAATACAATATTTTCCATTATAGTTTATTTTAGTTACCAGAAAATGGCTAAGCGATTTCTGCATATTGCACCTTTAATCAGTTGTCTTCCTCAAATATGATCCGGATGATGACGCAATCTTTGCGAGAGGGAAGGAATCTACACTGAACAAAAATATAAACGCAACATGTAAAGTGTTGGTCCCATGTTTTATGAGCGGAAATAAAAGATCCCAGAAATGTTCCATATGCACAAAATGCTTATTTCGCTCAAATTTGTGCACAAATTTGTTTACATCCCTGTTAGTTAACATTTCTCCTTTGGCAACATAACCCATCCACCTGACAGGTGTGGCATATCAAGAAGCTGATTAAACAGCATGATCATTACACAGGTGCACCTTGTGCTGGGGACAAGGCCACTAAAATTTGCAGTTTTGTCACAACACAATGCCACAGATGTCTCATGTTGAGGGAGCGTGCAATTAGCATGCTGACTGCAGGAATGTCCACCAGAGCTGTTGCCATAGAATTGAATGTTAATTTATCTACCATAAGCCACCTCCAATGTAGTTTTAGAGAATTTGGCAGTACGTCCAACTGGCCTTACAACCGCAGACCACATGTATGGCGTCGTGTGGGCGAGCAGTTTACTGATGTCAATGTTGTGGCGGTGGGGTTATGGTATGGGCATAAGCTACAGACAACGAACACAATTGCATTTTATCGATGGCAATTTGATTGCACAGAGATTGTCGTGCCATTAATCTGCCACCATCACCTCATGTTTCAGCATAATACACGGCCCCATGTCGCAAGGATCTGTACACAATTCCTGGAAGTTGAAAATGTCCCAGTTCTTCCATGGCCTGCATACTCACCAGACATGTCACCCATTGAGCATGTGTGGAATGCTCTGGATCGACGTGTACAACAGCGTGTTCCAGTTCCCGCCAATATCCAGCAACATCGCACAGCTATTAAAGAGGAGTGGTACAACATTCCATAGGCCACAATCAACAGACTGATCAACTATGCGAAGGTGATGTGTTGTGCTGCATGAGGCAAATTGTGGTCACACCAGATACTGACTGCTTTTCTGATCCACGCCCCTACATTTTTTAAAAAGGTATCTGTGACCAACAGATGCATATTTGTATTCCCAGTCATGTGATATCCATAGATTAGGGCCTAATGAATTTATTTCAATTGACTGATTTCATTATATGAACTGTAGCTCAGTAAAATCTTTGAAATTGTTGCATGTTGCGTTTATATTTTTGTTCAGTATACTTTGATTGGTCCTCAACTCAAGGATCAAACGCTTCATTCAGGATAATTGGAGTTAGCCTGCCCCGGAGCAGGTTAGCTATGAAGGATTCATTGCCGTAGAAATTGACCTGGCTAAAAGGTGGACCAAAGTTACCTCGCTAACTCCTCAAACCAGATTCATAGTATAGGGCTCTGGCTGTGTATCTTCCTAACCTTGGCTGTTTCCAACTACTCAACAAACACTGAACAACATGAAGCATGTTACACACACACACGTTTCTGTCCTCATAGCATTCTACCAGTACTGTCAAGGGATGTCACAACCACCCGCACCGCCGCCAGTACTTACAGCATCCGAGCGGTACTGCCAGGGGATGTGTCTGTACACCATCCTAGTTATGCCAGCTTGACGACACCTCTGTGCCAGCACCTCGCCCACAGCCTGACTGGCTGCCACACAACGGGTAGAACCCAGCTCACGCTTCAGGGCCCACTCTTTGGTGGAACACGACAGCACAGGGACAGGATCACCATTGGCAAACACCTCAGCTGTTACGTGGTGCTGGGAGCGAGAGAAAACCAACCTGAAGGAGGAGAGAAGTGAGGAGATTGGTGGAGAAGCAAGGGGTAAGGGCATGAAGAGAGATGGAGAAGAGTAGGGGAAAGACAAAAGGGGTTATAAAAGGAGTGTCAATCTGTATGTCTGCCTTTCTAGTGTCAATCTCTTTATCCAATGTATGAACACACAGAGCGAGAGACACACCTGTGGTAGAACTTTTGGGAGGGCCAGGTTGTTCTCCAGCCCCTGTCCTTCACCGCTAGAGCCATCTGCTCCAGGTTCCGCGGGTTTCTGTTTACAAATGTCGGGTTCACGGCTTCATTATCATCTACAGTGGGCTGGAGCTGGGGCGCCGCCAGGCTCATACAACGGACTGGAGAGAGGAGGGGGATCAAGAACATGGTGGTGTCTAGAGCAGCATTAAGAACATGCTAACGCAATTGACATTTTTATAAACATGATAATTTACACATAACACATTTGGCATCAACGAGGAGCAGTGGTTTCTTACCTGATTTCAGATATTGGTTTATTGCAGACCCACTCTGCCCGCACCTTTGAATTTGACCTAGTAATAACCGCACGTTTCGACTTAATTCACCCAAAACTGCCATCTCCTCGTTCCTTTTGTGGTCATATATGAGTAATAAAGTGCAGTCTATACTTAATTATCCACTTTAGCGACTCATAACATAGAGAAAACAGGATAATTGCAGATATTATTTAAGCAGCATTCGCCTTGACATGTGTGCCGCCATCTTTGACACTTTGTATGGACCACTTCCTTTTTCGTCATCTTTGACAACATCCGGTTCTTCCTCGCACCACATGCATACCCCACACTGTAGCTGGTTCTATTGGTTTAAATTTACTTATACAATTATTAAAGTGAAAATGAAATAATTAAATTGAGACGAAATGAGAACAATATTGATTAATGTGCATAATTTAAAAAGAAAATGGCCGACTTGCCTAATTTCTACAATAGGAATAAGTCAAATCGTACACCCACACAAGAATCATCAGGAAAAAAACGGTATTTAATTTAATTTCAGCCCTAGAGTTTAACACAGTGATAGAGCAAACAAACAGACAGTACGATGTGAACCATCATACAGAGAATGCAGCAGACTAACAATTGTTCCATAAGGCTTGAATGTGTTCCATGATCAGTCTTCGTGGCTTAAAATAACAGATATGAGGCCTCAGATTCCAAACATTAAAACTAGATGGGCTCATAAAGGCACACAAATCATAGAGATTTAAGCAATTCCTGAAGTTTATATCTTTGGCAAAACATTGATCTTCATTCAGATGGTTCTCTGCTCAGATCAGACAGAATGTGAATGACACGAGTTTACAAGTTTCCCTTTCCATAATTATTAACGTGTTCAAATATGACACCACCTCAAGCTGAACCCTGGCAAGACGGAGCTGCTCTTCCTCCCGGGGAAGGACTGCCCGTTCCATGATCTCGCCATCACGGTTGACAACTCCGCTGTGTCCTCCTCCCAGAGTGCGAAGAGCCTAGGCGTGACCCTGGACAACACCCTGTCGTTCTCCGCCAACATCAAGGCGGTGACCCGCTCCTGCAGGTTCATGCTCTACAACATTCGGAGAGTACGACCCTGCCTTACACAGGAAGCGGCACAGGTCCTAATCCAGGCACTTGTCATCTCCCGTCTGGACTACTGCAACTCGCTGTTGGCTGGCCTCCCTGCCTGTGCCATTAAACCCCTACAACTCATCCAGAATGCCGCAGCCCGTCTGGTGTTCAACCTTCCCAAGTTCTCTCACGTCACCCCCCTCCTCCGCACACTCCACTGGCTTCCAGTTGAAGCTCGCATCCGCTACAAGACCATGGTGCTTGCCTATGGAGCAGTGAGGGGAACGGCACCTCTGTACCTTCGGGCTCTGATCAGTCCCTACACCCAAACGAGGGCATTGCGTTCATCCACCTCTGGCCTGCTGGCTCCCCTTCCTCTGCGGAAGCATAGTTCCCGCTCAGCCCAGTCAAAACTGTTCACTGCTCTGGCACCCCAATGGTGGAACAAGCTCCCTCACGACGCCAGGACAGCGGAGTCACTCACCACCTTCCGGAGACATTTGAAACCCCACCTCTTTAAGGAATACCTGGGATAGGATAAAGTAATCCTTCTACCCCCCCCAAACATTGTAAAGTGGTTATCCCACTGGCTATAGGGTGAACGCACCAATTGGTGAGTCGCTCTGGATAAGAGCGTCTGCTAAATGACGTAAATGTGCCCTTGAGCAAGGCACTTAACCCTAATTGCTCCTGTAAGTCGCTCTGGATAAGAGCGTCTGCTAAATGACTAAAATGTAAATGTAAAATAAGAAAGAGGAGGTGTTGAGTACCATAAAGGGTTGTTCATGTTACCATCATAGCAAAATCAGCACCGCTATCATGTCTATGTGGACTCTCTTCAAGACCACAACAGATGAGTTAAGACAATTGGTGTGTCCCTTATCTTTACTGACTTTGAGATCAAGGTCATGTGTGAAAGACAATAGCAACCATTTCTTGAGTTATTCAACCAAACAACACTATGAAGATATTGCAACCATTTTCAAATCATGTTTAGAACAATAAACGGAGAGGATGTGAATGTATTACTGTTAATATATTATTTAAACTACACATTATCTAATTGTACATTACTGGAAGTTGAGACACATGGGGTGTGTTCGTAAATTCACTCTGGAGTGCGCTCAGAGTGCTCATAAATTCAGAGCGTTGTCAGAGTGTCCTTTCGTAAATTCAGAGTGTTTCGCTCTCTGAGCATTCAGAGCGCACACTGGATGCTCTGGCTGAGGAGTAGGGTTGATCCGAGCGTTCTGACTTCACAACGGCAGTCAAGCACCCAAGCTAACTGGCTAAAGTTGGCTAGCTACTTCCAGACACAAATGAGAGAACACTTCACTGACCATTTTACTCCCCCTAGCAGAGCTGGTTAGGCTGCTTTCATGTTATCTAGAGTGTTGGTGACTAACTGTGCTGCTGGCAACAATTTATTTACGTTTGTTTGCAAACACTGGTCATATTCAACGGGTGTTGCGCGTTCGTAAATTCCTGTTATTCTGCGCTCTGGCAAACTCAGACGAGAGTGCTCTGAAATCAGAGTAGATAGCCAAAGTGAATTTACAGACGCACCCCATGATCAGTGCATAGAGGGAACAAGAAAGTCACTGATTTTGATGACAGCATGCATGTTGAAATAGGCACATAAACAGTCAATACCATACTGCAAAGGCCTCAATGCATTCTTGGACATTGAACACGTTTTACAAAACCCCAAGCTTTCAAAAAGAGACAGCAATCATTCTGAAATGTGTGGGGTGTGATAGGTGCAGAGCAAGTTAATATAACCATTTGGCAATCATAATTCATTGATCGTTTAAATGTTCACATAGTGGACCAGGGATGAGAAGGAGAAAGGGTTCAGCTTGTAGCCTGTTCCACTGTAGAACTTATTCTGGAACTCCACCCTAGGAGAGAGACAAACATTTCTAAAATCAACAGACAATATTGCATAGAATTTCTTTTTATGAATAATATATTTGATCTTATTCTCCATTCACACACTCCTCTCCCCCTTCATCTAATTCCTTCCCACCATCTTTCACTCATTCTCGCTTTCCCCCCCCCCCCCTCCCTCCCTCCCTCCCTCCCTCCCTCCCTCCGTCCCCCTTCTCTCACCAGTGCAGACGCAGGGCATGCAGGAAGGCAGACAGGCCCTCCATGACCAGCAGGATGGAGACTGTCAGCACGGAGAAGAAGAAGAAGAAGACAAACAGGACCACAGATCCCACATAGCCTTGCCAGGTCAGGGCGTTACGCATCAGCATCACCCAGAGCACCTCTGACAGCTCTGGAGGGACGGAGGGGGAAAAGGGACACACTGAGTAGGCGCTAGAATGAGTTAGTACTCTTAAAGAAATTAGTCAGTGTGCAATGAGTTAATCACTGTAAATCAGTGGGGGAAAGTGTGCGTGTGTGTGTGACTCACGTGCGTGTGCAAGGCTGAGGGCCCACAGTCGTAGGTAGGAGGCTGTGTTGGAGATGCAGCCTAGACAGTACTCTATGGTGTGGATGGCCTGGTGCATGAACACATCAGCAGCATCAAACTCCTACAGAGACAGGGAAAAAAGGGTAGAAAAGTTGGACGGAGTAATACGTTATTACTTTTGACACTAGCTCGGGCTCTAAGTACATAGAAATCAAATCAAATCAAATGTTATTTGCCACATGCGCCGAATACAACAGGTGTAGACATTACAGTGAAATGCTTACTTACAAGCCCTTAGCCAACAATGCAGTTTTAAGAAAAATAAGTGTTAAGTAAAGAAATAGATAAGTTAAAAATAAAAATAAAAAATAATTTAAGAGCAGCAGTCAAATAAAATAACAGTAGGGAGGCTATATACAGGGGGTACCAGTACAGAGTCAATGTGCAGGGGCACAGGTTAGTCAAGGTAATTGAGGTAATATGTACATGTGGGTAGAGTTAAAGTGACTATGCATAGATAATAAACAGAGTAGCAGCAGCGTAAAAGAGGGGGTGGGGTGGGGGGACAATGCAATAGTCCGGGTAGCCATGTTTAGCTGTTCAGGAGTCTTATGGCTTGGGGGTAGAAGCTGTAAGGAAGCCTTTTGGACCTAGACTTGGCGCTCCGGTACCGCCTTCCATGCGGTAGCAGAGAGAACAGTCCATGACTAGGATGGCTGGAGTGTTTGGCAATTTCTAGGGCCTTCCTCTGACAACGCCTGGTATAGAGGTCCTGGATGGCAGGAATCTTGGCCCCAGTGATGTACTGGGCCGTACGCACTACCCTCTGTAGTGCCTTGCGGTCGGAGGCCGAGCAGTTGCCATAACAGGCAGTGATGCAACCAGTCAGGATGCTCTCGATGGTGCAGCTGTATAACTTTTTGAGGATCTGAGGACCCATGCCAAATCTTTTCAGTCTCATGAGGGGAATAGGCTTTGTCGTGCCCTCTTCACGACTGTCTTGGTGTGTTTGGAACATGATAGTTTGTTGGTGATGTGGACACCAAGGAACTTGAAGCTCTCAACCTGTTCCACTACAGCCCCGTCGATGAGAATGGGGGTGTGCTCAGTCCTCTTTTTTTTTCCTGCAGTCCACATTCATGGAGCTAGCACGGGTAACACTGTGACTCCCTGTCTCCCCCTCTCACCTTCTCCTCCTCTCTGTGACTCCCTGTCTCCACCTCTCCCTGATGAGCGTTGATGGAACTGTTCTCAGCCAACAGGGGTCGTCTGTCTCCTGCCTGGAAGACACAATCACATCAGACCAACTCACAGACATTATAATACATACTGTATATAAATACATATTTTAATACACAATACATATATTAACTATAAGTCGCTCTGGATAAGAGCGTCTGCTAAATGACTAAAATGTAAATGTAAATATATTACACATACAGATGTTATACACATAAGAATAAACTAAGTCATTCTAGATACTTACACTCAACTCAATACACATAGCACACGTTCAAACAGACACACACACACACAGTTGCTCACCATGTGCCGGTGTTTCCTCTTGTGTGTGATGTATTCATGGATGGGTTTCCCCAGCAGTAGGACTGGAACAAAACACAGCGCCAGCACCACCAGGACATTCTGCACCACCATCTACAGTACAGAGAGAGGGAGTTAGAACGTCACACACACACACACACACACACACACACGAGTGCAGGTTGTATTTTGGAGTGAGCATGCTGCCATACTATTGTTTGCCTATAGATTATATTTTCAAGTATTCAGCTAACATTAAGCATACTTAGACAAATACATACTTTGGAGTGAGTGCGTTGTGTGCTCTTCCATGCCCTACCACACACATACAGTGAGGGAAAAAAGTATTTGATCCCCTGCTGATTTTGTACGTTTGCCCACTGACAAAGAGATGATCAGTCTATCATTTTAATGGTAGGTTTATTTGAACAGTGAGAGACAGAATAACAACAACAAAAAATCCAGAAAAAAATGCATGTCAAAAATGTTATAAATTGATTTGCATTTTAATTAGGGAAATAAGTATTTGACCCCTATGCAAAACATGACTTAGTACTTGGTGGCAAAACCCTTGTTGGCAATCACAGAGGTCAGACATTTCTTATAGTTGGCCACCAGGTTTGCACACATCTCAGGAGGGATTTTGTTCCACTCCTCTTTGCAGATCTTCTCCAGGACCTTAATGTGCTTCTTCTTGAGCCACTCCTTTGTTGCCTTGGCCGTGTGTTTTGGGTCATTGTCATGCTGGAATACCCATCCACGACCCATTTTCAATGCCCTGGCTGAGGGAAGGAGGTTCTCACCCAAGATTTTACGGTACATGGCCCCGTCCATCGTCCCTTTGATGCAGTGAAGTTTTCCTGTCCCCTTAGCAGAAAAACACCCCCAAAGCATAATGTTTCCACCTCCATTGTTGACGGTTGGGATGGTGTTCTTGGGGTCATAGGCAGCATTCCTCCTCTTCCAAACACGGCGAGTTGAGTTGATGCCAAAGAGCTAGATTTTGGTCTCATCTGATCACAACACTTTCACCCAGTTGTCCTCTGAATCATTCAGATGTTAATTGGCAAACTTCAGACGGCCCTGTATATGTGCTTTCTTGAGCAGGGGGACCTTGCGGGCGCTGCAGGATTTCAGTCCTTCACGGCGTAGTGTGTTACCAATTGTTTTCTTGGTGACTATGGTCCCAGCTGCCTTGAGATCATTGACAAGATCCTCCCGTGTAGTTCTCTGCTGATTCCTCACCATTCTAATGATCATTGCAACTCCACGAGGTGAGATCTTGCATGGAGCCCCAGGCCGAGGGAGATTGACAGTTATTTTGTGTTTCTTCCATTTGCGAATAATCGCACCAACTGTTGTCACCTTCTCACCAAGCTGCTTGGCGATGGTCTTGTAGCCCATTCCAGCCTTGTGTAGGTCTACAATCTTGTCCCTGACATCCTTGGAGAGCTCTTTGGTCTTGGCCATGGTGGAGAGTTTGGAATCTGATTGATTGATTGCTTCTGTGGACAGGTGTCTTTTATACAGGTAACAAGCTGAGATTAGGAGCACTCCCTTTAAGAGTGTGCTCCTAATCTCAGCTCGTTACCTGTATAAAAGACACCTGGGAGCCAGAAATCTTTCTGATTGAGAGGGGGTCAAATACTTATTTCCATCATTAAAATGCAAATCAATTTATAACATTTTTGAAATTCGTTTTTCAGGATTTTTTTGTTGTTATTCTGTCTCTCACTGTTCAAATAAACCTACCATTAAAATTATAGACTGATCATTTCTTTGTCAGTGGGCAAACGTACAAAATCAGCAGGGGATCAAATACTTTTTTCCCTCACTGTACCAGTCCTGTACAGTGCCACCAGGTTTCCCCACAAAACACACACATTCAAACAGCCACATTCAGACAGACACCTGTCCTTCGTAGAGGGGTAGGTTTTCCTTGTTCTGGGTGAATAGGAACATGTCTATGAAGTGGATGAGGATGCTGGGGGCGGAGTTAGAGTGGGCCGTGTCAAAGGCCAGCCACTTGAAGATGACCAGGTAACCAAACAGACACAGCATGAAGAACAGCTCTGGGATCAGTACCAGGAACACACTGCTCAACTGGTTAAAGTGTCTGGAGGGATGGGGGAGAGAGGGATGGGTAGAATGAGAGAGGGGTGAATAGAGAGACAAAGAGAGAAGTGGGTGGGTAGAGGGAGAGGGGTAGGGATAGCAAGAGGGATGGTGAGAAAAGTATTAGATTACAGTGATACTCCCTTGCAGTTCCATACACACCAGGGTTGGGGTCAATTCAGGAAGTACACTAAAATTCTAATTCTAATTCTCTACAATGCTTTTCAATGAAAATCAAATGGAATTTGGTTTACTTTCTTTCCTTTACACACACACACACACACACACACTGTTCCCTCACATGTAGTTGAAGAAGGACAGACAGACTCCAAAGGTCATGTGGATGACCCCGATGATGACAGACATCTTCATCTTGTAGGAGTTGAGGAATGTCAGGTGGTTGTTGGACAGACCCCAGACCTGAGAGGGACAGACAGACAGCACAGTTACTCATAAGAACAGTCATTGAAACAATCATTACAGAGATGGAGAGTGAGAGATGGACGAGTGAGAAATGGAGGAGTGAGAGATGGAAAGTGAGAGATGGAGAGTGAAAGAAAGATAAGAGGCAGTGTGAGGTGCATTTCCA